>NW_028250991.1:0-527116 GCF_964263255.1 Lissotriton vulgaris
GCACTTTTAACCATTCCATAAATCTTGTGTTTTGGGCACCTGGAAGCATGAAAATCACTTTAAACATGCTAATTTTAGCTCTAACACTGATGATCCACCTACAAATGTGAACTGACGTTCAAAAATAAAACATTTGAAAACGGACCATTTTCCACATTTCTGAAGCATGACGTAATGGGGGGTGTTATCTCTTTTGTCGAAAATCAGCCGTTTTTGCTCGAACATTAAATGCCTCCAAATGGTATTTAATTAACTTCCCGGGGTAAAGAAACCCTTTTTGAGAACTCAGAGTGAGTAAATTGGCCATTTTCATGCACTTTTAACCATTCCATAAATCTTGTGTTTTGGGCCCCTGGAAGCATGAAAATCACTTTAAACATGCTAATTTTAGCTCTAACACTGATGATCCACCTACAAATGTGAACTGACGTTCAAAAATAAAACATTTGAAAACGGACCATTTTCCACATTTCTGAAGCATGACGTATAGGGGGGGTGTTATCTCTTTTGTCGAAAATCAGCCGTTTTTGCTCGAACATTAAATGCCTCCAAATGGTATTTATTTCACTTCCCGAGCCCCTGGAAGCATGAAAATCACTTTAAACATGCTAATTTTAGCTCTAACACTGATGATCCACCTACAAATGTGAACTGACGTTCAAAAATAAAACATTTGAAAACGGACCATTTTCCATATATCTGAAGCATGACGTAATGGGGGGGTGTTATCTCTTTTGTCGAAAATCAGCCGTTTTTGCTCGAACATTAAATGCCTCCAAATGGTATTTAATTAACTTCCCGAGCCCCTGGAAGCATGAAAATCACTTTAAACATGCTAATTTTAGCTCTAACACTGATGATCCACCTACAAATGTGAACTGACGTTCAAAAATAAAACATTTGAAAACGGACCATTTTCCACATTTCTGAAGCATGACGTAATGGGGGGGTGTTATCTCTTTTGTCGAAAATCAGCCGTTTTTGCTCGAACATTAAATGCCTCCAAATGGTATTTATTTCACTTCCCGAGCCCCTGGAAGCATGAAAATCACTTTAAACATGCTAATTTTAGCTCTAACACTGATGATCCACCTACAAATGTGAACTGACGTTCAAAAATAAAACATTTGAAAACGGACCATTTTCCACATTTCTGAAGCATGACGTAATGGGGGGGTGTTATCTCTTTTGTCGAAAATCAGCCGTTTTTGCTCGAACATTAAATGCCTCCAAATGGTATTTAATTAACTTCCCGGGGTGAAGAAACCCTTTTTGAGAACTCAGAGTGAGTAAATTGGCCATTTTCATGCACTTTTAACCATTCCATAAATCTTGTGTTTTGGGCCCCTGGAAGCATGAAAATCACTTTAAACATGCTAATTTTAGCTCTAACACTGATGATCCACCTACAAATGTGAACTGACGTTCAAAAATAAAACATTTGAAAACGGACCATTTTCCACATTTCTGAAGCATGACGTAATGGGGGGGTGTTATCTCTTTTGTCGAAAATCAGCCGTTTTTGCTCGAACATTAAATGCCTCCAAATGGTATTTAATTAGCTTCCCGGGGTGAAGAAACCCTTTTTGAGAACTCAGAGTGAGTAAATTGGCCATTTTCATGCACTTTTAACCATTCCATAAATCTTGTGTTTTGGGCCCCTGGAAGCATGAAAATCACTTTAAAGATGCTAATTTTAGCTCTAACACTGATGATCCACCTACAAATGTGAACTGACGTTCAAAAATAAAACATTTGAAAACGGACCATTTTCCACATTTCTGAAGCATGACGTAATGGGGGGGTGTTATCTCTTTTGTCGAAAATCAGCCGTTTTTGCTCGAACATTAAATGCCTCCAAATGGTATTTAATTAACTTCCCGGGGTGAAGAAACCCTTTTTGAGAACTCAGAGTGAGTAAATTGGCCATTTTCATGCACTTTTAACCATTCCATAAATCTTGTGTTTTGGGCCCCTGGAAGCATGAAAATCACTTTAAACATGCTAATTTTAGCTCTAACACTGATGATCCACCTACAAATGTGAACTGACGTTCAAAAATAAAACATTTGAAAACGGACCATTTTCCACATTTCTGAAGCATGACGTAATGGGGGGGTGTTATCTCTTTTCTCGAAAATCAGACGTTTTTGCTCGAACATTAAATGCCTCCAAATGGTATTTAATTAACTTCCCGAGCCCCTGGAAGCATGAAAATCACTTTAAACATGCTAATTTTAGCTCTAACACTGATGATCCACCTACAAATGTGAACTGACGTTCAAAAATAAAACATTTGAAAACGGACCATTTTCCACATTTCTGAAGCATGACATAATGGGGGGGTGTTATCTCTTTTGTCGAAAATCAGCCGTTTTTGCTCGAACATTAAATGCCTCCAAATGGTATTTAATTAACTTCCCGGGGTGAAGAAACCCTTTTTGAGAACTCAGAGTGAGTAAATTGGCCATTTTCATGCACTTTTAACCATTCCATAAGTCTTGTGTTTAGGGCCCCTGGAAGCATGAAAATCACTTTAAACATGCTAATTTTAGCTCTAACACTGATGATCCACCTACAAATGTGAACTGACGTTCAAAAATAAAACATTTGAAAACGGACCATTTTCCACATTTCTGAAGCATGACGTAATGGGGGGGTGTTATCTCTTTTGTCGAAAATCAGCCGTTTTTGCTCTAACATTAAATGCCTCCAAATGGTATTTAATTAACTTCCCGAGCCCCTGGAAGCATGAAAATCACTTTAAACATGCTAATTTTAGCTCTAACACTGATGATCCACCTACAAATGTGAACTGACGTTCAAAAATAAAACATTTGAAAACGGACCATTTTCCACATATCTGAAGCATGACGTAATGGGGGGGTGTTATCTCTTTTGTCGAAAATCAGCCGTTTTTGCTCGAACATTAAATGCCTCCAAATGGCATTTAATTAACTTCCCGAGCCCCTGGAAGCATGAAAATCACTTTAAACATGCTAATTTTAGCTCTAACACTGATGATCCACCAACAAATGTGAACTGACGTTCAAAAATAAAACATTTGAAAACGGACCATTTTCCACATTTCTGAAGCATGACGTAATGGGGGGGTGTTATCTCTTTTGTCGAAAATCAGCCGTTTTTGCTCGAACATTAAATGCCTCCAAATGGTATTTAATTAACTTCCCGGGGTGAAGAAACCCTTTTTGAGAACTCAGAGTGAGTAAATTGGCCATTTTCATGCACTTTTAACCATTCCATAAATCTTGTGTTTTGGGCCCCTGGAAGCATGAAAATCACTTTAAACATGCTAATTTTAGCTCTAACACTGATGATCCACCTACAAATGTGAACTGACGTTCAAAAATAAAACATTTGAAAACGGACCATTTTCCACATTTCTGAAGCATGACGTAATGGGGGGGTGTTATCTCTTTTGTCGAAAATCAGCCGTTTTTGCTCGAACATTAAATGCCTCCAAATGGTATTTATTTCACTTCCCGAGCCCCTGGAAGCATGAAAATCACTTTAAACATGCTAATTTTAGCTCTAACACTGATGATCCACCTACAAATGTGAACTGACGTTCAAAAATAAAACATTTGAAAACGGACCATTTTCCACATTTCTGAAGCATGACGTAATGGGGGGGTGTTATCTCTTTTGTCGAAAATCAGCCGTTTTTGCTCGAACATTAAATGCCTCCAAATGGTATTTAATTAACTTCCCGGGGTGAAGAAACCCTTTTTGAGAACTCAGAGTGAGTAAATTGGCCATTTTCATGCACTTTTAACCATTCCATAAATCTTGTGTTTTGGGCCACTGGAAGCATGAAAATCACTTTAAACATGCTAATTTTAGCTCTAACACTGATGATCCACCTACAAATGTGAACTGACGTTCAAAAATAAAACATTTGAAAACGGACCATTTTCCACATTTCTGAAGCATGACGTAATGGGGGGGTGTTATCTCTTTTGTCGAAAATCAGCCGTTTTTGCTCGAACATTAAATGCCTCCAAATGGTATTTATTTCACTTCCCGAGCCCCTGGAAGCATGAAAATCACTTTAAACATGCTAATTTTAGCTCTAACACTGATGATCCACCTACAAATGTGAACTGACGTTCAAAAATAAAACATTTGAAAACGGACCATTTTCCACATTTCTGAAGCATGACGTAATGGGGGGGTGTTATCTCTTTTGTCGAAAATCAGCCGTTTTTGCTCGAACATTAAATGCCTCCAAATGGTATTTAATTAACTTCCCGGGGTGAAGAAACCCTTTTTGAGAACTCAGAGTGAGTAAATTGGCCATTTTCATGCACTTTTAACCATTCCATAAATCTTGTGTTTTGGGCCCCTGGAAGCATGAAAATCACTTTAAACATGCTAATTTTAGCTCTAACACTGATGATCCACCTACAAATGTGAACTGACGTTCAAAAATAAAACATTTGAAAACGGACCATTTTCCACATTTCTGAAGCATGACGTAATGGGGGGGTGTTATCTCTTTTGTCGAAAATCAGCCGTTTTTGCTCGAACATTAAATGCCTCCAAATGGTATTTAATTAGCTTCCCGGGGTGAAGAAACCCTTTTTGAGAACTCAGAGTGAGTAAATTGGCCATTTTCATGCACTTTTAACCATTCCATAAATCTTGTGTTTTGGGCCCCTGGAAGCATGAAAATCACTTTAAAGATGCTAATTTTAGCTCTAACACTGATGATCCACCTACAAATGTGAACTGACGTTCAAAAATAAAACATTTGAAAACGGACCATTTTCCACATTTCTGAAGCATGACGTAATGGGGGGGTGTTATCTCTTTTGTCGAAAATCAGCCGTTTTTGCTCGAACATTAAATGCCTCCAAATGGTATTTAATTAACTTCCCGGGGTGAAGAAACCCTTTTTGAGAACTCAGAGTGAGTAAATTGGCCATTTTCATGCACTTTTAACCATTCCATAAATCTTGTGTTTTGGGCCCCTGGAAGCATGAAAATCACTTTAAACATGCTAATTTTAGCTCTAACACTGATGATCCACCTACAAATGTGAACTGACGTTCAAAAATAAAACATTTGAAAACGGACCATTTTCCACATTTCTGAAGCATGACGTAATGGGGGGGTGTTATCTCTTTTGTCGAAAATCAGCCGTTTTTGCTCGAACATTAAATGCCTCCAAATGGTATTTAATTAACTTCCCGAGCCCCTGGAAGCATGAAAATCACTTTAAACATGCTAATTTTAGCTCTAACACTGATGATCCACCTACAAATGTGAACTGACGTTCAAAAATAAAACATTTGAAAACGGACCATTTTCCACATTTCTGAAGCATGACGTAATGGGGGGGTGTTATCTCTTTTGTCGAAAATCAGCCGTTTTTGCTCGAACATTAAATGCCTCCAAATGGTATTTAATTAACTTCCCGGGGTGAAGAAACCCTTTTTGAGAACTCAGAGTGAGTAAATTGGCCATTTTCATGCACTTTTAACCATTCCATAAGTCTTGTGTTTAGGGCCCCTGGAAGCATGAAAATCACTTTAAACATGCTAATTTTAGCTCTAACACTGATGATCCACCTACAAATGTGAACTGACGTTCAAAAATAAAACATTTGAAAACGGACCATTTTCCACATTTCTGAAGCATGACGTAATAGGGGGGTGTTATCTCTTTTGTCGAAAATCAGCCGTTTTTGCTCGAACATTAAATGCCTCCAAATGGTATTTAATTAACTTCCCGAGCCCCTGGAAGCATGAAAATCACTTTAAACATGCTAATTTTAGCTCTAACACTGATGATCCACCTACAAATGTGAACTGACGTTCAAAAATAAAACATTTGAAAACGGACCATTTTCCACATATCTGAAGCATGACGTAATGGGGGGGTGTTATCTCTTTTGTCGAAAATCAGCCGTTTTTGCTCGAACATTAAATGCCTCCAAATGGCATTTAATTAACTTCCCGAGCCCCTGGAAGCATGAAAATCACTTTAAACATGCTAATTTTAGCTCTAACACTGATGATCCACCAACAAATGTGAACTGACGTTCAAAAATAAAACATTTGAAAACGGACCATTTTCCACATTTCTGAAGCATGACGTAATGGGGGGGTGTTATCTCTTTTGTCGAAAATCAGCCGTTTTTGCTCGAACATTAAATGCCTCCAAATGGTATTTAATTAACTTCCCGGGGTGAAGAAACCCTTTTTGAGAACTCAGAGTGAGTAAATTGGCCATTTTCATGCACTTTTAACCATTCCATAAATCTTGTGTTTTGGGCCCCTGGAAGCATGAAAATCACTTTAAACATGCTAATTTTAGCTCTAACACTGATGATCCACCTACAAATGTGAACTGACGTTCAAAAATAAAACATTTGAAAACAGACCATTTTCCACATTTCTGAAGCATGACGTAATGAGGGGGTGTTATCTCTTTTGTCGAAAATCAGCCGTTTTTGCTCGAACATTAAATGCCTCCAAATGGTATTTAATTAACTTCCCGGGGTGAAGAAACCCTTTTTGAGAACTCAGAGCGAGTAAATTGGCCATTTTCATGCACTTTTAACCATTCCATAAATCTTGTGTTTTGGGCCCCTGGAAGCATGAAAATCACTTTAAACATGCTAATTTTAGCTCTAACACTGATGATCCACCTACAAATGTGAACTGACGTTCAAAAATAAAACATTTGAAAACGGACCATTTTCCACATTTCTGAAGCATGACGTAATGGGGGGGTGTTATCTCTTTTGTCGAAAATCAGCCGTTTTTGCTCGAACATTAAATGCCTCCAAATGGTATTTATTTCACTTCCCGAGCCCCTGGAAGCATGAAAATCACTTTAAACATGCTAATTTTAGCTCTAACACTGATGATCCACCTACAAATGTGAACTGACGTTCAAAAATAAAACATTTGAAAACGGACCATTTTCCACATTTCTGAAGCATGACGTAATGGGGGGGGTGTTATCTCTTTTGTCGAAAATCAGCCGTTTTTGCTCGAACATTAAATGCCTCCAAATGGTATTTAATTAACTTCCCGAGCCCCTGGAAGCATGAAAATCACTTTAAACATGCTAATTTTAGCTCTAACACTGATGATCCACCTACAAATGTGAACTGACGTTCAAAAATAAAACATTTGAAAATGGACCATTTTCCACATTTCTGAAGCATGACGTAATGGGGGGGTGTTATCTCTTTTGTCGAAAATCAGCCGTTTTTGCTCGAACATTAAATGCCTCCAAATGGTATTTAATTAACTTCCCGAGCCCCTGGAAGCATGAAAATCACTTTAAACATGCTAATTTTAGCTCTAACACTGATGATCCACCTACAAATGTGAACTGACGTTCAAAAATAAAACATTTGAAAACGGACCATTTTCCACATTTCTGAAGCATGACGTAATGGGGGGGTGTTATCTCTTTTGTCGAAAATCAGCCGTTTTTGCTCGAACATTAAATGCCTCCAAATGGTATTTAATTAACTTCCCGGGGTGAAGAAACCCTTTTCGAGAACTCAGAGTGAGTAAATTGGCCATTTTCATGCACTTTTAACCATTCCATAAATCTTGTGTTTTGGGCCCCTGGAAGCATGAAAATCACTTTAAACATGCTAATTTTAGCTCTAACACTGATGATCCACCTACAAATGTGAACTGACGTTCAAAAATAAAACATTTGAAAACGGACCATTTTCCACATTTCTGAAGCATGACGTAATGGGGGGGTGTTATCTCTTTTGTCGAAAATCAGCCGTTTTTGCTCGAACATTAAATGCCTCCAAATGGTATTTAATTAACTTCCCGAGCCCCTGGAAGCATGAAAATCACTTTAAACATGCTAATTTTAGCTCTAACACTGATGATCCACCTACAAATGTGAACTGACGTTCAAAAATAAAACATTTGAAAAAGGACCATTTTCCACATTTCTGAAGCATGACGTAATGGGAGGGTGTTATCTCTTTTGTCGAAAATCAGCCGTTTTTGCTCGAACATTAAATGCCTCCAAATGGTATTTAATTAACTTCCCGAGCCCCTGGAAGCATGAAAATCACTTTAAACATGCTACTTTTAGCTCTAACACTGATGATCCACCTACAAATGTGAACTGACGTTCAAAAATAAAACATTTGAAAACGGACCATTTTCCACATTTCTGAAGCATGACGTAATGGGGGGGTGTTATCTCTTTTGTCGAAAATCAGCCGTTTTTGCTCGAACATTAAATGCCTCCAAATGGTATTTATTTCACTTCCCGAGCCCCTGGAAGCATGAAAATCACTTTAAACATGCTAATTTTAGCTCTAACACTGATGATCCACCTACAAATGTGAACTGACGTTCAAAAATAAAACATTTGAAAACGGACCATTTTCCACATTTCTGAAGCATGACGTAATGGGGGGGTGTTATCTCTTTTGTCGAAAATCAGCCGTTTTTGCTCGAACATTAAATGCCTCCAAATGGTATTTATTTCACTTCCCGAGCCCCTGGAAGCATGAAAATCACTTTAAACATGCTAATTTTAGCTCTAACACTGATGATCCACCTACAAATGTGAACTGACGTTCAAAAATAAAACATTTGAAAACGGACCATTTTCCATATATCTGAAGCATGACGTAATGGGGGGGTGTTATCTCTTTTGTCGAAAATCAGCCGTTTTTGCTCGAACATTAAATGCCTCCAAATGGTATTTAATTAACTTCCCGAGCCCCTGGAAGCATGAAAATCACTTTAAACATGCTAATTTTAGCTCTAACACTGATGATCCACCTACAAATGTGAACTGACGTTCAAAAATAAAACATTTGAAAACGGACCATTTTCCACATTTCTGAAGCATGACGTAATGGGGGGGTGTTATCTCTTTTGTCGAAAATCAGCCGTTTTTGCTCGAACATTAAATGCCTCCAAATGGTATTTATTTCACTTCCCGAGCCCCTGGAAGCATGAAAATCACTTTAAACATGCTAATTTTAGCTCTAACACTGATGATCCACCTACAAATGTGAACTGACGTTCAAAAATAAAACATTTGAAAACGGACCATTTTCCACATTTCTGAAGCATGACGTAATGGGGGGGTGTTATCTCTTTTGTCGAAAATCAGCCGTTTTTGCTCGAACATTAAATGCCTCCAAATGGTATTTAATTAACTTCCCGGGGTGAAGAAACCCTTTTTGAGAACTCAGAGTGAGTAAATTGGCCATTTTCATGCACTTTTAACCATTCCATAAATCTTGTGTTTTGGGCCCCTGGAAGCATAAAAATCACTTTAAACATGCTAATTTTAGCTCTAACACTGATGATCCACCTACAAATGTGAACTGACGTTCAAAAATAAAACATTTGAAAACGGACCATTTTCCACATTTCTGAAGCATGACGTAATGGGGGGGTGTTATCTCTTTTGTCGAAAATCAGCCGTTTTTGCTCGAACATTGAATGCCTCCAAATGGTATTTAATTAACTTCCCGAGCCCCTGGAAGCATGAAAATCACTTTAAACATGCTAATTTTAGCTCTAACACTGATGATCCACCTACAAATGTGAACTGACGTTCAAAAATAAAACATTTGAAAACGGACCATTTTCCACATTTCTGAAGCATGACGTAATGGGGGGGTGTTATCTCTTTTGTCGAAAATCAGCCGTTTTTGCTCGAACATTAAATGCCTCCAAATGGTATTTAATTAGCTTCCCGGGGTGAAGAAACCCTTTTTGAGAACTCAGAGTGAGTAAATTGGCCATTTTCATGCACTTTTAACCATTCCATAAATCTTGTGTTTTGGGCCCCTGGAAGCATGAAAATCACTTTAAACATGCTAATTTTAGCTCTAACACTGATGATCCACCTACAAATGTGAACTGACGTTCAAAAATAAAACATTTGAAAACGGACCATTTTCCACATTTCTGAAGCATGACGTAATGGGGGGGTGTTATCTCTTTTGTCGAAAATCAGCCGTTTTTGCTCGAACATTAAATGCCTCCAAATGGTATTTAATTAACTTCCCGAGCCCCTGGAAGCACGAAAATCACTTTAAACATGCTAATTTTAGCTCTAACACTGATGATCCACCTACAAATGTGAACTGACGTTCAAAAATAAAACATTTGAAAACGGACCATTTTCCACATTTCTGAAGCATGACGTAATGGGGGGGTGTTATCTCTTTTGTCGAAAATCAGCCGTTTTTGCTCGAACATTAAATGCCTCCAAATGGTATTTAATTAACTTCCCGGGGTGAAGAAACCCTTTTTGAGAACTCAGAGTGAGTAAATTGGCCATTTTCATGCACTTTTAACCATTCCATAAATCTTGTGTTTAGGGCCCCTGGAAGCATGAAAATCACTTTAAACATGCTAATTTTAGCTCTAACACTGATGATCCACCTACAAATGTGAACTGACGTTCAAAAATAAAACATTTGAAAACGGACCATTTTCCACATTTCTGAAGCATGACGTAATGGGGGGGTGTTATCTCTTTTGTCGAAAATCTGCCGTTTTTGCTCGAACATTAAATGCCTCCAAATGGTATTTAATTAACTTTCCGAGCCCCTGGAAGCATGAAAATCACTTTAAACATGCTAATTTTAGCTCTAACACTGATGATCCACCTACAAATGTGAACTGACGTTCAAAAATAAAACATTTGAAAACGGACCATTTTCCACATATCTGAAGCATGACGTAATGGGGGGGTGTTATCTCTTTTGTCGAAAATCAGCCGTTTTTGCTCGAACATTAAATGCCTCCAAATGGCATTTAATTAACTTCCCGAGCCCCTGGAAGCATGAAAATCACTTTAAACATGCTAATTTTAGCTCTAACACTGATGATCCACCAACAAATGTGAACTGACGTTCAAAAATAAAACATTTGAAAACGGACCATTTTCCACATTTCTGAAGCATGACGTAATGGGGGGGTGTTATCTCTTTTGTCGAAAATCAGCCGTTTTTGCTCGAACATTAAATGCCTCCAAATGGTATTTAATTAACTTCCCGGGGTGAAGAAACCCTTTTTGAGAACTCAGAGTGAGTAAATTGGCCATTTTCATGCACTTTTAAGCATTCCATAAATCTTGTGTTTTGGGCCCCTGGAAGCATGAAAATCACTTTAAACATGCTAATTTTAGCTCTAACACTGATGATCCACCTCCAAATGTGAACTGACGTTCAAAAATAAAACATTTGAAAACGGACCATTTTCCACATTTCTGAAGCATGACGTAATGGGGGGGTGTTATCTCTTTTGTCGAAAATCAGCCGTTTTTGTTTGAACATTAAATGCCTCCAAATGGTATTTATTTCACTTCCTGAGCCCCTGGAAGCATGAAAATCACTTTAAACATGCTAATTTTAGCTCTAACACTGATGATCCACCTACAAATGTGAACTGACGTTCAAAAATAAAACATTTGAAAACGGACCATTTTCCACTTTTCTGAAGCATGACGTAATGGGGGGGTGTTATCTCTTTTGTCGAAAATCAGCCGTTTTTGCTCGAACATTAAATGCCTCCAAATGGTATTTATTTCACTTCCCGAGCCCCTAGAAGCATGAAAATCACTTTAAACATGCTAATTTTAGCTCTAACACTGATGATCCACCTACAAATGTGAACTGACGTTCAAAAATAAAACATTTGAAAACGGACCATTTTCCACATTTCTGAAGCATGACGTAATGGGGGGGTGTTATCTCTTTTGTCGAAAATCAGCCGTTTTTGCTCGAACATTAAATGCCTCCAAATGGTATTTAATTAACTTCCCGAGCCCCTGGAAGCATGAAAATCACTTTAAACATGCTAATTTTAGCTCTAACACTGATGATCCACCTACAAATGTGAACTGACGTTCAAAAATAAAACATTTGAAAACGGACCATTTTCCACATTTCTGAAGCATGACGTAATGGGGGGGTGTTATCTCTTTTGTCGAAAATCAGCCGTTTTTGCTCGAACATTAAATGCCTCCAAATGGTATTTAATTAACTTCCCGGGGTGAAGAAACCCTTTTTGAGAACTCAGAGCGAGTAAATTGGCCATTTTCATGCACTTTTAACCATTCCATAAATCTTGTGTTTTGGGCCCCTGGAAGCATGAAAATCACTTTAAACATGCTAATTTTAGCTCTAACACTGATGATCCACCTACAAATGTGAACTGACGTTCAAAAATAAAACATTTGAAAACGGACCATTTTCCACATTTCTGAAGCATGACGTAATGGGGGGGTGTTATCTCTTTTGTCGAAAATCAGCCGTTTTTGCTCGAACATTAAATGCCTCCAAATGGTATTTATTTCACTTCCCGAGCCCCTGGAAGCATGAAAATCACTTTAAACATGCTAATTTTAGCTCTAACACTGATGATCCACCTACAAATGTGAACTGACGTTCAAAAATAAAACATTTGAAAACGGACCATTTTCCACATTTCTGAAGCATGACGTAATGGGGGGGTGTTATCTCTTTTGTCGAAAATCAGCCGTTTTTGCTCGAACATTAAATGCCTCCAAATGGTATTTATTTCACTTCCCGAGCCCCTGGAAGCATGAAAATCACTTTAAACATGCTAATTTTAGCTCTAACACTGATGATCCACCTACAAATGTGAACTGACGTTCAAAAATAAAACATTTGAAAACGGACCATTTTCCACATTTCTGAAGCATGACGTAATGGGGGTGTTATCTCTTTTGTCGAAAATCAGCCGTTTTTGCTCGAACATTAAATGCCTCCAAATGGTATTTAATTAACTTCCCGGGGTAAAGAAACCCTTTTTGAGAACTCAGAGTGAGTAAATTGGCCATTTTCATGCACTTTTAACCATTCCATAAATCTTGTGTTTTGGGCCCCTGGAAGCATGAAAATCACTTTAAACATGCTAATTTTAGCTCTAACACTGATGATCCACCTACAAATGTGAACTGACGTTCAAAAATAAAACATTTGAAAACGGACCATTTTCCACATTTCTGAAGCATGACGTAATGGGGGGGTGTTATCTCTTTTGTCGAAAATCAGCCGTTTTTGCTCGAACATTAAATGCCTCCAAATGGTATTTATTTCACTTCCCGAGCCCCTGGAAGCATGAAAATCACTTTAAACATGCTAATTTTAGCTCTAACACTGATGATCCACCTACAAATGTGAACTGACGTTCAAAAATAAAACATTTGAAAACGGACCATTTTCCACATTTCTGAAGCATGACGTAATGGGGGGGTGTTATCTCTTTTGTCGAAAATCAGCCGTTTTTGCTCGAACATTAAATGCCTCCAAATGGTATTTAATTAACTTCCCGAGCCCCTGGAAGCATGAAAATCACTTTAAACATGCTAATTTTAGCTCTAACACTGATGATCCACCTACAAATGTGAACTGACGTTCAAAAATAAAACATTTGAAAACAGACCATTTTCCACATTTCTGAAGCATGACGTAATGGGGGGGTGTTATCTCTTTTGTCGAAAATCAGCCGTTTTTGCTGGAACATTAAATGCCTCCAAATGGTATTTAATTAACTTCCCGAGCCCCTGGAAGCATGAAAATCACTTTAAACATGCTAATTTTAGCTCTAACACTGATGATCCACCTACAAATGTGAACTGACGTTCAAAAATAAAACATTTGAAAACGGACCATTTTCCACATTTCTGAAGCATGACGTAATGGGGGGGTGTTATCTCTTTTGTCGAAAATCAGCCGTTTTTGCTCGAACATTAAATGCCTCCAAATGGTATTTAATTAACTTCCCGGGGTGAAGAAACCCTTTTTGAGAACTCAGAGTGAGTAAATTGGCCATTTTCATGCACTTTTAACCATTCCATGAATCTTGTGTTTTGGGCCCCCGGAAGCATGAAAATCACTTTAAACATGCTAATTTTAGCTCTAACACTGATGATCCACCTACAAATGTGAACTGACGTTCAAAAATAAAACATTTGAAAACGGACCATTTTCCACATTTCTGAAGCATGACGTAATGGGGGGGTGTTATCCCTTTTGTCGAAAATCAGCCGTTTTTGCTCGAACATTAAATGCCTCCAAATGGTATTTAATTAACTTCCCGGGGTGAAGAAACCCTTTTTGAGAACTCAGAGTGAGTAAATTGGCCATTTTCATGCACTTTTAACCATTCCATAAGTCTTGTGTTTAGGGCCCCTGGAAGCATGAAAATCACTTTAAACATGCTAATTTTAGCTCTAACACTGATGATCCACCTACAAATGTGAACTGACGTTCAAAAATAAAACATTTGAAAACGGACCATTTTCCACATTTCTGAAGCATGACGTAATGGGGGGGTGTTATCTCTTTTGTCGAAAATCAGCCGTTTTTGCTCGAACATTAAATGCCTCCAAATGGTATTTAATTAACTTCCCGAGCCCCTGGAAGCATGAAAATCACTTTAAACATGCTAATTTTAGCTCTAACACTGATGATCCACCTACAAATGTGAACTGACGTTCAAAAATAAAACATTTGAAAACGGACCATTTTCCACATATCTGAAGCATGACGTAATGGGGGGGTGTTATCTCTTTTGTCGAAAATCAGCCGTTTTTGCTCGAACATTAAATGCCTCCAAATGGTATTTAATTAACTTCCCGAGCCCCTGGAAGCATGAAAATTACTTTAAACATGCTAATTTTAGCTCTAACACTGATGATCCACCTACAAATGTGAACTGACGTTCAAAAATAAAACATTTGAAAACGGACCATTTTCCACATTTCTGAAGCATGACGTAATGGGGGGGTGTTATCTCTTTTGTCGAAAATCAGCCGTTTTTGCTCGAACATTAAATGCCTCCAAATGGTATTTAATTAACTTCCCGAGCCCCTGGAAGCATGAAAATCACTTTAAACATGCTAATTTTAGCTCTAACACTGATGATCCACCTACAAATGTGAACTGACGTTCAAAAATAAAACATTTGAAAACGGACCATTTTCCACATTTCTGAAGCATGACGTAATGGGGGGGTGTTATCTCTTTTGTCGAAAATCAGCCGTTTTTGCTGGAACATTAAATGCCTCCAAATGGTATTTAATTAACTTCCCGAGCCCCCGGAAGCATGAAAATAACTTTAAACATGCTAATTTTAGCTCTAACACTGATGATCCACCTACAAATGTGAACTGACGTTCAAAA
The DNA here is from genome assembly GCF_964263255.1 of Lissotriton vulgaris. Taxonomy (NCBI): domain Eukaryota; kingdom Metazoa; phylum Chordata; class Amphibia; order Caudata; family Salamandridae; genus Lissotriton; species Lissotriton vulgaris. Next base: position 15,203 of record NW_028250991.1, read on the forward strand.
ATAAAACATTTGAAAACGGACCATTTTCCACATTTCTGAAGCATGACGTAATGGGGGGGTGTTATCTCTTTTGTCGAAAATCAGCCGTTTTTGCTCGAACATTAAATGCCTCCAAATGGTATTTAATTAACTTCCCGGGGTGAAGAAACCCTTTTTGAGAACTCAGAGTGAGTAAATTGGCCATTTTCATGCACTTTTAACCAGTCCATAAATCTTGTGTTTTGGGCCCCTGGAAGCATGAAAATCACTTTAAACATGCTAATTTTAGCTCTAACACTGATGATCCACCTACAAATGTGAACTGACGTTCAAAAATAAAACATTTGAAAACGGACCATTTTCCACATTTCTGAAGCATGACGTAATGGGGGGGTGTTATCTCTTTTGTCGAAAATCAGCCGTTTTTGCTCGAACATTAAATGCCTCCAAATGGTATTTAATTAACTTCCCGAGCCCCTGGAAGCATGAAAATCACTTTAAACATGCTAATTTTAGCTCTAACACTGATGATCCACCTACAAATGTGAACTGACGTTCAAAAATAAAACATTTGAAAACGGACCATTTTCCACATATCTGAAGCATGACGTAATGGGGGGTGTTATCTCTTTTGTCGAAAATCAGCCGTTTTTGCTCGAACATTAAATGCCTCCAAATGGCATTTAATTAACTTCCCGAGCCCCTGGAAGCATGAAAATCACTTTAAACATGCTAATTTTAGCTCTAACACTGATGATCCACCAACAAATGTGAACTGACGTTCAAAAATAAAACATTTGAAAACGGACCATTTTCCACATTTCTGAAGCATGACGTAATGGGGGGGTGTTATCTCTTTTGTCGAAAATCAGCCGTTTTTGCTCGAACATTAAATGCCTCCAAATGGTATTTAATTAACTTCCCGGGGTGAAGAAACCCTTTTTGAGAACTCAGAGTGAGTAAATTGGCCATTTTCATGCACTTTTAACCATTCCATAAATCTTGTGTTTTGGGCCCCTGGAAGCATGAAAATCACTTTAAACATGCTAATTTTAGCTCTAACACTGATGATCCACCTACAAATGTGAACTGACGTTCAAAAATAAAACATTTGAAAACGGACCATTTTCCACATTTCTGAAGCATGACGTAATGAGGGGGTGTTATCTCTTTTGTCGAAAATCAGCCGTTTTTGCTCGAACATTAAATGCCTCCAAATGGTATTTAATTAACTTCCCGGGGTGAAGAAACCCTTTTTGAGAACTCAGAGCGAGTAAATTGGCCATTTTCATGCACTTTTAACCATTCCATAAATCTTGTGTTTTGGGCCCCTGGAAGCATGAAAATCACTTTAAACATGCTAATTTTAGCTCTAACACTGATGATCCACCTACAAATGTGAACTGACGTTCAAAAATAAAACATTTGAAAACGGACCATTTTCCACATTTCTGAAGCATGACGTAATGGGGGGGTGTTATCTCTTTTGTCGAAAATCAGCCGTATTTGCTCGAACATTAAATGCCTCCAAATGGTATTTATTTCACTTCCCGAGCCCCTGGAAGCATGAAAATCACTTTAAACATGCTAATTTTAGCTCTAACACTGATGATCCACCTACAAATGTGAACTGACGTTCAAAAATAAAACATTTGAAAACGGACCATTTTCCACATTTCTGAAGCATGACGTAATGGGGGGGTGTTATCTCTTTTGTCGAAAATCAGCCGTTTTTGCTCGAACATTAAATGCCTCCAAATGGTATTTAATTAACTTCCCGAGCCCCTGGAAGCATGAAAATCACTTTAAACATGCTAATTTTAGCTCTAACACTGATGATCCACCTACAAATGTGAACTGACGTTCAAAAATAAAACATTTGAAAACGGACCATTTTCCACATTTCTGAAGCATGACGTAATGGGGGGGTGTTATCTCTTTTGTCGAAAATCAGCCGTTTTTGCTCGAACATTAAATGCCTCCAAATGGTATTTAATTAACTTCCCGGGGTGAAGAAACCCTTTTTGAGAATTCAGAGTGAGTAAATTGGCCATTTTCATGCACTTTTAACCATTCCATAAATCTTGTGTTTTGGGCCCCTGGAAGCATGAAAATCACTTTAAACATGCTAATTTTAGCTCTAACACTGATGATCCACCTACAAATGTGAACTGACGTTCAAAAATAAAACATTTGAAAACGGACCATTTTCCACATTTCTGAAGCATGACGTAATGGGGGGTGTTATCTCTTTTGTCGAAAATCAGCCGTTTTTGCTCGAACATTAAATGCCTCCAAATGGTATTTAATTAACTTCCCGGGGTGAAGAAACCCTTTTTGAGAACTCAGAGTGAGTAAATTGGCCATTTTCATGCACTTTTAACCATTCCATAAATCTTGTGTTTTGGGCCCCTGGAAGCATGAAAATCACTTTAAACATGCTAATTTTAGCTCTAACACTGATGATCCACCTACAAATGTGAACTGACGTTCAAAAATAAAACATTTGAAAACGGACCATTTTCCACATTTCTGAAGCATGACGTAATGGGGGGGTGTTATCTCTTTTGTCGAAAATCAGCCGTTTTTGCTCGAACATTGAATGCCTCCAAATGGTATTCAATTAACTTCCCGAGCCCCTGGAAGCATGAAAATCACTTTAAACATGCTAATTTTAGCTCTAACACTGATGATCCACCTACAAATGTGAACTGACGTTCAAAAATAAAACATTTGAAAACGGACCATTTTCCACATTTCTGAAGCATGACGTAATGGGGGGGTGTTATCTCTTTTGTCGAAAATCAGCCGTTTTTGCTCGAACATTAAATGCCTCCAAATGGTATTTAATTAGCTTCCCGGGGTGAAGAAACCCTTTTTGAGAACTCAGAGTGAGTAAATTGGCCATTTTCATGCACTTTTAACCATTCCATAAATCTTGTGTTTTGGGCCCCTGGAAGCATGAAAATCACTTTAAACATGCTAATTTTAGCTCTAACACTGATGATCCACCTACAAATGTGAACTGACGTTCAAAAATAAAACATTTGAAAACGGACCATTTTCCACATTTCTGAAGCATGACGTAATGGGGGGGTGTTATCTCTTTTGTCGAAAATCAGCCGTTTTTGCTCGAACATTAAATGCCTCCAAATGGTATTTAATTAACTTCCCGGGGTGAAGAAACCCTTTTTGAGAACTCAGAGTGAGTAAATTGGCCATTTTCATGCACTTTTAACCATTCCATAAATCTTGTGTTTTGGGCCCCTGGAAGCATGAAAATCACTTTAAACATGCTAATTTTAGCTCTAACACTGATGATCCACCTACAAATGTGAACTGACGTTCAAAAATAAAACATTTGAAAACGGACCATTTTCCACATTTCTGAAGCATGACGTAATGGGGGGGTGTTATCTCTTTTGTCGAAAATCAGCCGTTTTTGCTCGAACATTAAATGCCTCCAAATGGTATTTAATTAACTTCCCGAGCCCATGGAAGCATGAAAATCACTTTAAACATGCTAATTTTAGCTCTAACACTGATGATCCACCTGCAAATGTGAACTGACGTTCAAAAATAAAACATTTGAAAACGGATCATTTTCCACATTTCTGAAGCATGACGTAATGGGGGGGTGTTATCTCTTTTGTCGAAAATCAGCCGTTTTTGCTCGAACATTAAATGCCTCCAAATGGTATTTATTTCACTTCCCGAGCCCCTGGAAGCATGAAAATCACTTTAAACATGCTAATTTTAGCTCTAACACTGATGATCCACCTACAAATGTGAACTGACGTTCAAAAATAAAACATTTGAAAACGGACCATTTTCCACATTTCTGAAGCATGACGTAATGGGGGGGTGTTATCTCTTTTGTCGAAAATCAGCCGTTTTTGCTCGAACATTAAATGCCTCCAAATGGTATTTAATTAACTTCCCGGGGTGAAGAAACCCTTTTTGAGAACTCAGAGTGAGTAAATTGGCCATTTTCATGCACTTTTAACCATTCCATAAATCTTGTGTTTTGGGCACCTGGAAGCATGAAAATCACTTTAAACATGCTAATTTTAGCTCTAACACTGATGATCCACCTACAAATGTGAACTGACGTTCAAAAATAAAACATTTGAAAACGGACCATTTTCCACATTTCTGAAGCATGACGTAATGGGGGGTGTTATCTCTTTTGTCGAAAATCAGCCGTTTTTGCTCGAACATTAAATGCCTCCAAATGGTATTTAATTAACTTCCCGGGGTAAAGAAACCCTTTTTGAGAACTCAGAGTGAGTAAATTGGCCATTTTCATGCACTTTTAACCATTCCATAAATCTTGTGTTTTGGGCCCCTGGAAGCATGAAAATCACTTTAAACATGCTAATTTTAGCTCTAACACTGATGATCCACCTACAAATGTGAACTGACGTTCAAAAATAAAACATTTGAAAACGGACCATTTTCCACATTTCTGAAGCATGACGTAATGGGGGGGTGTTATCTCTCTTGTCGAAAATCAGCCGTTTTTGCTCGAACATTAAATGCCTCCAAATGGTATTTATTTCACTTCCCGAGCCCCTGGAAGCATGAAAATCACTTTAAACATGCTAATTTTAGCTCTAACACTGATGATCCACCTACAAATGTGAACTGACGTTCAAAAATAAAACATTTGAAAACGGACCATTTTCCACATTTCTGAAGCATGACGTAATGGGGGGGTGTTATCTCTTTTGTCGAAAATCAGCCGTTTTTGCTCGAACATTAAATGCCTCCAAATGGTATTTAATTAACTTCCCGAGCCCCTGGAAGCATGAAAATCACTTTAAACATGCTAATTTTAGCTCTAACACTGATGATCCACCTACAAATGTGAACTGACGTTCAAAAATAAAACATTTGAAAACGGATCATTTTCCAAATTTCTGAAGCATGACGTAATGGGGGGGTGTTATCTCTTTTGTCGAAAATCAGCCGTTTTTGCTCGAACATTAAATGCCTCCAAATGGTATTTATTTCACTTCCCGAGCCCCTGGAAGCATGAAAATCACTTTAAACATGCTAATTTTAGCTCTAACACTGATGATCCACCTACAAATGTGAACTGACGTTCAAAAATAAAACATTTGAAAACGGACCATTTTCCACATTTCTGAAGCATGACGTAATGGGGGGGTGTTATCTCTTTTGTCGAAAATCAGCCGTTTTTGCTCGAACATTAAATGCCTCCAAATGGTATTTAATTAACTTCCCGGGGTGAAGAAACCCTTTTTGAGAACTCAGAGTGAGTAAATTGGCCATTTTCATGCACTTTTAACCATTCCATAAATCTTGTGTTTTGGGCACCTGGAAGCATGAAAATCACTTTAAACATGCTAATTTTAGCTCTAACACTGATGATCCACCTACAAATGTGAACTGACGTTCAAAAATAAAACATTTGAAAACGGACCATTTTCCACATTTCTGAAGCATGACGTAATGGGGGGTGTTATCTCTTTTGTCGAAAATCAGCCGTTTTTGCTCGAACATTAAATGCCTCCAAATGGTATTTAATTAACTTCCCGGGGTAAAGAAACCCTTTTTGAGAACTCAGAGTGAGTAAATTGGCCATTTTCATGCACTTTTAACCATTCCATAAATCTTGTGTTTTGGGCCCCTGGAAGCATGAAAATCACTTTAAACATGCTAATTTTAGCTCTAACACTGATGATCCACCTACAAATGTGAACTGACGTTCAAAAATAAAACATTTGAAAACGGACCATTTTCCACATTTCTGAAGCATGACGTATAGGGGGGGTGTTATCTCTTTTGTCGAAAATCAGCCGTTTTTGCTCGAACATTAAATGCCTCCAAATGGTATTTATTTCACTTCCCGAGCCCCTGGAAGCATGAAAATCACTTTAAACATGCTAATTTTAGCTCTAACACTGATGATCCACCTACAAATGTGAACTGACGTTCAAAAATAAAACATTTGAAAACGGACCATTTTCCATATATCTGAAGCATGACGTAATGGGGGGGTGTTATCTCTTTTGTCGAAAATCAGCCGTTTTTGCTCGAACATTAAATGCCTCCAAATGGTATTTAATTAACTTCCCGAGCCCCTGGAAGCATGAAAATCACTTTAAACATGCTAATTTTAGCTCTAACACTGATGATCCACCTACAAATGTGAACTGACGTTCAAAAATAAAACATTTGAAAACGGACCATTTTCCACATTTCTGAAGCATGACGTAATGGGGGGGTGTTATCTCTTTTGTCGAAAATCAGCCGTTTTTGCTCGAACATTAAATGCCTCCAAATGGTATTTATTTCACTTCCCGAGCCCCTGGAAGCATGAAAATCACTTTAAACATGCTAATTTTAGCTCTAACACTGATGATCCACCTACAAATGTGAACTGACGTTCAAAAATAAAACATTTGAAAACGGACCATTTTCCACATTTCTGAAGCATGACGTAATGGGGGGGTGTTATCTCTTTTGTCGAAAATCAGCCGTTTTTGCTCGAACATTAAATGCCTCCAAATGGTATTTAATTAACTTCCCGGGGTGAAGAAACCCTTTTTGAGAACTCAGAGTGAGTAAATTGGCCATTTTCATGCACTTTTAACCATTCCATAAATCTTGTGTTTTGGGCCCCTGGAAGCATGAAAATCACTTTAAACATGCTAATTTTAGCTCTAACACTGATGATCCACCTACAAATGTGAACTGACGTTCAAAAATAAAACATTTGAAAACGGACCATTTTCCACATTTCTGAAGCATGACGTAATGGGGGGGTGTTATCTCTTTTGTCGAAAATCAGCCGTTTTTGCTCGAACATTAAATGCCTCCAAATGGTATTTAATTAGCTTCCCGGGGTGAAGAAACCCTTTTTGAGAACTCAGAGTGAGTAAATTGGCCATTTTCATGCACTTTTAACCATTCCATAAATCTTGTGTTTTGGGCCCCTGGAAGCATGAAAATCACTTTAAAGATGCTAATTTTAGCTCTAACACTGATGATCCACCTACAAATGTGAACTGACGTTCAAAAATAAAACATTTGAAAACGGACCATTTTCCACATTTCTGAAGCATGACGTAATGGGGGGGTGTTATCTCTTTTGTCGAAAATCAGCCGTTTTTGCTCGAACATTAAATGCCTCCAAATGGTATTTAATTAACTTCCCGGGGTGAAGAAACCCTTTTTGAGAACTCAGAGTGAGTAAATTGGCCATTTTCATGCACTTTTAACCATTCCATAAATCTTGTGTTTTGGGCCCCTGGAAGCATGAAAATCACTTTAAACATGCTAATTTTAGCTCTAACACTGATGATCCACCTACAAATGTGAACTGACGTTCAAAAATAAAACATTTGAAAACGGACCATTTTCCACATTTCTGAAGCATGACGTAATGGGGGGGTGTTATCTCTTTTCTCGAAAATCAGACGTTTTTGCTCGAACATTAAATGCCTCCAAATGGTATTTAATTAACTTCCCGAGCCCCTGGAAGCATGAAAATCACTTTAAACATGCTAATTTTAGCTCTAACACTGATGATCCACCTACAAATGTGAACTGACGTTCAAAAATAAAACATTTGAAAACGGACCATTTTCCACATTTCTGAAGCATGACATAATGGGGGGGGTGTTATCTCTTTTGTCGAAAATCAGCCGTTTTTGCTCGAACATTAAATGCCTCCAAATGGTATTTAATTAACTTCCCGGGGTGAAGAAACCCTTTTTGAGAACTCAGAGTGAGTAAATTGGCCATTTTCATGCACTTTTAACCATTCCATAAGTCTTGTGTTTAGGGCCCCTGGAAGCATGAAAATCACTTTAAACATGCTAATTTTAGCTCTAACACTGATGATCCACCTACAAATGTGAACTGACGTTCAAAAATAAAACATTTGAAAACGGACCATTTTCCACATTTCTGAAGCATGACGTAATGGGGGGGTGTTATCTCTTTTGTCGAAAATCAGCCGTTTTTGCTCTAACATTAAATGCCTCCAAATGGTATTTAATTAACTTCCCGAGCCCCTGGAAGCATGAAAATCACTTTAAACATGCTAATTTTAGCTCTAACACTGATGATCCACCTACAAATGTGAACTGACGTTCAAAAATAAAACATTTGAAAACGGACCATTTTCCACATATCTGAAGCATGACGTAATGGGGGGGTGTTATCTCTTTTGTCGAAAATCAGCCGTTTTTGCTCGAACATTAAATGCCTCCAAATGGCATTTAATTAACTTCCCGAGCCCCTGGAAGCATGAAAATCACTTTAAACATGCTAATTTTAGCTCTAACACTGATGATCCACCAACAAATGTGAACTGACGTTCAAAAATAAAACATTTGAAAACGGACCATTTTCCACATTTCTGAAGCATGACGTAATGGGGGGGTGTTATCTCTTTTGTCGAAAATCAGCCGTTTTTGCTCGAACATTAAATGCCTCCAAATGGTATTTAATTAACTTCCCGGGGTGAAGAAACCCTTTTTGAGAACTCAGAGTGAGTAAATTGGCCATTTTCATGCACTTTTAACCATTCCATAAATCTTGTGTTTTGGGCCCCTGGAAGCATGAAAATCACTTTAAACATGCTAATTTTAGCTCTAACACTGATGATCCACCTACAAATGTGAACTGACGTTCAAAAATAAAACATTTGAAAACGGACCATTTTCCACATTTCTGAAGCATGACGTAATGGGGGGGTGTTATCTCTTTTGTCGAAAATCAGCCCTTTTTGCTCGAACATTAAATGCCTCCAAATGGTATTTATTTCACTTCCCGAGCCCCTGGAAGCATGAAAATCACTTTAAACATGCTAATTTTAGCTCTAACACTGATGATCCACCTACAAATGTGAACTGACGTTCAAAAATAAAACATTTGAAAACGGACCATTTTCCACATTTCTGAAGCATGACGTAATGGGGGGGTGTTATCTCTTTTGTCGAAAATCAGCCGTTTTTGCTCGAACATTAAATGCCTCCAAATGGTATTTAATTAACTTCCCGGGGTGAAGAAACCCTTTTTGAGAACTCAGAGTGAGTAAATTGGCCATTTTCATGCACTTTTAACCATTCCATAAATCTTGTGTTTTGGGCCCCTGGAAGCATGAAAATCACTTTAAACATGCTAATTTTAGCTCTAACACTGATGATCCACCTACAAATGTGAACTGACGTTCAAAAATAAAACATTTGAAAACGGACCATTTTCCACATTTCTGAAGCATGACGTAATGGGGGGGTGTTATCTCTTTTGTCGAAAATCAGCCGTTTTGCTCGAACATTAAATGCCTCCAAATGGTATTTATTTCACTTCCCGAGCCCCTGGAAGCATGAAAATCACTTTAAACATGCTAATTTTAGCTCTAACACTGATGATCCACCTACAAATGTGAACTGACGTTCAAAAATAAAACATTTGAAAACGGACCATTTTCCACATTTCTGAAGCATGACGTAATGGGGGGGTGTTATCTCTTTTGTCGAAAATCAGCCGTTTTTGCTCGAACATTAAATGCCTCCAAATGGTATTTAATTAACTTCCCGGGGTGAAGAAACCCTTTTTGAGAACTCAGAGTGAGTAAATTGGCCATTTTCATGCACTTTTAACCATTCCATAAATCTTGTGTTTTGGGCCCCTGGAAGCATGAAAATCACTTTAAACATGCTAATTTTAGCTCTAACACTGATGATCCACCTACAAATGTGAACTGACGTTCAAAAATAAAACATTTGAAAACGGACCATTTTCCACATTTCTGAAGCATGACGTAATGGGGGGGTGTTATCTCTTTTGTCGAAAATCAGCCGTTTTTGCTCGAACATTAAATGCCTCCAAATGGTATTTAATTAGCTTCCCGGGGTGAAGAAACCCTTTTTGAGAACTCAGAGTGAGTAAATTGGCCATTTTCATGCACTTTTAACCATTCCATAAATCTTGTGTTTTGGGCCCCTGGAAGCATGAAAATCACTTTAAAGATGCTAATTTTAGCTCTAACACTGATGATCCACCTACAAATGTGAACTGACGTTCAAAAATAAAACATTTGAAAACGGACCATTTTCCACATTTCTGAAGCATGACGTAATGGGGGGGTGTTATCTCTTTTGTCGAAAATCAGCCGTTTTTGCTCGAACATTAAATGCCTCCAAATGGTATTTAATTAACTTCCCGGGGTGAAGAAACCCTTTTTGAGAACTCAGAGTGAGTAAATTGGCCATTTTCATGCACTTTTAACCATTCCATAAATCTTGTGTTTTGGGCCCCTGGAAGCATGAAAATCACTTTAAACATGCTAATTTTAGCTCTAACACTGATGATCCACCTACAAATGTGAACTGACGTTCAAAAATAAAACATTTGAAAACGGACCATTTTCCACATTTCTGAAGCATGACGTAATGGGGGGGTGTTATCTCTTTTGTCGAAAATTAGCCGTTTTTGCTCGAACATTAAATGCCTCCAAATGGTATTTAATTAACTTCCCGAGCCCCTGGAAGCATGAAAATCACTTTAAACATGCTAATTTTAGCTCTAACACTGATGATCCACCTACAAATGTGAACTGACGTTCAAAAATAAAACATTTGAAAACGGACCATTTTCCACATTTCTGAAGCATGACGTAATGGGGGGGTGTTATCTCTTTTGTCGAAAATCAGCCGTTTTTGCTCGAACATTAAATGCCTCCAAATGGTATTTAATTAACTTCCCGGGGTGAAGAAACCCTTTTTGAGAACTCAGAGTGAGTAAATTGGCCATTTTCATGCACTTTTAACCATTCCATAAGTCTTGTGTTTAGGGCCCCTGGAAGCATGAAAATCACTTTAAACATGCTAATTTTAGCTCTAACACTGATGATCCACCTACAAATGTGAACTGACGTTCAAAAATAAAACATTTGAAAACGGACCATTTTCCACATTTCTGAAGCATGACGTAATAGGGGGGTGTTATCTCTTTTGTCGAAAATCAGCCGTTTTTGCTCGAACATTAAATGCCTCCAAATGGTATTTAATTAACTTCCCGAGCCCCTGGAAGCATGAAAATCACTTTAAACATGCTAATTTTAGCTCTAACACTGATGATCCACCTACAAATGTGAACTGACGTTCAAAAATAAAACATTTGAAAACGGACCATTTTCCACATATCTGAAGCATGACGTAATGGGGGGGTGTTATCTCTTTTGTCGAAAATCAGCCGTTTTTGCTCGAACATTAAATGCCTCCAAATGGCATTTAATTAACTTCCCGAGCCCCTGGAAGCATGAAAATCACTTTAAACATGCTAATTTTAGCTCTAACACTGATGATCCACCAACAAATGTGAACTGACGTTCAAAAATAAAACATTTGAAAACGGACCATTTTCCACATTTCTGAAGCATGACGTAATGGGGGGGTGTTATCTCTTTTGTCGAAAATCAGCCGTTTTTGCTCGAACATTAAATGCCTCCAAATGGTATTTAATTAACTTCCCGGGGTGAAGAAACCCTTTTTGAGAACTCAGAGCGAGTAAATTGGCCATTTTCATGCACTTTTAACCATTCCATAAATCTTGTGTTTTGGGCCCCTGGAAGCATGAAAATCACTTTAAACATGCTAATTTTAGCTCTAACACTGATGATCCACCTACAAATGTGAACTGACGTTCAAAAATAAAACATTTGAAAACGGACCATTTTCCACATTTCTGAAGCATGACGTAATGGGGGGGGTGTTATCTCTTTTGTCGAAAATCAGCCGTTTTTGCTCGAACATTAAATGCCTCCAAATGGTATTTATTTCACTTCCCGAGCCCCTGGAAGCATGAAAATCACTTTAAACATGCTAATTTTAGCTCTAACACTGATGATCCACCTACAAATGTGAACTGACGTTCAAAAATAAAACATTTGAAAACGGACCATTTTCCACATTTCTGAAGCATGACGTAATGGGGGGGGTGTTATCTCTTTTGTCGAAAATCAGCCGTTTTTGCTCGAACATTAAATGCCTCCAAATGGTATTTAATTAACTTCCCGAGCCCCTGGAAGCATGAAAATCACTTTAAACATGCTAATTTTAGCTCTAACACTGATGATCCACCTACAAATGTGAACTGACGTTCAAAAATAAAACATTTGAAAACGGACCATTTTCCACATTTCTGAAGCATGACGTAATGGGGGGGTGTTATCTCTTTTGTCGAAAATCAGCCGTTTTTGCTCGAACATTAAATGCCTCCAAATGGTATTTAATTAACTTCCCGGGGTGAAGAAACCCTTTTCGAGAACTCAGAGTGAGTAAATTGGCCATTTTCATGCACTTTTAACCATTCCATAAATCTTGTGTTTTGGGCCCCTGGAAGCATGAAAATCACTTTAAACATGCTAATTTTAGCTCTAACACTGATGATCCACCTACAAATGTGAACTGACGTTCAAAAATAAAACATTTGAAAACGGACCATTTTCCACATTTCTGAAGCATGACGTAATGGGGGGGTGTTATCTCTTTTGTCGAAAATCAGCCGTTTTTGCTCGAACATTAAATGCCTCCAAATGGTATTTAATTAACTTCCCGAGCCCCTGGAAGCATGAAAATCACTTTAAACATGCTAATTTTAGCTCTAACACTGATGATCCACCTACAAATGTGAACTGACGTTCAAAAATAAAACATTTGAAAAAGGACCATTTTCCACATTTCTGAAGCATGACGTAATGGGAGGGTGTTATCTCTTTTGTCGAAAATCAGCCGTTTTTGCTCGAACATTAAATGCCTCCAAATGGTATTTAATTAACTTCCCGAGCCCCTGGAAGCATGAAAATCACTTTAAACATGCTACTTTTAGCTCTAACACTGATGATCCACCTACAAATGTGAACTGACGTTCAAAAATAAAACATTTGAAAACGGACCATTTTCCACATTTCTGAAGCATGACGTAATGGGGGGGTGTTATCTCTTTTGTCGAAAATCAGCCGTTTTTGCTCGAACATTAAATGCCTCCAAATGGTATTTATTTCACTTCCCGAGCCCCTGGAAGCATGAAAATCACTTTAAACATGCTAATTTTAGCTCTAACACTGATGATCCACATACAAATGTGAACTGACGTTCAAAAATAAAACATTTGAAAACGGACCATTTTCCACATTTCTGAAGCATGACGTAATGGGGGGGTGTTATCTCTTTTGTCGAAAATCAGCCGTTTTTGCTCGAACATTAAATGCCTCCAAATGGTATTTATTTCACTTCCCGAGCCCCTGGAAGCATGAAAATCACTTTAAACATGCTAATTTTAGCTCTAACACTGATGATCCACCTACAAATGTGAACTGACGTTCAAAAATAAAACATTTGAAAACGGACCATTTTCCATATATCTGAAGCATGACGTAATGGGGGGGTGTTATCTCTTTTGTCGAAAATCAGCCGTTTTTGCTCGAACATTAAATGCCTCCAAATGGTATTTAATTAACTTCCCGAGCCCCTGGAAGCATGAAAATCACTTTAAACATGCTAATTTTAGCTCTAACACTGATGATCCACCTACAAATGTGAACTGACGTTCAAAAATAAAACATTTGAAAACGGACCATTTTCCACATTTCTGAAGCATGACGTAATGGGGGGGTGTTATCTCTTTTGTCGAAAATCAGCCGTTTTTGCTCGAACATTAAATGCCTCCAAATGGTATTTATTTCACTTCCCGAGCCCCTGGAAGCATGAAAATCACTTTAAACATGCTAATTTTAGCTCTAACACTGATGATCCACCTACAAATGTGAACTGACGTTCAAAAATAAAACATTTGAAAACGGACCATTTTCCACATTTCTGAAGCATGACGTAATGGGGGGGTGTTATCTCTTTTGTCGAAAATCAGCCGTTTTTGCTCGAACATTAAATGCCTCCAAATGGTATTTAATTAACTTCCCGGGGTGAAGAAACCCTTTTTGAGAACTCAGAGTGAGTAAATTGGCCATTTTCATGCACTTTTAACCATTCCATAAATCTTGTGTTTTGGGCCCCTGGAAGCATAAAAATCACTTTAAACATGCTAATTTTAGCTCTAACACTGATGATCCACCTACAAATGTGAACTGACGTTCAAAAATAAAACATTTGAAAACGGACCATTTTCCACATTTCTGAAGCATGACGTAATGGGGGGGTGTTATCTCTTTTGTCGAAAATCAGCCGTTTTTGCTCGAACATTGAATGCCTCCAAATGGTATTTAATTAACTTCCCGAGCCCCTGGAAGCATGAAAATCACTTTAAACATGCTAATTTTAGCTCTAACACTGATGATCCACCTACAAATGTGAACTGACGTTCAAAAATAAAACATTTGAAAACGGACCATTTTCCACATTTCTGAAGCATGACGTAATGGGGGGGTGTTATCTCTTTTGTCGAAAATCAGCCGTTTTTGCTCGAACATTAAATGCCTCCAAATGGTATTTAATTAGCTTCCCGGGGTGAAGAAACCCTTTTTGAGAACTCAGAGTGAGTAAATTGGCCATTTTCATGCACTTTTAACCATTCCATAAATCTTGTGTTTTGGGCCCCTGGAAGCATGAAAATCACTTTAAACATGCTAATTTTAGCTCTAACACTGATGATCCACCTACAAATGTGAACTGACGTTCAAAAATAAAACATTTGAAAACGGACCATTTTCCACATTTCTGAAGCATGACGTAATGGGGGGGTGTTATCTCTTTTGTCGAAAATCAGCCGTTTTTGCTCGAACATTAAATGCCTCCAAATGGTATTTAATTAACTTCCCGAGCCCCTGGAAGCATGAAAATCACTTTAAACATGCTAATTTTAGCTCTAACACTGATGATCCACCTACAAATGTGAACTGACGTTCAAAAATAAAACATTTGAAAACGGACCATTTTCCACATTTCTGAAGCATGACGTAATGAGGGGGTGTTATCTCTTTTGTCGAAAATCAGCCGTTTTTGCTCGAACATTAAATGCCTCCAAATGGTATTTAATTAACTTCCCGGGGTGAAGAAACCCTTTTTGAGAACTCAGAGTGAGTAAATTGGCCATTTTCATGCACTTTTAACCATTCCATAAATCTTGTGTTTAGGGCCCCTGGAAGCATGAAAATCACTTTAAACATGCTAATTTTAGCTCTAACACTGATGATCCACCTACAAATGTGAACTGACGTTCAAAAATAAAACATTTGAAAACGGACCATTTTCCACATTTCTGAAGCATGACGTAATGGGGGGGTGTTATCTCTTTTGTCGAAAATCTGCCGTTTTTGCTCGAACATTAAATGCCTCCAAATGGTATTTAATTAACTTTCCGAGCCCCTGGAAGCATGAAAATCACTTTAAACATGCTAATTTTAGCTCTAACACTGATGATCCACCTACAAATGTGAACTGACGTTCAAAAATAAAACATTTGAAAACGGACCATTTTCCACATTTCTGAAGCATGACGTAATGGGGGGGTGTTATCTCTTTTGTCGAAAATCAGCCGTTTTTGCTCGAACATTAAATGCCTCCAAATGGTATTTAATTAACTTCCCGAGCCCCTGGAAGCATGAAAATCACTTTAAACATGCTAATTTTAGCTCTAACACTGATGATCCACCTACAAATGTGAACTGACGTTCAAAAATAAAACATTTGAAAACGGACCATTTTCCACATTTCTGAAGCATGACGTAATGGGGGGGTGTTATCTCTTTTGTCGAAAATCAGCCGTTTTTGCTCGAACATTAAATGCCTCCAAATGGTATTTAATTAACTTCCCGGGGTGAAGAAACCCTTTTTGAGAACTCAGAGTGAGTAAATTGGCCATTTTCATGCACTTTTAACCATTCCATAAATCTTGTGTTTAGGGCCCCTGGAAGCATGAAAATCACTTTAAACATGCTAATTTTAGCTCTAACACTGATGATCCACCTACAAATGTGAACTGACGTTCAAAAATAAAACATTTGAAAACGGACCATTTTCCACATTTCTGAAGCATGACGTAATGGGGGGGTGTTATCTCTTTTGTCGAAAATCTGCCGTTTTTGCTCGAACATTAAATGCCTCCAAATGGTATTTAATTAACTTTCCGAGCCCCTGGAAGCATGAAAATCACTTTAAACATGCTAATTTTAGCTCTAACACTGATGATCCACCTACAAATGTGAACTGACGTTCAAAAATAAAACATTTGAAAACGGACCATTTTCCACATATCTGAAGCATGACGTAATGGGGGGGTGTTATCTCTTTTGTCGAAAATCAGCCGTTTTTGCTCGAACATTAAATGCCTCCAAATGGCATTTAATTAACTTCCCGAGCCCCTGGAAGCATGAAAATCACTTTAAACATGCTAATTTTAGCTCTAACACTGATGATCCACCAACAAATGTGAACTGACGTTCAAAAATAAAACATTTGAAAACGGACCATTTTCCACATTTCTGAAGCATGACGTAATGGGGGGGTGTTATCTCTTTTGTCGAAAATCAGCCGTTTTTGCTCGAACATTAAATGCCTCCAAATGGTATTTAATTAACTTCCCGGGGTGAAGAAACCCTTTTTGAGAACTCAGAGTGAGTAAATTGGCCATTTTCATGCACTTTTAAGCATTCCATAAATCTTGTGTTTTGGGCCCCTGGAAGCATGAAAATCACTTTAAACATGCTAATTTTAGCTCTAACACTGATGATCCACCTACAAATGTGAACTGACGTTCAAAAATAAAACATTTGAAAACGGACCATTTTCCACATTTCTGAAGCATGACGTAATGAGGGGGTGTTATCTCTTTTGTCGAAAATCAGCCGTTTTTGCTCGAACATTAAATGCCTCCAAATGGTATTTAATTAACTTCCCGGGGTGAAGAAACCCTTTTTGAGAACTCAGAGTGAGTAAATTGGCCATTTTCATGCACTTTTAACCATTCCATAAATCTTGTGTTTTGGGCCCCTGGAAGCATGAAAATCACTTTAAACATGCTAATTTTAGCTCTAACACTGATGATCCACCTACAAATGTGAACTGACGTTCAAAAATAAAACATTTGAAAACGGACCATTTTCCACATTTCTGAAGCATGACGTTATGGGGGGGTGTTATCTCTTTTGTCGAAAATCAGCCGTTTTTGCTCGAACATTAAATGCCTCCAAATGGTATTTATTTCACTTCCCGAGCCCCTGGAAGCATGAAAATCACTTTAAACATGCTAATTTTAGCTCTAACACTGATGATCCACCTACAAATGTGAACTGACGTTCAAAAATAAAACATTTGAAAACGGACCATTTTCCATATATCTGAAGCATGACGTAATGGGGGGGTGTTATCTCTTTTGTCGAAAATCAGCCGTTTTTGCTCGAACATTAAATGCCTCCAAATGGTATTTAATTAACTTCCCGAGCCCCTGGAAGCATGAAAATCACTTTAAACATGCTAATTTTAGCTCTAACACTGATGATCCACCTACAAATGTGAACTGACGTTCAAAAATAAAACATTTGAAAACGGACCATTTTCCACATTTCTGAAGCATGACGTAATGGGGGGGTGTTATCTCTTTTGTCGAAAATCAGCCGTTTTTGCTCGAACATTAAATGCCTCCAAATGGTATTTATTTCACTTCCCGAGCCCCTGGAAGCATGAAAATCACTTTAAACATGCTAATTTTAGCTCTAACACTGATGATCCACCTCCAAATGTGAACTGACGTTCAAAAATAAAACATTTGAAAACGGACCATTTTCCACATTTCTGAAGCATGACGTAATGGGGGGGTGTTATCTCTTTTGTCGAAAATCAGCCGTTTTTGCTCGAACATTAAATGCCTCCAAATGGTATTTAATTAACTTCCCGGGGTGAAGAAACCCTTTTTGAGAACTCAGAGTGAGTAAATTGGCCATTTTCATGCACTTTTAACCATTCCATAAATCTTGTGTTTTGGGCCCCTGGAAGCATGAAAATCACTTTAAACATGCTAATTTTAGCTCTAACACTGATGATCCACCTACAAATGTGAACTGACGTTCAAAAATAAAACATTTGAAAACGGACCATTTTCCACATTTCTGAAGCATGACGTAATGGGGGGGTGTTATCTCTTTTGTCGAAAATCAGCCGTTTTTGCTCGAACATTAAACGCCTCCAAATGGTATTTAATTAACTTCCCGAGCCCCTGGAAGCATGAAAATCACTTTAAACATGCTAATTTTAGCTCTAACACTGATGATCCACCTACAAATGTGAACTGACGTTCAAAAATAAAACATTTGAAAACGGACCATTTTCCACATTTCTGAAGCATGACGTAATGGGGGGGTGTTATCTCTTTTGTCGAAAATCAGCCGTTTTTGCTCGAACATTAAATGCCTCCAAATGGTATTTAATTAGCTTCCCGGGGTGAAGAAACCCTTTTTGAGAACTCAGAGTGAGTAAATTGGCCATTTTCATGCACTTTTAACCATTCCATAAATCTTGTGTTTTGGGCCCCTGGAAGCATGAAAATCACTTTAAACATGCTAATTTTAGCTCTAACACTGATGATCCACCTACAAATGTGAACTGACGTTCAAAAATAAAACATTTGAAAACGGACCATTTTCCACATTTCTGAAGCATGACGTAATGGGGGGGTGTTATCTCTTTTGTCGAAAATCAGCCGTTTTTGCTCGAACATTAAATGCCTCCAAATGGTATTTAATTAACTTCCCGAGCCCCTGGAAGCATGAAAATCACTTTAAACATGCTAATTTTAGCTCTAACACTGATGATCCACCTACAAATGTGAACTGACGTTCAAAAATAAAACATTTGAAAACGGACCATTTTCCACATTTCTGAAGCATGACGTAATGGGGGGGTGTTATCTCTTTTGTCGAAAATCAGCCGTTTTTGCTCGAACATTAAATGCCTCCAAATGGTATTTAATTAACTTCCCGGGGTGAAGAAACCCTTTTTGAGAACTCAGAGTGAGTAAATTGGCCATTTTCATGCACTTTTAACCATTCCATAAGTCTTGTGTTTAGGGCCCCTGGAAGCATGAAAATCACTTTAAACATGCTAATTTTAGCTCTAACACTGATGATCCACCTACAAATGTGAACTGACGTTCAAAAATAAAACATTTGAAAACGGACCATTTTCCACATTTCTGAAGCATGACGTAATGGGGGGGTGTTATCTCTTTTGTCGAAAATCAGCCGTTTTTGCTCGAACATTAAATGCCTCCAAATGGTATTTAATTAACTTCCCGAGCCCCTGGAAGCATGAAAATCACTTTAAACATGCTAATTTTAGCTCTAACACTGATGATCCACCTACAAATGTGAACTGACGTTCAAAAATAAAACATTTGAAAACGGACCATTTTCCACATTTCTGAAGCATGACGTAATGGGGGGGTGTTATCTCTTTTGTCGAAAATCAGCCGTTTTTGCTCGAACATTAAATGCCTCCAAATGGTATTTAATTAACTTCCCGAGCCCCTGGAAGCATGAAAATCACTTTAAACATGCTAATTTTAGCTCTAACACTGATGATCCACCTACAAATGTGAACTGACGTTCAAAAATAAAACATTTGAAAACGGACCATTTTCCACATTTCTGAAGCATGACGTAATGGGGGGGTGTTATCTCTTTTGTCGAAAATCAGCCGTTTTTGCTCGAACATTAAATGCCTCCAAATGGTATTTAATTAACTTCCCGAGCCCCTGGAAGCATGAAAATCACTTTAAACATGCTAATTTTAGCTCTAACACTGATGATCCACCTACAAATGTGAACTGACGTTCAAAAATAAAACATTTGAAAACGGACCATTTTCCACATATCTGAAGCATGACGTAATGGGGGGGTGTTATCTCTTTTGTCGAAAATCAGCCGTTTTTGCTCGAACATTAAATGCCTCCAAATGGTATTTAATTAACTTCCCGGGGTGAAGAAACCCTTTTTGAGAACTCAGAGTGAGTAAATTGGCCATTTTCATGCACTTTTAAGCATTCCATAAATCTTGTGTTTTGGGCCCCTGGAAGCATGAAAATCACTTTAAACATGCTAATTTTAGCTCTAACACTGATGATCCACCTACAAATGTGAACTGACGTTCAAAAATAAAACATTTGAAAACGGACCATTTTCCACATTTCTGAAGCATGACGTAATGAGGGGGTGTTATCTCTTTTGTCGAAAATCAGCCGTTTTTGCTCGAACATTAAATGCCTCCAAATGGTATTTAATTAACTTCCCGGGGTGAAGAAACCCTTTTTGAGAACTCAGAGTGAGTAAATTGGCCATTTTCATGCACTTTTAACCATTCCATAAATCTTGTGTTTTGGGCCCCTGGAAGCATGAAAATCACTTTAAACATGCTAATTTTAGCTCTAACACTGATGATCCACCTACAAATGTGAACTGACGTTCAAAAATAAAACATTTGAAAACGGACCATTTTCCACATTTCTGAAGCATGACGTTATGGGGGGGTGTTATCTCTTTTGTCGAAAATCAGCCGTTTTTGCTCGAACATTAAATGCCTCCAAATGGTATTTAATTAACTTCCCGAGCCCCTGGAAGCATGAAAATCACTTTAAACATGCTAATTTTAGCTCTAACACTGATGATCCACCTACAAATGTGAACTGACGTTCAAAAATAAAACATTTGAAAACGGACCATTTTCCACATTTCTGAAGCATGACGTAATGGGGGGGTGTTATCTCTTTTGTCGAAAATCAGCCGTTTTTGCTCGAACATTAAATGCCTCCAAATGGTATTTAATTAACTTCCCGGGGTGAAGAAACCCTTTTTGAGAACTCAGAGTGAGTAAATTGGCCATTTTCATGCACTTTTAACCATTCCATAAGTCTTGTGTTTAGGGCCCCTGGAAGCATGAAAATCACTTTAAACATGCTAATTTTAGCTCTAACACTGATGATCCACCTACAAATGTGAACTGACGTTCAAAAATAAAACATTTGAAAACGGACCATTTTCCACATTTCTGAAGCATGACGTAATGGGGGGGTGTTATCTCTTTTGTCAAAAATCAGCCGTTTTTGCTCGAACATTAAATGCCTCCAAATGGTATTTATTTCACTTCCCGAGCCCCTGGAAGCATGAAAATGACTTTAAACATGCTAATTTTAGCTCTAACACTGATGATCCACCTACAAATGTGAACTGACGTTCAAAAATAAAACATTTGAAAACGGACCATTTTCCACATTTCTGAAGCATGACGTAATGGGGGGGTGTTATCTCTTTTGTCGAAAATCAGCCGTTTTTGCTCGAACATTAAATGCCTCCAAATGGTATTTAATTAACTTCCCGAGCCCCTGGAAGCATGAAAATCACTTTAAACATGCTAATTTTAGCTCTAACACTGATGATCCACCTACAAATGTGAACTGACGTTCAAAAATAAAACATTTGAAAACGGATCATTTTCCAAATTTCTGAAGCATGACGTAATGGGGGGGTGTTATCTCTTTTGTCGAAAATCAGCCGTTTTTGCTCGAACATTAAATGCCTCCAAATGGTATTTATTTCACTTCCCGAGCCCCTGGAAGCATGAAAATCACTTTAAACATGCTAATTTTAGCTCTAACACTGATGATCCACCTACAAATGTGAACTGACGTTCAAAAATAAAACATTTGAAAACGGACCATTTTCCACATTTCTGAAGCATGACGTAATGGGGGGGGTGTTATCTCTTTTGTCGAAAATCAGCCGTTTTTGCTCGAACATTAAATGCCTCCAAATGGTATTTAATTAACTTCCCGGGGTGAAGAAACCCTTTTTGAGAACTCAGAGTGAGTAAATTGGCCATTTTCATGCACTTTTAACCATTCCATAAATCTTGTGTTTTGGGCACCTGGAAGCATGAAAATCACTTTAAACATGCTAATTTTAGCTCTAACACTGATGATCCACCTACAAATGTGAACTGACGTTCAAAAATAAAACATTTGAAAACGGACCATTTTCCACATTTCTGAAGCATGACGTAATGGGGGGTGTTATCTCTTTTGTCGAAAATCAGCCGTTTTTGCTCGAACATTAAATGCCTCCAAATGGTATTTAATTAACTTCCCGGGGTAAAGAAACCCTTTTTGAGAACTCAGAGTGAGTAAATTGGCCATTTTCATGCACTTTTAACCATTCCATAAATCTTGTGTTTTGGGCCCCTGGAAGCATGAAAATCACTTTAAACATGCTAATTTTAGCTCTAACACTGATGATCCACCTACAAATGTGAACTGACGTTCAAAAATAAAACATTTGAAAACGGACCATTTTCCACATTTCTGAAGCATGACGTAATGGGGGGGTGTTATCTCTTTTGTCGAAAATCAGCCGTTTTTGCTCGAACATTAAATGCCTCTAAATGGTATTTATTTCACTTCCCGAGCCCCTGGAAGCATGAAAATCACTTTAAACATGCTAATTTTAGCTCTAACACTGATGATCCACCTACAAATGTGAACTGACGTTCAAAAATAAAACATTTGAAAACGGACCATTTTCCATATATCTGAAGCATGACGTAATGGGGGGGTGTTATCTCTTTTGTCGAAAATCAGCCGTTTTTGCTCGAACATTAAATGCCTCCAAATGGTATTTAATTAACTTCCCGAGCCCCTGGAAGCATGAAAATCACTTTAAACATGCTAATTTTAGCTCTAACAATGATGATCCACCTACAAATGTGAACTGACGTTCAAAAATAAAACATTTGAAAACGGACCATTTTCCACATTTCTGAAGCATGACGTAATGGGGGGGTGTTATCTCTTTTGTCGAAAATCAGCCGTTTTTGCTCGAACATTAAATGCCTCCAAATGGTATTTATTTCACTTCCCGAGCCCCTGGAAGCATGAAAATCACTTTAAACATGCTAATTTTAGCTCTAACACTGATGATCCACCTACAAATGTGAACTGACGTTCAAAAATAAAACATTTGAAAACGGACCATTTTCCACATTTCTGAAGCATGACGTAATGGGGGGGTGTTATCTCTTTTGTCGAAAATCAGCCGTTTTTGCTCGAACATTAAATGCCTCCAAATGGTATTTAATTAACTTCCCGGGGTGAAGAAACCCTTTTTGAGAACTCAGAGTGAGTAAATTGGCCATTTTCATGCACTTTTAACCATTCCATAAATCTTGTGTTTTGGGCCCCTGGAAGCATGAAAATCACTTTAAACATGCTAATTTTAGCTCTAACACTGATGATCCACCTACAAATGTGAACTGACGTTCAAAAATAAAACATTTGAAAACGGACCATTTTCCACATTTCTGAAGCATGACGTAATGGGGGGGTGTTATCTCTTTTGTCGAAAATCAGCCGTTTTTGCTCGAACATTGAATGCCTCCAAATGGTATTTAATTAACTTCCCGAGCCCCTGGAAGCATGAAAATCACTTTAAACATGCTAATTTTAGCTCTAACACTGATGATCCACCTACAAATGTGAACTGACGTTCAAAAATAAAACATTTGAAAACGGACCATTTTCCACATTTCTGAAGCATGACGTAATGGGGGGGTGTTATCTCTTTTGTCGAAAATCAGCCGTTTTTGCTCGAACATTAAATGTCTCCAAATGGTATTTAATTAGCTTCCCGGGGTGAAGAAACCCTTTTTGAGAACTCAGAGTGAGTAAATTGGCCATTTTCATGCACTTTTAACCATTCCATAAATCTTGTGTTTTGGGCCCCTGGAATCATGAAAATCACTTTAAACATGCTAATTTTAGCTCTAACACTGATGATCCACCTACAAATGTGAACTGACGTTCAAAAATAAAACATTTGAAAACGGACCATTTTCCACATTTCTGAAGCATGACGTAATGGGGGGGTGTTATCTCTTTTGTCGAAAATCAGCCGTTTTTGCTCGAACATTAAATGCCTCCAAATGGTATTTAATTAACTTCCCGGGGTGAAGAAACCCTTTTTGAGAACTCAGAGTGAGTAAATTGGCCATTTTCATGCACTTTTAACCATTCCATAAATCTTGTGTTTTGGGCCCCTGGAAGCATGAAAATCACTTTAAACATGCTAATTTTAGCTCTAACACTGATGTTCCACCTACAAATGTGAACTGACGTTCAAAAATAAAACATTTGAAAACGGACCATTTTCCACATTTCTGAAGCATGACGTAATGGGGGGGTGTTATCTCTTTTGTCGAAAATCAGCCGTTTTTGCTCGAACATTAAATGCCTCCAAATGGTATTTAATTAACTTCCCGAGCCCCTGGAAGCATGAAAATCACTTTAAACATGCTAATTTTAGCTCTAACACTGATGATCCACCTACAAATGTGAACTGACGTTCAAAAATAAAACATTTGAAAACGGACCATTTTCCACATTTCTGAAGCATGACGTAATGGGGGGGTGTTATCTCTTTTGTCGAAAATCAGCCGTTTTTGCTCGAACATTAAATGCCTCCAAATGGTATTTAATTAACTTCCCGGGGTGAAGAAACCCTTTTTGAGAACTCAGAGTGAGTAAATTGGCCATTTTCATGCACTTTTAACCATTCCATAAGTCTTGGGTTCAGGGCCCCTGGAAGCATGAAAATCACTTTAAACATGCTAATTTTAGCTCTAACACTGATGATCCACCTACAAATGTGAACTGACGTTCAAAAATAAAACATTTGAAAACGGACCATTTTCCACATTTCTGAAGCATGACGTAATGGGGGGGTGTTATCTCTTTTGTCGAAAATCAGCCGTTTTTGCTCGAACATTAAATGCCTCCAAATGGTATTTAATTAACTTCCCGAGCCCCTGGAAGCATGAAAATCACTTTAAACATGCTCATTTTAGCTCTAACACTGATGATCCACCTACAAATGTGAACTGACGTTCAAAAATAAAACATTTGAAAACGGTCCATTTTCCACATATCTGAAGCATGACGTAATGGGGGGGTGTTATCTCTTTTGTCGAAAATCAGCCGTTTTTGCTCGAACATTAAATGCCTCCAAATGGCATTTAATTAACTTCCCGAGCCCCTGGAAGCATGAAAATCACTTTAAACATGCTAATTTTAGCTCTAACACTGATGATCCACCAACAAATGTGAACTGACGTTCAAAAATAAAACATTTGAAAACGGACCATTTTCCACATTTCTGAAGCATGACGTAATGGGGGGGTGTTATCTCTTTTGTCGAAAATCAGCCGTTTTTGCTCGAACATTAAATGCCTCCAAATGGTATTTAATTAACTTCCCGGGGTGAAGAAACCCTTTTTGAGAACTCAGAGTGAGTAAATTGGCCATTTTCATGCACTTTTAACCATTCCATAAATCTTGTGTTTTGGGCCCCTGGAAGCATGAAAATCACTTTAAACGTGCTAATTTTAGCTCTAACACTGATGATCCACCTACAAATGTGAACTGACGTTCAAAAATAAAACATTTGAAAACGGACCATTTTCCACATTTCTGAAGCATGACGTAATGAGGGGGTGTTATCTCTTTTGTCGAAAATCAGCCGTTTTTGCTCGAACATTAAATGCCTCCAAATGGTATTTAATTAACTTCCCGGGGTGAAGAAACCCTTTTTGAGAACTCAGAGTGAGTAAATTGGCCATTTTCATGCACTTTTAACCATTCCATAAATCTTGTGTTTTGGGCCCCTGGAAGCATGAAAATCACTTTAAACATGCTAATTTTAGCTCTAACACTGATGATCCACCTACAAATGTGAACTGACGTTCAAAAATAAAACATTTGAAAACGGACCATTTTCCACATTTCTGAAGCATGACGTAATGGGGGGGTGTTATCTCTTTTGTCGAAAATCAGCCGTTTTTGCTCGAACATTAAATGCCTCCAAATGGTATTTAATTAACTTCCCGAGCCCCTGGAAGCATGAAAATCACTTTAAACATGCTAATTTTAGCTCTAACACTGATGATCCACCTACAAATGTGAACTGACGTTCAAAAATAAAACATTTGAAAATGGACCATTTTCCACATTTCTGAAGCATGACGTAATGGGGGGGTGTTATCTCTTTTGTCGAAAATCAGCCGTTTTTGCTCGAACATTAAATGCCTCCAAATGGTATTTAATTAACTTCCCGGGGTGAAGAAACCCTTTTTGAGAACTCAGAGTGAGTAAATTGGCCATTTTCATGCACTTTTAACCATTCCATAAGTCTTGTGTTTAGGGCCCCTGGAAGCATGAAAATCACTTTAAACATGCTAATTTTAGCTCTAACACTGATGATCCACCTACAAATGTGAACTGACGTTCAAAAATAAAACATTTGAAAACGGACCATTTTCCACATTTCTGAAGCATGACGTAATGGGGGGGTGTTATCTCTTTTGTCGAAAATCAGCCGTTTTTGCTCGAACATTAAATGCCTCCAAATGGTATTTATTTCACTTCCCGAGCCCCTGGAAGCATGAAAATCACTTTAAACATGCTAATTTTAGCTCTAACACTGATGATCCACCTACAAATGTGAACTGACGTTCAAAAATAAAACATTTGAAAACGGACCATTTTCCACATTTCTGAAGCATGACGTAATGGGGGGGTGTTATCTCTTTTGTCGAAAATCAGCCGTTTTTGCTCGAACATTAAATGCCTCCAAATGGTATTTAATTAACTTCCCGAGCCCCTGGAAGCATGAAAATCACTTTAAACATGCTAATTTTAGCTCTAACACTGATGATCCACCTACAAATGTGAACTGACGTTCAAAAATAAAACATTTGAAAACGGATCATTTTCCAAATTTCTGAAGCATGACGTAATGGGGGGGTGTTATCTCTTTTGTCGAAAATCAGCCGTTTTTGCTCGAACATTAAATGCCTCCAAATTGTATTTATTTCACTTCCCGAGCCCCTGGAAGCATGAAAATCACTTTAAACATGCTAATTTTAGCTCTAACACTGATGATCCACCTACAAATGTGAACTGACGTTCAAAAATAAAACATTTGAAAACGGACCATTTTCCACATTTCTGAAGCATGACGTAATGGGGGGGTGTTATCTCTTTTGTCGAAAATCAGCCGTTTTTGCTCGAACATTAAATGCCTCCAAATGGTATTTAATTAACTTCCCGAGCCCCTGGAAGCATGAAAATCACTTTAAACATGCTAATTTTAGCTCTAACACTGATGATCCACCTACAAATGTGAACTGACGTTCAAAAATAAAACATTTGAAAACGGACCATTTTCCACATTTCTGAAGCATGACGTAATGGGGGGTGTTATCTCTTTTGTCGAAAATCAGCCGTTTTTGCTCGAACATTAAATGCCTCCAAATGGTATTTAATTAACTTCCCGGGGTAAAGAAACCCTTTTTGAGAACTCAGAGTGAGTAAATTGGCCATTTTCATGCACTTTTAACCATTCCATAAATCTTGTGTTTTGGGCCCCTGGAAGCATGAAAATCACTTTAAACATGCTAATTTTAGCTCTAACACTGATGATCCACCTACAAATGTGAACTGACGTTCAAAAATAAAACATTTGAAAACGGACCATTTTCCACATTTCTGAAGCATGACGTAATGGGGGGGTGTTATCTCTTTTGTCGAAAATCAGCCGTTTTTGCTCGAACATTAAATGCCTCCAAATGGTATTTATTTCACTTCCCGAGCCCCTGGAAGCATGAAAATCACTTTAAACATGCTAATTTTAGCTCTAACACTGATGATCCACCTACAAATGTGAACTGACATTCAAAAATAAAACATTTGAAAACGGACCATTTTCCATATATCTGAAGCATGACGTAATGGGGGGGTGTTATCTCTTTTGTCGAAAATCAGCAGTTTTTGCTCGAACATTAAATGCCTCCAAATGGTATTTAATTAACTTCCCGAGCCCCTGGAAGCATGAAAATCCCTTTAAACATGCTAATTTTAGCTCTAACACTGATGATCCACCTACAAATGTGAACTGACGTTCAAAAATAAAACATTTGAAAACGGACCATTTTCCACATTTCTGAAGCATGACGTAATGGGGGGGTGTTATCTCTTTTGTCGAAAATCAGCCGTTTTTGCTCGAACATTAAATGCCTCCAAATGGTATTTATTTCACTTCCCGAGCCCCTGGAAGCATGAAAATCACTTTAAACATGCTAATTTTAGCTCTAACACTGATGATCCACCTACAAATGTGAACTGACGTTCAAAAATAAAACATTTGAAAACGGACCATTTTCCACATTTCTGAAGCATGACGTAATGGGGGGGTGTTATCTCTTTTGTCGAAAATCAGCCGTTTTTGCTCGAACATTAAATGCCTCCAAATGGTATTTAATTAACTTCCCGAGCCCCTGGAAGCATGAAAATCACTTTAAACATGCTAATTTTAGCTCTAACACTGATGATCCACCTACAAATGTGAACTGACGTTCAAAAATAAAACATTTGAAAACGGACCATTTTCCACATTTCTGAAGCATGACGTAATGGGGGGTGTTATCTCTTTTGTCGAAAATCAGCCGTTTTTGCTCGAACATTAAATGCCTCCAAATGGTATTTAATTAACTTCCCGGGGTGAAGAAACCCTTTTTGAGAACTCAGAGTGAGTAAATTGGCCATTTTCATGCACTTTTAACCATTCCATAAATCTTGTGTTTTGGGCCCCTGGAAGCATGAAAATCACTTTAAACATGCTAATTTTAGCTCTAACACTGATGATCCACCTACAAATGTGAACTGACGTTCAAAAATAAAACATTTGAAAACGGACCATTTTCCACATTTCTGAAGCATGACGTAATGGGGGGGTGTTATCTCTTTTGTCGAAAATCAGCCGTTTTTGCTCGAACATTGAATGCCTCCAAATGGTATTTAATTAACTTCCCGAGCCCCTGGAAGCATGAAAATCACTTTAAACATGCTAATTTTAGCTCTAACACTGATGATCCACCTACAAATGTGAACTGACGTTCAAAAATAAAACATTTGAAAACGGACCATTTTCCACAGTTCTGAAGCATGACGTAATGGGGGGGTGTTATCTCTTTTGTCGAAAATCAGCCGTTTTTGCTCGAACATTAAATGCCTCCAAATGGTATTTAATTAGCTTCCCGGGGTGAAGAAACCCTTTTTGAGAACTCAGAGTGAGTAAATTGGCCATTTTCATGCACTTTTAACCATTCCATAAATCTTGTGTTTTGGGCCCCTGGAAGCATGAAAATCACTTTAAACATGCTAATTTTAGCTCTAACACTGATGATCCACCTACAAATGTGAACTGACGTTCAAAAATAAAACATTTGAAAACGGACCATTTTCCACATTTCTGAAGCATGACGTAATGGGGGGGTGTTATCTCTTTTGTCGAAAATCAGCCGTTTTTGCTCGAACATTAAATGCCTCCAAATGGTATTTATTTCACTTCCCGAGCCCCTGGAAGCATGAAAATCACTTTAAACATGCTAATTTTAGCTCTAACACTGATGATCCACCTACAAATGTGAACTGACGTTCAAAAATAAAACATTTGAAAACGGACCATTTTCCACATTTCTGAAGCATGACGTAATGGGGGGGTGTTATCTCTTTTGTCGAAAATCAGCCGTTTTTGCTCGAACATTAAATGCCTCCAAATGGTATTTAATTAACTTCCCGAGCCCCTGGAAGCATGAAAATCACTTTAAACATGCTAATTTTAGCTCTAACACTGATGATCCACCTACAAATGTGAACTGACGTTCAAAAATAAAACATTTGAAAACGGATCATTTTCCAAATTTCTGAAGCATGACGTAATGGGGGGGTGTTATCTCTTTTGTCGAAAATCAGCCGTTTTTGCTCGAACATTAAATGCCTCCAAATTGTATTTATTTCACTTCCCGAGCCCCTGGAAGCATGAAAATCACTTTAAACATGCTAATTTTAGCTCTAACACTGATGATCCACCTACAAATGTGAACTGACGTTCAAAAATAAAACATTTGAAAACGGACCATTTTCCACATTTCTGAAGCATGACGTAATGGGGGGGTGTTATCTCTTTTGTCGAAAATCAGCCGTTTTTGCTCGAACATTAAATGCCTCCAAATGGTATTTAATTAACTTCCCGAGCCCCTGGAAGCATGAAAATCACTTTAAACATGCTAATTTTAGCTCTAACACTGATGATCCACCTACAAATGTGAACTGACGTTCAAAAATAAAACATTTGAAAACGGACCATTTTCCACATTTCTGAAGCATGACGTAATGGGGGGTGTTATCTCTTTTGTCGAAAATCAGCCGTTTTTGCTCGAACATTAAATGCCTCCAAATGGTATTTAATTAACTTCCCGGGGTAAAGAAACCCTTTTTGAGAACTCAGAGTGAGTAAATTGGCCATTTTCATGCACTTTTAACCATTCCATAAATCTTGTGTTTTGGGCCCCTGGAAGCATGAAAATCACTTTAAACATGCTAATTTTAGCTCTAACACTGATGATCCACCTACAAATGTGAACTGACGTTCAAAAATAAAACATTTGAAAACGGACCATTTTCCACATTTCTGAAGCATGACGTAATGGGGGGGTGTTATCTCTTTTGTCGAAAATCAGCCGTTTTTGCTCGAACATTAAATGCCTCCAAATGGTATTTATTTCACTTCCCGAGCCCCTGGAAGCATGAAAATCACTTTAAACATGCTAATTTTAGCTCTAACACTGATGATCCACCTACAAATGTGAACTGACATTCAAAAATAAAACATTTGAAAACGGACCATTTTCCATATATCTGAAGCATGACGTAATGGGGGGGTGTTATCTCTTTTGTCGAAAATCAGCAGTTTTTGCTCGAACATTAAATGCCTCCAAATGGTATTTAATTAACTTCCCGAGCCCCTGGAAGCATGAAAATCCCTTTAAACATGCTAATTTTAGCTCTAACACTGATGATCCACCTACAAATGTGAACTGACGTTCAAAAATAAAACATTTGAAAACGGACCATTTTCCACATTTCTGAAGCATGACGTAATGGGGGGGTGTTATCTCTTTTGTCGAAAATCAGCCGTTTTTGCTCGAACATTAAATGCCTCCAAATGGTATTTATTTCACTTCCCGAGCCCCTGGAAGCATGAAAATCACTTTAAACATGCTAATTTTAGCTCTAACACTGATGATCCACCTACAAATGTGAACTGACGTTCAAAAATAAAACATTTGAAAACGGACCATTTTCCACATTTCTGAAGCATGACGTAATGGGGGGGTGTTATCTCTTTTGTCGAAAATCAGCCGTTTTTGCTCGAACATTAAATGCCTCCAAATGGTATTTAATTAACTTCCCGAGCCCCTGGAAGCATGAAAATCACTTTAAACATGCTAATTTTAGCTCTAACACTGATGATCCACCTACAAATGTGAACTGACGTTCAAAAATAAAACATTTGAAAACGGACCATTTTCCACATTTCTGAAGCATGACGTAATGGGGGGTGTTATCTCTTTTGTCGAAAATCAGCCGTTTTTGCTCGAACATTAAATGCCTCCAAATGGTATTTAATTAACTTCCCGGGGTGAAGAAACCCTTTTTGAGAACTCAGAGTGAGTAAATTGGCCATTTTCATGCACTTTTAACCATTCCATAAATCTTGTGTTTTGGGCCCCTGGAAGCATGAAAATCACTTTAAACATGCTAATTTTAGCTCTAACACTGATGATCCACCTACAAATGTGAACTGACGTTCAAAAATAAAACATTTGAAAACGGACCATTTTCCACATTTCTGAAGCATGACGTAATGGGGGGGTGTTATCTCTTTTGTCGAAAATCAGCCGTTTTTGCTCGAACATTGAATGCCTCCAAATGGTATTTAATTAACTTCCCGAGCCCCTGGAAGCATGAAAATCACTTTAAACATGCTAATTTTAGCTCTAACACTGATGATCCACCTACAAATGTGAACTGACGTTCAAAAATAAAACATTTGAAAACGGACCATTTTCCACAGTTCTGAAGCATGACGTAATGGGGGGGTGTTATCTCTTTTGTCGAAAATCAGCCGTTTTTGCTCGAACATTAAATGCCTCCAAATGGTATTTAATTAGCTTCCCGGGGTGAAGAAACCCTTTTTGAGAACTCAGAGTGAGTAAATTGGCCATTTTCATGCACTTTTAACCATTCCATAAATCTTGTGTTTTGGGCCCCTGGAAGCATGAAAATCACTTTAAACATGCTAATTTTAGCTCTAACACTGATGATCCACCTACAAATGTGAACTGACGTTCAAAAATAAAACATTTGAAAACGGACCATTTTCCACATTTCTGAAGCATGACGTAATGAGGGGGTGTTATCTCTTTTGTCGAAAATCAGCCGTTTTTGCTCGAACATTAAATGCCTCCAAATGGTATTTAATTAACTTCCCGGGGTGAAGAAACCCTTTTTGAGAACTCAGAGTGAGTAAATTGGCCATTTTCATGCACTTTTAACCATTCCATAAATCTTGTGTTTTGGGCCCCTGGAAGCATGAAAATCACTTTAAACATGCTAATTTTAGCTCTAACACTGATGATCCACCTACAAATGTGAACTGACGTTCAAAAATAAAACATTTGAAAACGGACCATTTTCCACATTTCTGAAGCATGACGTAATGGGGGGGTGTTATCTCTTTTGTCGAAAATCAGCCGTTTTTGCTCGAACATTAAATGCCTCCAAATGGTATTTAATTAACTTCCCGAGCCCCAGGAAGCATGAAAATCACTTTAAACATGCTAATTTTAGCTCTAACACTGATGATCCACCTACAAATGTGAACTGACGTTCAAAAATAAAACATTTGAAAACGGACCATTTTCCACATTTCTGAAGCATGACGTAATGGGGGGGTGTTATCTCTTTTGTCGAAAATCAGCCGTTTTTGCTCGAACATTAAATGCCTCCAAATGGTATTTAATTAACTTCCCGGGGTGAAGAAACCCTTTTTGAGAACTCAGAGTGAGTAAATTGGCCATTTTCATGCACTTTTAACCATTCCATAAGTCTTGTGTTTAGGGCCCCTGGAAGCATGAAAATCACTTTAAACATGCTAATTTTAGCTCTAACACTGATGATCCACCTACAAATGTGAACTGACGTTCAAAAATAAAACATTTGAAAACGGACCATTTTCCACATTTCTGAAGCATGACGTAATGGGGGGGTGTTATCTCTTTTGTCGAAAATCAGCCGTTTTTGCTCGAACATTAAATGCCTCCAAATGGTATTTATTTCACTTCCCGAGCCCCTGGAAGCATGAAAATCACTTTAAACATGCTAATTTTAGCTCTAACACTGATGATCCACCTACAAATGTGAACTGACGTTCAAAAATAAAACATTTGAAAACGGACCATTTTCCACATTTCTGAAGCATGACGTAATGGGGGGGTGTTATCTCTTTTGTCGAAAATCAGCCGTTTTTGCTCGAACATTAAATGCCTCCAAATGGTATTTAATTAACTTCCCGAGCCCCTGGAAGCATGAAAATCACTTTAAACATGCTAATTTTAGCTCTAACACTGATGATCCACCTACAAATGTGAACTGACGTTCAAAAATAAAACATTTGAAAACGGATCATTTTCCAAATTTCTGAAGCATGACGTAATGGGGGGGTGTTATCTCTTTTGTCGAAAATCAGCCGTTTTTGCTCGAACATTAAATGCCTCCAAATTGTATTTATTTCACTTCCCGAGCCCCTGGAAGCATGAAAATCACTTTAAACATGCTAATTTTAGCTCTAACACTGATGATCCACCTACAAATGTGAACTGACGTTCAAAAATAAAACATTTGAAAACGGACCATTTTCCACATTTCTGAAGCATGACGTAATGGGGGGGTGTTATCTCTTTTGTCGAAAATCAGCCGTTTTTGCTCGAACATTAAATGCCTCCAAATGGTATTTAATTAACTTCCCGAGCCCCTGGAAGCATGAAAATCACTTTAAACATGCTAATTTTAGCTCTAACACTGATGATCCACCTACAAATGTGAACTGACGTTCAAAAATAAAACATTTGAAAACGGACCATTTTCCACATTTCTGAAGCATGACGTAATGGGGGGTGTTATCTCTTTTGTCGAAAATCAGCCGTTTTTGCTCGAACATTAAATGCCTCCAAATGGTATTTAATTAACTTCCCGGGGTAAAGAAACCCTTTTTGAGAACTCAGAGTGAGTAAATTGGCCATTTTCATGCACTTTTAACCATTCCATAAATCTTGTGTTTTGGGCCCCTGGAAGCATGAAAATCACTTTAAACATGCTAATTTTAGCTCTAACACTGATGATCCACCTACAAATGTGAACTGACGTTCAAAAATAAAACATTTGAAAACGGACCATTTTCCACATTTCTGAAGCATGACGTAATGGGGGGGTGTTATCTCTTTTGTCGAAAATCAGCCGTTTTTGCTCGAACATTAAATGCCTCCAAATGGTATTTATTTCACTTCCCGAGCCCCTGGAAGCATGAAAATCACTTTAAACATGCTAATTTTAGCTCTAACACTGATGATCCACCTACAAATGTGAACTGACGTTCAAAAATAAAACATTTGAAAACGGACCATTTTCCATATATCTGAAGCATGACGTAATGGGGGGGTGTTATCTCTTTTGTCGAAAATCAGCCGTTTTTGCTCGAACATTAAATGCCTCCAAATGGTATTTAATTAACTTCCCGAGCCCCTGGAAGCATGAAAATCCCTTTAAACATGCTAATTTTAGCTCTAACACTGATGATCCACCTACAAATGTGAACTGACGTTCAAAAATAAAACATTTGAAAACGGACCATTTTCCACATTTCTGAAGCATGACGTAATGGGGGGGTGTTATCTCTTTTGTCGAAAATCAGCCGTTTTTGCTCGAACATTAAATGCCTCCAAATGGTATTTTTTCACTTCCCGAGCCCCTGGAAGCATGAAAATCACTTTAAACATGCTAATTTTAGCTCTAACACTGATGATCCACCTACAAATGTGAACTGACGTTCAAAAATAAAACATTTGAAAACGGACCATTTTCCACATTTCTGAAGCATGACGTAATGGGGGGGTGTTATCTCTTTTGTCGAAAATCAGCCGTTTTTGCTCGAACATTAAATGCCTCCAAATGGTATTTAATTAACTTCCCGAGCCCCTGGAAGCATGAAAATCACTTTAAACATGCTAATTTTAGCTCTAACACTGATGATCCACCTACAAATGTGAACTGACGTTCAAAAATAAAACATTTGAAAACGGACCATTTTCCACATTTCTGAAGCATGACGTAATGGGGGGTGTTATCTCTTTTGTCGAAAATCAGCCGTTTTTGCTCGAACATTAAATGCCTCCAAATGGTATTTAATTAACTTCCCGGGGTGAAGAAACCCTTTTTGAGAACTCAGAGTGAGTAAATTGGCCATTTTCATGCACTTTTAACCATTCCATAAATCTTGTGTTTTGGGCCCCTGGAAGCATGAAAATCACTTTAAACATGCTAATTTTAGCTCTAACACTGATGATCCACCTACAAATGTGAACTGACGTTCAAAAATAAAACATTTGAAAACGGACCATTTTCCACATTTCTGAAGCATGACGTAATGGGGGGGTGTTATCTCTTTTGTCGAAAATCAGCCGTTTTTGCTCGAACATTGAATGCCTCCAAATGGTATTTAATTAACTTCCCGAGCCCCTGGAAGCATGAAAATCACTTTAAACATGCTAATTTTAGCTCTAACACTGATGATCCACCTACAAATGTGAACTGACGTTCAAAAATAAAACATTTGAAAACGGACCATTTTCCACATTTCTGAAGCATGACGTAATGGGGGGGTGTTATCTCTTTTGTCGAAAATCAGCCGTTTTTGCTCGAACATTAAATGCCTCCAAATGGTATTTAATTAGCTTCCCGG
The DNA here is from genome assembly GCF_964263255.1 of Lissotriton vulgaris. NCBI lineage: Eukaryota > Metazoa > Chordata > Amphibia > Caudata > Salamandridae > Lissotriton > Lissotriton vulgaris. The sequence goes on from NW_028250991.1 coordinate 51,129, forward strand.
GGTGAAGAAACCCTTTTTGAGAACTCAGAGTGAGTAAATTGGCCATTTTCATGCACTTTTAACCATTCCATAAATCTTGTGTTTTGGGCCCCTGGAAGCATGAAAATCACTTTAAACATGCTAATTTTAGCTCTAACACTGATGATCCACCTACAAATGTGAACTGACGTTCAAAAATAAAACATTTGAAAACGGACCATTTTCCACATTTCTGAAGCATGACGTAATGGGGGGGTGTTATCTCTTTTGTCGAAAATCAGCCGTTTTTGCTCGAACATTAAATGCCTCCAAATGGTATTTCATTAACTTCCCGAGCCCCTGGAAGCATGAAAATCACTTTAAACATGCTAATTTTAGCTCTAACACTGATGATCCACCTACAAATGTGAACTGACGTTCAAAAATAAAACATTTGAAAACGGACCATTTTCCACATTTCTGAAGCATGACGTAATGGGGGGGTGTTATCTCTTTTGTCGAAAATCAGCCGTTTTTGCTCGAACATTAAATGCCTCCAAATGGTATTTAATTAACTTCCCGGGGTGAAGAAACCCTTTTTGAGAACTCAGAGTGAGTAAATTGGCCATTTTCATGCACTTTTAACCATTCCATAAATCTTGTGTTTTGGGCACCTGGAAGCATGAAAATCACTTTAAACATGCTAATTTTAGCTCTAACACTGATGATCCACCTACAAATGTGGACTGACGTTCAAAAATAAAACATTTGAAAACGGACCATTTTCCACATTTCTGAAGCATGACGTAATGGGGGGTGTTATCTCTTTTGTCGAAAATCAGCCGTTTTTGCTCGAACATTAAATGCCTCCAAATGGTATTTAATTAACTTCCCGGGGTAAAGAAACCCTTTTTGAGAACTCAGAGTGAGTAAATTGGCCATTTTCATGCACTTTTAACCATTCCATAAATCTTGTGTTTTGGGCCCCTGGAAGCATGAAAATCACTTTAAACATGCTAATTTTAGCTCTAACACTGATGATCCACCTACAAATGTGAACTGACGTTCAAAAATAAAACATTTGAAAACGGACCATTTTCCACATTTCTGAAGCATGACGTAATGGGGGGGTGTTATCTCTTTTGTCGAAAATCAGCCGTTTTTGCTCGAACATTAAATGCCTCCAAATGGTATTTAATTAACTTCCCGAGCCCCTGGAAGCATGAAAATCACTTTAAACATGCTAATTTTAGCTCTAACACTGATGATCCACCTACAAATGTGAACTGACGTTCAAAAATAAAACATTTGAAAACGGATCATTTTCCAAATTTCTGAAGCATGACGTAATGGGGGGGTGTTATCTCTTTTGTCGAAAATCAGCCGTTTTTGCTCGAACATTAAATGCCTCCAAATGGTATTTATTTCACTTCCCGAGCCCCTGGAAGCATGAAAATCACTTTAAACATGCTAATTTTAGCTCTAACACTGATGATCCACCTACAAATGTGAACTGACGTTCAAAAATAAAACATTTGAAAACGGACCATTTTCCACATTTCTGAAGCATGACGTAATGGGGGGGTGTTATCTCTTTTGTCGAAAATCAGCCGTTTTTGCTCGAACATTAAATGCCTCCAAATGGTATTTAATTAACTTCCCGGGGTGAAGAAACCCTTTTTTAGAACTCAGAGTGAGTAAATTGGCCATTTTCATGCACTTTTAACCATTCCATAAATCTTGTGTTTTGGGCACCTGGAAGCATGAAAATCACTTTAAACATGCTAATTTTAGCTCTAACACTGATGATCCACCTACAAATGTGAACTGACGTTCAAAAATAAAACATTTGAAAACGGACCATTTTCCACATTTCTGAAGCATGACGTAATGGGGGGTGTTATCTCTTTTGTCGAAAATCAGCCGTTTTTGCTCGAACATTAAATGCCTCCAAATGGTATTTAATTAACTTCCCGGGGTAAAGAAACCCTTTTTGAGAACTCAGAGTGAGTAAATTGGCCATTTTCATGCACTTTTAACCATTCCATAAATCTTGTGTTTTGGGCCCCTGGAAGCATGAAAATCACTTTAAACATGCTAATTTTAGCTCTAACACTGATGATCCACCTACAAATGTGAACTGACGTTCAAAAATAAAACATTTGAAAACGGACCATTTTCCACATTTCTGAAGCATGACGTAATGGGGGGGTGTTATCTCTTTTGTCGAAAATCAGCCGTTTTTGCTCGAACATTAAATGCCTCCAAATGGTATTTATTTCACTTCCCGAGCCCCTGGAAGCATGAAAATCACTTTAAACATGCTAATTTTAGCTCTAACACTGATGATCCACCTACAAATGTGAACTGACGTTCAAAAATAAAACATTTGAAAACGGACCATTTTCCATATATCTGAAGCATGACGTAATGGGGGGGTGTTATCTCTTTTGTCGAAAATCAGCCGTTTTTGCTCGAACATTAAATGCCTCCAAATGGTATTTATTTCACTTCCCGAGCCCCTGGAAGCATGAAAATCACTTTAAACATGCTAATTTTAGCTCTAACACTGATGATCCACCTACAAATGTGAACTGACGTTCAAAAATAAAACATTTGAAAACGGACCATTTTCCACATTTCTGAAGCATGACGTAATGGGGGGGTGTTATCTCTTTTGTCGAAAATCAGCCGTTTTTGCTCGAACATTAAATGCCTCCAAATGGTATTTAATTAACTTCCCGGGGTGAAGAAACCCTTTTTGAGAACTCAGAGTGAGTAAATTGGCCATTTTCATGCACTTTTAACCATTCCATAAGTCTTGTGTTTAGGGCCCCTGGAAGCATGAAAATCACTTTAAACATGCTAATTTTAGCTCTAACACTGATGATCCACCTACAAATGTGAACTGACGTTCAAAAATAAAACATTTGAAAACGGACCATTTTCCACATTTCTGAAGCATGACGTAATGGGGGGGTGTTATCTCTTTTGTCGAAAATCAGCCGTTTTTGCTCGAACATTAAATGCCTCCAAATGGTATTTATTTCACTTCCCGAGCCCCTGGAAGCATGAAAATCACTTTAAACATGCTAATTTTAGCTCTAACACTGATGATCCACCTACAAATGTGAACTGACGTTCAAAAATAAAACATTTGAAAACGGACCATTTTCCACATTTCTGAAGCATGACGTAATGGGGGGGTGTTATCTCTTTTGTCGAAAATCAGCCGTTTTTGCTCGAACATTAAATGCCTCCAAATGGTATTTAATTAACTTCCCGAGCCCCTGGAAGCATGAAAATCACTTTAAACATGCTAATTTTAGCTCTAACACTGATGATCCACCTACAAATGTGAACTGACGTTCAAAAATAAAACATTTGAAAATGGATCATTTTCCAAATTTCTGAAGCATGACGTAATGGGGGGGTGTTATCTCTTTTGTCGAAAATCAGCCGTTTTTGCTCGAACATTAAATGCCTCCAAATTGTATTTATTTCACTTCCCGAGCCCCTGGAAGCATGAAAATCACTTTAAACATGCTAATTTTAGCTCTAACACTGATGATCCACCTACAAATGTGAACTGACGTTCAAAAATAAAACATTTGAAAACGGACCATTTTCCACATTTCTGAAGCATGACGTAATGGGGGGTGTTATCTCTTTTGTCGAAAATCAGCCGTTTTTGCTCGAACATTAAATGCCTCCAAATGGTATTTAATTAACTTCCCGGGGTAAAGAAACCCTTTTTGAGAACTCAGAGTGAGTAAATTGGCCATTTTCATGCACTTTTAACCATTCCATAAATCTTGTGTTTTGGGCCCCTGGAAGCATGAAAATCACTTTAAACATGCTAATTTTAGCTCTAACACTGATGATCCACCTACAAATGTGAACTGACGTTCAAAAATAAAACATTTGAAAACGGACCATTTTCCACATTTCTGAAGCATGACGTAATGGGGGGGTGTTATCTCTTTTGTCGAAAATCAGCCATTTTTGCTCGAACATTGAATGCCTCCAAATGGTATTTAATTAACTTCCCGAGCCCCTGGAAGCATGAAAATCACTTTAAACATGCTAATTTTAGCTCTAACACTGATGATCCACCTACAAATGTGAACTGACGTTCAAAAATAAAACATTTGAAAACGGACCATTTTCCACATTTCTGAAGCATGACGTAATGGGGGGGTGTTATCTCTTTTGTCGAAAATCAGCCGTTTTTGCTCGAACATTAAATGCCTCCAAATGGTATTTAATTAGCTTCCCGGGGTGAAGAAACCCTTTTTGAGAACTCAGAGTGAGTAAATTGGCCATTTTCATGCACTTTTAACCATTCCATAAATCTTGTGTTTTGGGCCCCTGGAAGCATGAAAATCACTTTAAACATGCTAATTTTAGCTCTAACACTGATGATCCACCTACAAATGTGAACTGACGTTCAAAAATAAAACATTTGAAAACGGACCATTTTCCACATTTCTGAAGCATGACGTAATGGGGGGGTGTTATCTCTTTTGTCGAAAATCAGCCGTTTTTGCTCGAACATTAAATGCCTCCAAATGGTATTTAATTAACTTCCCGGGGTGAAGAAACCCTTTTTGAGAACTCAGAGTGAGTAAATTGGCCATTTTCATGCACTTTTAACCATTCCATAAATCTTGTGTTTTGGGCACCTGGAAGCATGAAAATCACTTTAAACATGCTAATTTTAGCTCTAACACTGATGATCCACCTACAAATGTGGACTGACGTTCAAAAATAAAACATTTGAAAACGGACCATTTTCCACATTTCTGAAGCATGACGTAATGGGGGGTGTTATCTCTTTTGTCGAAAATCAGCCGTTTTTGCTCGAACATTAAATGCCTCCAAATGGTATTTAATTAACTTCCCGGGGTAAAGAAACCCTTTTTGAGAACTCAGAGTGAGTAAATTGGCCATTTTCATGCACTTTTAACCATTCCATAAATCTTGTGTTTTGGGCCCCTGGAAGCATGAAAATCACTTTAAACATGCTAATTTTAGCTCTAACACTGATGATCCACCTACAAATGTGAACTGACGTTCAAAAATAAAACATTTGAAAACGGACCATTTTCCACATTTCTGAAGCATGACGTAATGGGGGGGTGTTATCTCTTTTGTCGAAAATCAGCCGTTTTTGCTCGAACATTAAATGCCTCCAAATGGTATTTAATTAACTTCCCGAGCCCCTGGAAGCATGAAAATCACTTTAAACATGCTAATTTTAGCTCTAACACTGATGATCCACCTACAAATGTGAACTGACGTTCAAAAATAAAACATTTGAAAACGGATCATTTTCCAAATTTCTGAAGCATGACGTAATGGGGGGGTGTTATCTCTTTTGTCGAACATCAGCCGTTTTTGCTCGAACATTAAATGCCTCCAAATGGTATTTAATTAACTTCCCGGGGTAAAGAAACCCTTTTTGAGAACTCAGAGTGAGTAAATTGGCCATTTTCATGCACTTTTAACCATTCCATAAATCTTGTGTTTTGGGCCCCTGGAAGCATGAAAATCACTTTAAACATGCTAATTTTAGCTCTAACACTGATGATCCACCTACAAATGTGAACTGACGTTCAAAAATAAAACATTTGAAAACGGACCATTTTCCACATTTCTGAAGCATGACGTAATGGGGGGGTGTTATCTCTTTTGTCGAAAATCAGCCGTTTTTGCTCGAACATTGAATGCCTCCAAATGGTATTTAATTAACTTCCCGATCTCCTGGAAGCATGAAAATCACTTTAAACATGCTAATTTTAGCTCTAACACTGATGATCCACCTACAAATGTGAACTGACGTTCAAAAATAAAACATTTGAAAACGGACCATTTTCCACATTTCTGAAGCATGACGTAATGGGGGGGTGTTATCTCTTTTGTCGAAAATCAGCCGTTTTTGCTCGAACATTAAATGCCTCCAAATGGTATTTAATTAGCTTCCCGGGGTGAAGAAACCCTTTTTGAGAACTCAGAGTGAGTAAATTGGCCATTTTCATGCACTTTTAACCATTCCATAAATCTTGTGTTTTGGGCCCCTGGAAGCATGAAAATCACTTTAAACATGCTAATTTTAGCTCTAACACTGATGATCCACCTACAAATGTGAACTGACGTTCAAAAATAAAACATTTGAAAACGGACCATTTTCCACATTTCTGAAGCATGACGTAATGGGGGGGTGTTATCTCTTTTGTCGAAAATCAGCCGTTTTTGCTCGAACATTAAATGCCTCCAAATGGTATTTCATTAACTTCCCGAGCCCCTGGAAGCATGAAAATCACTTTAAACATGCTAATTTTAGCTCTAACACTGATGATCCACCTACAAATGTGAACTGACGTTCAAAAATAAAACATTTGAAAACGGACCATTTTCCACATTTCTGAAGCATGACGTAATGGGGGGGTGTTATCTCTTTTGTCGAAAATCAGCCGTTTTTGCTCGAACATTAAATGCCTCCAAATGGTATTTAATTAACTTCCCGGGGTGAAGAAACCCTTTTTGAGAACTCAGAGTGAGTAAATTGGCCATTTTCATGCACTTTTAACCATTCCATAAATCTTGTGTTTTGGGCACCTGGAAGCATGAAAATCACTTTAAACATGCTAATTTTAGCTCTAACACTGATGATCCACCTACAAATGTGGACTGACGTTCAAAAATAAAACATTTGAAAACGGACCATTTTCCACATTTCTGAAGCATGACGTAATGGGGGGTGTTATCTCTTTTGTCGAAAATCAGCCGTTTTTGCTCGAACATTAAATGCCTCCAAATGGTATTTAATTAACTTCCCGGGGTAAAGAAACCCTTTTTGAGAACTCAGAGTGAGTAAATTGGCCATTTTCATGCACTTTTAACCATTCCATAAATCTTGTGTTTTGGGCCCCTGGAAGCATGAAAATCACTTTAAACATGCTAATTTTAGCTCTAACACTGATGATCCACCTACAAATGTGAACTGACGTTCAAAAATAAAACATTTGAAAACGGACCATTTTCCACATTTCTGAAGCATGACGTAATGGGGGGGTGTTATCTCTTTTGTCGAAAATCAGCCGTTTTTGCTCGAACATTAAATGCCTCCAAATGGTATTTAATTAACTTCCCGAGCCCCTGGAAGCATGAAAATCACTTTAAACATGCTAATTTTAGCTCTAACACTGATGATCCACCTACAAATGTGAACTGACGTTCAAAAATAAAACATTTGAAAACGGATCATTTTCCACATTTCTGAAGCATGACGTAATGGGGGGGTGTTATCTCTTTTGTCGAAAATCAGCCGTTTTTGCTCGAACATTAAATGCCTCCAAATGGTATTTATTTCACTTCCCGAGCCCCTGGAAGCATGAAAATCACTTTAAACATGCTAATTTTAGCTCTAACACTGATGATCCACCTACAAATGTGAACTGACGTTCAAAAATAAAACATTTGAAAACGGACCATTTTCCACATTTCTGAAGCATGACGTAATGGGGGGGTGTTATCTCTTTTGTCGAAAATCAGCCGTTTTTGCTCGAACATTAAATGCCTCCAAATGGTATTTAATTAACTTCCCGGGGTGAAGAAACCCTTTTTGAGAACTCAGAGTGAGTAAATTGGCCATTTTCATGCACTTTTAACCATTCCATAAATCTTGTGTTTTGGGCACCTGGAAGCATGAAAATCACTTTAAACATGCTAATTTTAGCTCTAACACTGATGATCCACCTACAAATGTGAACTGACGTTCAAAAATAAAACATTTGAAAACGGACCATTTTCCACATTTCTGAAGCATGACGTAATGGGGGGTGTTATCTCTTTTGTCGAAAATCAGCCGTTTTTGCTCGAACATTAAATGCCTCCAAATGGTATTTAATTAACTTCCCGGGGTAAAGAAACCCTTTTTGAGAACTCAGAGTGAGTAAATTGGCCATTTTCATGCACTTTTAACCATTCCATAAATCTTGTGTTTTGGGCCCCTGGAAGCATGAAAATCACTTTAAACATGCTAATTTTAGCTCTAACACTGATGATCCACCTACAAATGTGAACTGACGTTCAAAAATAAAACATTTGAAAACGGACCATTTTCCACATTTCTGAAGCATGACGTAATGGGGGGGGTGTTATCTCTTTTGTCGAAAATCAGCCGTTTTTGCTCGAACATTAAATGCCTCCAAATGGTATTTATTTCACTTCCCGAGCCCCTGGAAGCATGAAAATCACTTTAAACATGCTAATTTTAGCTCTAACACTGATGATCCACCTACAAATGTGAACTGACGTTCAAAAATAAAACATTTGAAAACGGACCATTTTCCACATTTCTGAAGCATGACGTAATGGGGGGGTGTTATCTCTTTTGTCGAAAATCAGCCGTTTTTGCTCGAACATTAAATGCCTCCAAATGGTATTTAATTAACTTCCCGAGCCCCTGGAAGCATGAAAATCACTTTAAACATGCTAATTTTAGCTCTAACACTGATGATCCACCTACAAATGTGAACTGACGTTCAAAAATAAAACATTTGAAAACTGATCATTTTCCAAATTTCTGAAGCATGACGTAATGGGGGGGTGTTATCTCTTTTGTCGAAAATCAGCCGTTTTTGCTCGAACATTAAATGCCTCCAAATGGTATTTATTTCACTTCCCGAGCCCCTGGAAGCATGAAAATCACTTTAAACATGCTAATTTTAGCTCTAACACTGATGATCCACCTACAAATGTGAACTGACGTTCAAAAATAAAACATTTGAAAACGGACCATTTTCCACATTTCTGAAGCATGACGTAATGGGGGGGTGTTATCTCTTTTGTCGAAAATCAGCCGTTTTTGCTCGAACATTAAATGCCTCCAAATGGTATTTAATTAACTTCCCGGGGTGAAGAAACCCTTTTTTAGAACTCAGAGTGAGTAAATTGGCCATTTTCATGCACTTTTAACCATTCCATAAATCTTGTGTTTTGGGCACCTGGAAGCATGAAAATCACTTTAAACATGCTAATTTTAGCTCTAACACTGATGATCCACCTACAAACCTGAACTGACGTTCAAAAATAAAACATTTGAAAACGGACCATTTTCCACATTTCTGAAGCATGACGTAATGGGGGGTGTTATCTCTTTTGTCGAAAATCAGCCGTTTTTGCTCGAACATTAAATGCCTCCAAATGGTATTTAATTAACTTCCCGGGGTAAAGAAACCCTTTTTGAGAACTCAGAGTGAGTAAATTGGCCATTTTCATGCACTTTTAACCATTCCATAAATCTTGTGTTTTGGGCCCCTGGAAGCATGAAAATCACTTTAAACATGCTAATTTTAGCTCTAACACTGATGATCCACCTACAAATGTGAACTGACGTTCAAAAATAAAACATTTGAAAACGGACCATTTTCCACATTTCTGAAGCATGACGTAATGGGGGGGTGTTATCTCTTTTGTCGAAAATCAGCCGTTTTTGCTCGAACATTAAATGCCTCCAAATGGTATTTAATTAACTTCCCGAGCCCCTGGAAGCATGAAAATCACTTTAAACATGCTAATTTTAGCTCTAACACTGATGATCCACCTACAAATGTGAACTGACGTTCAAAAATAAAACATTTGAAAACGGACCATTTTCCACATTTCTGAAGCATGACGTAATGGGGGGGTGTTATCTCTTTTGTCGAAAATCAGCCGTTTTTGCTCGAACATTAAATGCCTCCAAATGGTATTTAATTAACTTCCCGGGGTGAAGAAACCCTTTTTGAGAACTCAGAGTGAGTAAATTGGCCATTTTCATGCACTTTTAACCATTCCATAAGTCTTGTGTTTAGGGCCCCTGGAAGCATGAAAATCACTTTAAACATGCTAATTTTAGCTCTAACACTGATGATCCACCTACAAATGTGAACTGACGTTCAAAAATAAAACATTTGAAAACGGACCATTTTCCACATTTCTGAAGCATGACGTAATGGGGGGGTGTTATCTCTTTTGTCGAAAATCAGCCGTTTTTGCTCGAACATTAAATGCCTCCAAATGGTATTTATTTCACTTCCCGAGCCCCTGGAAGCATGAAAATCACTTTAAACATGCTAATTTTAGCTCTAACACTGATGATCCACCTACAAATGTGAACTGACGTTCAAAAATAAAACATTTGAAAACGGACCATTTTCCACATTTCTGAAGCATGACGTAATGGGGGGGTGTTATCTCTTTTGTCGAAAATCAGCCGTTTTTGCTCGAACATTAAATGCCTCCAAATGGTATTTAATTAACTTCCCGAGCCCCTGGAAGCATGAAAATCACTTTAAACATGCTAATTTTAGCTCTAACACTGATGATCCACCTACAAATGTGAACTGACGTTCAAAAATAAAACATTTGAAAACGGATCATTTTCCAAATTTCTGAAGCATGACGTAATGGGGGGGTGTTATCTCTTTTGTCGAAAATCAGCCGTTTTTGCTCGAACATTAAATGCCTCCAAATTGTATTTATTTCACTTCCCGAGCCCCTGGAAGCATGAAAATCACTTTAAACATGCTAATTTTAGCTCTAACACTGATGATCCACCTACAAATGTGAACTGACGTTCAAAAATAAAACATTTGAAAACGGACCATTTTCCACATTTCTGAAGCATGACGTAATGGGGGGGTGTTATCTCTTTTGTCGAAAATCAGCCGTTTTTGCTCGAACATTAAATGCCTCCAAATGGTATTTAATTAACTTCCCGAGCCCCTGGAAGCATGAAAATCACTTTAAACATGCTAATTTTAGCTCTAACACTGATGATCCACCTACAAATGTGAACTGACGTTCAAAAATAAAACATTTGAAAACGGACCATTTTCCACATTTCTGAAGCATGACGTAATGGGGGGTGTTATCTCTTTTGTCGAAAATCAGCCGTTTTTGCTCAAACATTAAATGCCTCCAAATGGTATTTAATTAACTTCCCGGGGTAAAGAAACCCTTTTTGAGAACTCAGAGTGAGTAAATTGGCCATTTTCATGCACTTTTAACCATTCCATAAATCTTGTGTTTTGGGCCCCTGGAAGCATGAAAATCACTTTAAACATGCTAATTTTAGCTCTAACACTGATGATCCACCTACAAATGTGAACTGACGTTCAAAAATAAAACATTTGAAAACGGACCATTTTCCACATTTCTGAAGCATGACGTAATGGGGGGGTGTTATCTCTTTTGTCGAAAATCAGCCGTTTTTGCTCGAACATTAAATGCCTCCAAATGGTATTTATTTCACTTCCCGAGCCCCTGGAAGCATGAAAATCACTTTAAACATGCTAATTTTAGCTCTAACACTGATGATCCACCTACAAATGTGAACTGACGTTCAAAAATAAAACATTTGAAAACGGACCATTTTCCATATATCTGAAGCATGACGTAATGGGGGGGTGTTATCTCTTTTGTCGAAAATCAGCCGTTTTTGCTCGAACATTAAATGCCTCCAAATGGTATTTAATTAACTTCCCGAGCCCCTGGAAGCATGAAAATCCCTTTAAACATGCTAATTTTAGCTCTAACACTGATGATCCACCTACAAATGTGAACTGACGTTCAAAAATAAAACATTTGAAAACGGACCATTTTCCACATTTCTGAAGCATGACGTAATGGGGGGGTGTTATCTCTTTTGTCGAAAATCAGCCGTTTTTGCTCGAACATTAAATGCCTCCAAATGGTATTTATTTCACTTCCCGAGCCCCTGGAAGCATGAAAATCACTTTAAACATGCTAATTTTAGCTCTAACACTGATGATCCACCTACAAATGTGAACTGACGTTCAAAAATAAAACATTTGAAAACGGACCATTTTCCACATTTCTGAAGCATGACGTAATGGGGGGGTGTTATCTCTTTTGTCGAAAATCAGCCGTTTTTGCTCGAACATTAAATGCCTCCAAATGGTATTTAATTAACTTCCCGAGCCCCTGGAAGCATGAAAATCACTTTAAACATGCTAATTTTAGCTCTAACACTGATGATCCACCTACAAATGTGAACTGACGTTCAAAAATAAAACATTTGAAAACGGACCATTTTCCACATTTCTGAAGCATGACGTAATGGGGGGTGTTATCTCTTTTGTCGAAAATCAGCCGTTTTTGCTCGAACATTAAATGCCTCCAAATGGTATTTAATTAACTTCCCGGGGTGAAGAAACCCTTTTTGAGAACTCAGAGTGAGTAAATTGGCCATTTTCATGCACTTTTAACCATTCCATAAATCTTGTGTTTTGGGCCCCTGGAAGCATGAAAATCACTTTAAACATGCTAATTTTAGCTCTAACACTGATGATCCACCTACAAATGTGAACTGACGTTCAAAAATAAAACATTTGAAAACGGACCATTTTCCACATTTCTGAAGCATGACGTAATGGGGGGGTGTTATCTCTTTTGTCGAAAATCAGCCGTTTTTGCTCGAACATTGAATGCCTCCAAATGGTATTTAATTAACTTCCCGAGCCCCTGGAAGCATGAAAATCACTTTAAACATGCTAATTTTAGCTCTAACACTGATGATCCACCTACAAATGTGAACTGACGTTCAAAAATAAAACATTTGAAAACGGACCATTTTCCACATTTCTGAAGCATGACGTAATGGGGGGGTGTTATCTCTTTTGTCGAAAATCAGCCGTTTTTGCTCGAACATTAAATGCCTCCAAATGGTATTTAATTAGCTTCCCGGGGTGAAGAAACCCTTTTTGAGAACTCAGAGTGAGTAAATTGGCCATTTTCATGCACTTTTAACCATTCCATAAATCTTGTGTTTTGGGCCCCTGGAAGCATGAAAATCACTTTAAACATGCTAATTTTAGCTCTAACACTGATGATCCACCTACAAATGTGAACTGACGTTCAAAAATAAAACATTTGAAAACGGACCATTTTCCACATTTCTGAAGCATGACGTAATGGGGGGGTGTTATCTCTTTTGTCGAAAATCAGCCGTTTTTGCTCGAACATTAAATGCCTCCAAATGGTATTTAATTAACTTCCCGGGGTGAAGAAACCCTTTTTGAGAACTCAGAGTGAGTAAATTGGCCATTTTCATGCACTTTTAACCATTCCATAAATCTTGTGTTTTGGGCCCCTGGAAGCATGAAAATCACTTTAAACATGCTAATTTTAGCTCTAACACTGATGATCCACCTACAAATGTGAACTGACGTTCAAAAATAAAACATTTGAAAACGGACCATTTTCCACATTTCTGAAGCATGACGTAATGGGGGGGTGTTATCTCTTTTGTCGAAAATCAGCCGTTTTTGCTCGAACATTAAATGCCTCCAAATGGTATTTAATTAACTTCCCGGGGTGAAGAAACCCTTTTTGAGAACTCAGAGTGAGTAAATTGGCCATTTTCATGCACTTTTAACCATTCCATAAATCTTGTGTTTTGGGCCCCTGGAAGCATGAAAATCACTTTAAACATGCTAATTTTAGCTCTAACACTGATGATCCACCTACAAATGTGAACTGACGTTCAAAAATAAAACATTTGAAAACGGACCATTTTCCACATTTCTGAAGCATGACGTAATGAGGGGGTGTTATCTCTTTTGTCGAAAATCAGCCGTTTTTGCTCGAACATTAAATGCCTCCAAATGGTATTTATTTCACTTCCCGAGCCCCTGGAAGCATGAAAATCACTTTAAACATGCTAATTTTAGCTCTAACACTGATGATCCACCTACAAATGTGAACTGACGTTCAAAAATAAAACATTTGAAAACGGACCATTTTCCACATTTCTGAAGCATGACGTAATGGGGGGGTGTTATCTCTTTTGTCGAAAATCAGCCGTTTTTGCTCGAACATTAAATGCCTCCAAATGGTATTTAATTAACTTCCCGGGGTGAAGAAACCCTTTTTGAGAACTCAGAGTGAGTAAATTGGCCATTTTCATGCACTTTTAACCATTCCATAAATCTTGTGTTTTGGGCCCCTGGAAGCATGAAAATCACTTTAAACATGCTAATTTTAGCTCTAACACTGATGATCCACCTACAAATGTGAACTGACGTTCAAAAATAAAACATTTGAAAACGGACCATTTTCCACATTTCTGAAGCATGACGTAATGAGGGGGTGTTATCTCTTTTGTCGAAAATCAGCCGTTTTTGCTCGAACATTAAATGCCTCCAAATGGTATTTAATTAACTTCCCGAGCCCCTGGAAGCATGAAAATCACTTTAAACATGCTAATTTTAGCTCTAACACTGATGATCCACCTACAAATGTGAACTGACGTTCAAAAATAAAACATTTGAAAACGGATCATTTTCCACATTTCTGAAGCATGACGTAATGGGGGGGTGTTATCTCTTTTGTCGAAAATCAGCCGTTTTTGCTCGAACATTAAATGCCTCCAAATGGTATTTATTTCACTTCCCGAGCCCCTGGAAGCATGAAAATCACTTTAAACATGCTAATTTTAGCTCTAACACTGATGATCCACCTACAAATGTGAACTGACGTTCAAAAATAAAACATTTGAAAACGGACCATTTTCCACATTTCTGAAGCATGACGTAATGGGGGGGTGTTATCTCTTTTGTCGAAAATCAGCCGTTTTTGCTCGAACATTAAATGCCTCCAAATGGTATTTAATTAACTTCCCGGGGTGAAGAAACCCTTTTTGAGAACTCAGAGTGAGTAAATTGGCCATTTTCATGCACTTTTAACCATTCCATAAATTTTGTGTTTTGGGCACCTGGAAGCATGAAAATCACTTTAAACATGCTAATTTTAGCTCTAACACTGATGATCCACCTACAAATGTGAACTGACGTTCAAAAATAAAACATTTGAAAACGGACCATTTTCCACATTTCTGAAGCATGACGTAATGGGGGGTGTTATCTCTTTTGTCGAAAATCAGCCGTTTTTGCTCGAACATTAAATGCCTCCAAATGGTATTTAATTAACTTCCCGGGGTAAAGAAACCCTTTTTGAGAACTCAGAGTGAGTAAATTGGCCATTTTCATGCACTTTTAACCATTCCATAAATCTTGTGTTTTGGGCCCCTGGAAGCATGAAAATCACTTTAAACATGCTAATTTTAGCTCTAACACTGATGATCCACCTACAAATGTGAACTGACGTTCAAAAATAAAACATTTGAAAACGGACCATTTTCCACATTTCTGAAGCATGACGTAATGGGGGGGTGTTATCTCTTTTGTCGAAAATCAGCCGTTTTTGCTCGAACATTAAATGCCTCCAAATGGTATTTAATTAACTTCCCGAGCCCCTGGAAGCATGAAAATCACTTTAAACATGCTAATTTTAGCTCTAACACTGATGATCCACCTACAAATGTGAACTGACGTTCAAAAATAAAACATTTGAAAACGGATCATTTTCCAAATTTCTGAAGCATGACGTAATGGGGGGGTGTTATCTCTTTTGTCGAAAATCAGCCGTTTTTGCTCGAACATTAAATGCCTCCAAATGGTATTTATTTCACTTCCCGAGCCCCTGGAAGCATGAAAATCACTTTAAACATGCTAATTTTAGCTCTAACACTGATGATCCACCTACAAATGTGAACTGACGTTCAAAAATAAAACATTTGAAAACGGACCATTTTCCACATTTCTGAAGCATGACGTAATGGGGGGGTGTTATCTCTTTTGTCGAAAATCAGCCGTTTTTGCTCGAACATTAAATGCCTCCAAATGGTATTTAATTAACTTCCCGGGGTGAAGAAACCCTTTTTTAGAACTCAGAGTGAGTAAATTGGCCATTTTCATGCACTTTTAACCATTCCATAAATCTTGTGTTTTGGGCACCTGGAAGCATGAAAATCACTTTAAACATGCTAATTTTAGCTCTAACACTGATGATCCACCTACAAATGTGAACTGACGTTCAAAAATAAAACATTTGAAAACGGACCATTTTCCACATTTCTGAAGCATGACGTAATGGGGGGTGTTATCTCTTTTGTCGAAAATCAGCCGTTTTTGCTCGAACATTAAATGCCTCCAAATGGTATTTAATTAACTTCCCGGGGTAAAGAAACCCTTTTTGAGAACTCAGAGTGAGTAAATTGGCCATTTTCATGCACTTTTAACCATTCCATAAATCTTGTGTTTTGGGCCCCTGGAAGCATGAAAATCACTTTAAACATGCTAATTTTAGCTCTAACACTGATGATCCACCTACAAATGTGAACTGACGTTCAAAAATAAAACATTTGAAAACGGACCATTTTCCACATTTCTGAAGCATGACGTAATGGGGGGGTGTTATCTCTTTTGTCGAAAATCAGCCGTTTTTGCTCGAACATTAAATGCCTCCAAATGGTATTTATTTCACTTCCCGAGCCCCTGGAAGCATGAAAATCACTTTAAACATGCTAATTTTAGCTCTAACACTGATGATCCACCTACAAATGTGAACTGACGTTCAAAAATAAAACATTTGAAAACGGACCATTTTCCATATATCTGAAGCATGACGTAATGGGGGGGTGTTATCTCTTTTGTCGAAAATCAGCCGTTTTTGCTCGAACATTAAATGCCTCCAAATGGTATTTAATTAACTTCCCGGGGTGAAGAAACCCTTTTTTAGAACTCAGAGTGAGTAAATTGGCCATTTTCATGCACTTTTAACCATTCCATAAATCTTGTGTTTTGGGCACCTGGAAGCATGAAAATCACTTTAAACATGCTAATTTTAGCTCTAACACTGATGATCCACCTACAAATGTGAACTGACGTTCAAAAATAAAACATTTGAAAACGGACCATTTTCCACATTTCTGAAGCATGACGTAATGGGGGGTGTTATCTCTTTTGTCGAAAATCAGCCGTTTTTGCTCGAACATTAAATGCCTCCAAATGGTATTTAATTAACTTCCCGGGGTAAAGAAACCCTTTTTGAGAACTCAGAGTGAGTAAATTGGCCATTTTCATGCACTTTTAACCATTCCATAAATCTTGTGTTTTGGGCCCCTGGAAGCATGAAAATCACTTTAAACATGCTAATTTTAGCTCTAACACTGATGATCCACCTACAAATGTGAACTGACGTTCAAAAATAAAACATTTGAAAACGGACCATTTTCCACATTTCTGAAGCATGACGTAATGGGGGGGTGTTATCTCTTTTGTCGAAAATCAGCCGTTTTTGCTCGAACATTAAATGCCTCCAAATGGTATTTATTTCACTTCCCGAGCCCCTGGAAGCATGAAAATCACTTTAAACATGCTAATTTTAGCTCTAACACTGATGATCCACCTACAAATGTGAACTGACGTTCAAAAATAAAACATTTGAAAACGGACCATTTTCCATATATCTGAAGCATGACGTAATGGGGGGGTGTTATCTCTTTTGTCGAAAATCAGCCGTTTTTGCTCGAACATTAAATGCCTCCAAATGGTATTTAATTAACTTCCCGAGCCCCTGGAAGCATGAAAATCACTTTAAACATGCTAATTTTAGCTCTAACACTGATGATCCACCTACAAATGTGAACTGACGTTCAAAAATAAAACATTTGAAAACGGACCATTTTCCACATTTCTGAAGCATGACGTAATGGGGGGGTGTTATCTCTTTTGTCGAAAATCAGCCGTTTTTGCTCGAACATTAAATGCCTCCAAATGGTATTTAATTAACTTCCCGGGGTGAAGAAACCCTTTTTGAGAACTCAGAGTGAGTAAATTGGCCATTTTCATGCACTTTTAACCATTCCATAAATCTTGTGTTTTGGGCCCCTGGAAGCATGAAAATCACTTTAAACATGCTAATTTTAGCTCTAACACTGATGATCCACCTACAAATGTGAACTGACGTTCAAAAATAAAACATTTGAAAACGGACCATTTTCCACATTTCTGAAGCATGACGTAATGAGGGGGTGTTATCTCTTTTGTCGAAAATCAGCCGTTTTTGCTCGAACATTAAATGCCTCCAAATGGTATTTAATTAACTTCCCGAGCCCCTGGAAGCATGAAAATCACTTTAAACATGCTAATTTTAGCTCTAACACTGATGATCCACCTACAAATGTGAACTGACGTTCAAAAATAAAACATTTGAAAACGGATCATTTTCCACATTTCTGAAGCATGACGTAATGGGGGGGTGTTATCTCTTTTGTCGAAAATCAGCCGTTTTTGCTCGAACATTAAATGCCTCCAAATGGTATTTATTTCACTTCCCGAGCCCCTGGAAGCATGAAAATCACTTTAAACATGCTAATTTTAGCTCTAACACTGATGATCCACCTACAAATGTGAACTGACGTTCAAAAATAAAACATTTGAAAACGGACCATTTTCCACATTTCTGAAGCATGACGTAATGGGGGGGTGTTATCTCTTTTGTCGAAAATCAGCCGTTTTTGCTCGAACATTAAATGCCTCCAAATGGTATTTAATTAACTTCCCGGGGTGAAGAAACCCTTTTTGAGAACTCAGAGTGAGTAAATTGGCCATTTTCATGCACTTTTAACCATTCCATAAATTTTGTGTTTTGGGCACCTGGAAGCATGAAAATCACTTTAAACATGCTAATTTTAGCTCTAACACTGATGATCCACCTACAAATGTGAACTGACGTTCAAAAATAAAACATTTGAAAACGGACCATTTTCCACATTTCTGAAGCATGACGTAATGGGGGGTGTTATCTCTTTTGTCGAAAATCAGCCGTTTTTGCTCGAACATTAAATGCCTCCAAATGGTATTTAATTAACTTCCCGGGGTAAAGAAACCCTTTTTGAGAACTCAGAGTGAGTAAATTGGCCATTTTCATGCACTTTTAACCATTCCATAAATCTTGTGTTTTGGGCCCCTGGAAGCATGAAAATCACTTTAAACATGCTAATTTTAGCTCTAACACTGATGATCCACCTACAAATGTGAACTGACGTTCAAAAATAAAACATTTGAAAACGGACCATTTTCCACATTTCTGAAGCATGACGTAATGGGGGGGTGTTATCTCTTTTGTCGAAAATCAGCCGTTTTTGCTCGAACATTAAATGCCTCCAAATGGTATTTAATTAACTTCCCGAGCCCCTGGAAGCATGAAAATCACTTTAAACATGCTAATTTTAGCTCTAACACTGATGATCCACCTACAAATGTGAACTGACGTTCAAAAATAAAACATTTGAAAACGGATCATTTTCCAAATTTCTGAAGCATGACGTAATGGGGGGGTGTTATCTCTTTTGTCGAAAATCAGCCGTTTTTGCTCGAACATTAAATGCCTCCAAATGGTATTTATTTCACTTCCCGAGCCCCTGGAAGCATGAAAATCACTTTAAACATGCTAATTTTAGCTCTAACACTGATGATCCACCTACAAATGTGAACTGACGTTCAAAAATAAAACATTTGAAAACGGACCATTTTCCACATTTCTGAAGCATGACGTAATGGGGGGGTGTTATCTCTTTTGTCGAAAATCAGCCGTTTTTGCTCGAACATTAAATGCCTCCAAATGGTATTTAATTAACTTCCCGGGGTGAAGAAACCCTTTTTTAGAACTCAGAGTGAGTAAATTGGCCATTTTCATGCACTTTTAACCATTCCATAAATCTTGTGTTTTGGGCACCTGGAAGCATGAAAATCACTTTAAACATGCTAATTTTAGCTCTAACACTGATGATCCACCTACAAATGTGAACTGACGTTCAAAAATAAAACATTTGAAAACGGACCATTTTCCACATTTCTGAAGCATGACGTAATGGGGGGTGTTATCTCTTTTGTCGAAAATCAGCCGTTTTTGCTCGAACATTAAATGCCTCCAAATGGTATTTAATTAACTTCCCGGGGTAAAGAAACCCTTTTTGAGAACTCAGAGTGAGTAAATTGGCCATTTTCATGCACTTTTAACCATTCCATAAATCTTGTGTTTTGGGCCCCTGGAAGCATGAAAATCACTTTAAACATGGTAATTTTAGCTCTAACACTGATGATCCACCTACAAATGTGAACTGACGTTCAAAAATAAAACATTTGAAAACGGACCATTTTCCACATTTCTGAAGCATGACGTAATGGGGGGGTGTTATCTCTTTTGTCGAAAATCAGCCGTTTTTGCTCGAACATTAAATGCCTCCAAATGGTATTTATTTCACTTCCCGAGCCCCTGGAAGCATGAAAATCACTTTAAACATGCTAATTTTAGCTCTAACACTGATGATCCACCTACAAATGTGAACTGACGTTCAAAAATAAAACATTTGAAAACGGACCATTTTCCATATATCTGAAGCATGACGTAATGGGGGGGTGTTATCTCTTTTGTCGAAAATCAGCCGTTTTTGCTCGAACATTAAATGCCTCCAAATGGTATTTAATTAACTTCCCGAGCCCCTGGAAGCATGAAAATCACTTTAAACATGCTAATTTTAGCTCTAACACTGATGATCCACCTACAAATGTGAACTGACGTTCAAAAATAAAACATTTGAAAACGGACCATTTTCCACATTTCTGAAGCATGACGTAATGGGGGGGTGTTATCTCTTTTGTCGAAAATCAGCCGTTTTTGCTCGAACATTAAATGCCTCCAAATGGTATTTAATTAACTTCCCGGGGTGAAGAAACCCTTTTTGAGAACTCAGAGTGAGTAAATTGGCCATTTTCATGCACTTTTAACCATTCCATAAATCTTGTGTTTTGGGCCCCTGGAAGCATGAAAATCACTTTAAACATGCTAATTTTAGCTCTAACACTGATGATCCACCTACAAATGTGAACTGACGTTCAAAAATAAAACATTTGAAAACGGACCATTTTCCACATTTCTGAAGCATGACGTAATGAGGGGGTGTTATCTCTTTTGTCGAAAATCAGCCGTTTTTGCTCGAACATTAAATGCCTCCAAATGGTATTTAATTAACTTCCCGAGCCCCTGGAAGCATGAAAATCACTTTAAACATGCTAATTTTAGCTCTAACACTGATGATCCACCTACAAATGTGAACTGACCTTCAAAAATAAAACATTTGAAAACGGATCATTTTCCACATTTCTGAAGCATGACGTAATGGGGGGGTGTTATCTCTTTTGTCGAAAATCAGCCGTTTTTGCTCGAACATTAAATGCCTCCAAATGGTATTTATTTCACTTCCCGAGCCCCTGGAAGCATGAAAATCACTTTAAACATGCTAATTTTAGCTCTAACACTGATGATCCACCTACAAATGTGAACTGACGTTCAAAAATAAAACATTTGAAAACGGACCATTTTCCACATTTCTGAAGCATGACGTAATGGGGGGGTGTTATCTCTTTTGTCGAAAATCAGCCGTTTTTGCTCGAACATTAAATGCCTCCAAATGGTATTTAATTAACTTCCCGGGGTGAAGAAACCCTTTTTGAGAACTCAGAGTGAGTAAATTGGCCATTTTCATGCACTTTTAACCATTCCATAAATTTTGTGTTTTGGGCACCTGGAAGCATGAAAATCACTTTAAACATGCTAATTTTAGCTCTAACACTGATGATCCACCTACAAATGTGAACTGACGTTCAAAAATAAAACATTTGAAAACGGACCATTTTCCACATTTCTGAAGCATGACGTAATGGGGGGTGTTATCTCTTTTGTCGAAAATCAGCCGTTTTTGCTCGAACATTAAATGCCTCCAAATGGTATTTAATTAACTTCCCGGGGTAAAGAAACCCTTTTTGAGAACTCAGAGTGAGTAAATTGGCCATTTTCATGCACTTTTAACCATTCCATAAATCTTGTGTTTTGGGCCCCTGGAAGCATGAAAATCACTTTAAACATGCTAATTTTAGCTCTAACACTGATGATCCACCTACAAATGTGAACTGACGTTCAAAAATAAAACATTTGAAAACGGACCATTTTCCACATTTCTGAAGCATGACGTAATGGGGGGGTGTTATCTCTTTTGTCGAAAATCAGCCGTTTTTGCTCGAACATTAAATGCCTCCAAATGGTATTTAATTAACTTCCCGAGCCCCTGGAAGCATGAAAATCACTTTAAACATGCTAATTTTAGCTCTAACACTGATGATCCACCTACAAATGTGAACTGACGTTCAAAAATAAAACATTTGAAAACGGATCATTTTCCAAATTTCTGAAGCATGACGTAATGGGGGGGTGTTATCTCTTTTGTCGAAAATCAGCCGTTTTTGCTCGAACATTAAATGCCTCCAAATGGTATTTATTTCACTTCCCGAGCCCCTGGAAGCATGAAAATCACTTTAAACATGCTAATTTTAGCTCTAACACTGATGATCCACCTACAAATGTGAACTGACGTTCAAAAATAAAACATTTGAAAACGGACCATTTTCCACATTTCTGAAGCATGACGTAATGGGGGGGTGTTATCTCTTTTGTCGAAAATCAGCCGTTTTTGCTCGAACATTAAATGCCTCCAAATGGTATTTAATTAACTTCCCGGGGTGAAGAAACCCTTTTTTAGAACTCAGAGTGAGTAAATTGGCCATTTTCATGCACTTTTAACCATTCCATAAATCTTGTGTTTTGGGCACCTGGAAGCATGAAAATCACTTTAAACATGCTAATTTTAGCTCTAACACTGATGATCCACCTACAAATGTGAACTGACGTTCAAAAATAAAACATTTGAAAACGGACCATTTTCCACATTTCTGAAGCATGACGTAATGGGGGGTGTTATCTCTTTTGTCGAAAATCAGCCGTTTTTGCTCGAACATTAAATGCCTCCAAATGGTATTTAATTAACTTCCCGGGGTAAAGAAACCCTTTTTGAGAACTCAGAGTGAGTAAATTGGCCATTTTCATGCACTTTTAACCATTCCATAAATCTTGTGTTTTGGGCCCCTGGAAGCATGAAAATCACTTTAAACATGCTAATTTTAGCTCTAACACTGATGATCCACCTACAAATGTGAACTGACGTTCAAAAATAAAACATTTGAAAACGGACCATTTTCCACATTTCTGAAGCATGACGTAATGGGGGGGTGTTATCTCTTTTGTCGAAAATCAGCCGTTTTTGCTCGAACATTAAATGCCTCCAAATGGTATTTATTTCACTTCCCGAGCCCCTGGAAGCATGAAAATCACTTTAAACATGCTAATTTTAGCTCTAACACTGATGATCCACCTACAAATGTGAACTGACGTTCAAAAATAAAACATTTGAAAACGGACCATTTTCCATATATCTGAAGCATGACGTAATGGGGGGGTGTTATCTCTTTTGTCGAAAATCAGCCGTTTTTGCTCGAACATTAAATGCCTCCAAATGGTATTTAATTAACTTCCCGAGCCCCTGGAAGCATGAAAATCACTTTAAACATGCTAATTTTAGCTCTAACACTGATGATCCACCTACAAATGTGAACTGACGTTCAAAAATAAAACATTTGAAAACGGACCATTTTCCACATTTCTGAAGCATGACGTAATGGGGGGGTGTTATCTCTTTTGTCGAAAATCAGCCGTTTTTGCTCGAACATTAAATGCCTCCAAATGGTATTTAATTAACTTCCCGGGGTGAAGAAACCCTTTTTGAGAACTCAGAGTGAGTAAATTGGCCATTTTCATGCACTTTTAACCATTCCATAAATCTTGTGTTTTGGGCCCCTGGAAGCATGAAAATCACTTTAAACATGCTAATTTTAGCTCTAACACTGATGATCCACCTACAAATGTGAACTGACGTTCAAAAATAAAACATTTGAAAACGGACCATTTTCCACATTTCTGAAGCATGACGTAATGAGGGGGTGTTATCTCTTTTGTCGAAAATCAGCCGTTTTTGCTCGAACATTAAATGCCTCCAAATGGTATTTAATTAACTTCCCGAGCCCCTGGAAGCATGAAAATCACTTTAAACATGCTAATTTTAGCTCTAACACTGATGATCCACCTACAAATGTGAACTGACGTTCAAAAATAAAACATTTGAAAACGGATCATTTTCCACATTTCTGAAGCATGACGTAATGGGGGGGTGTTATCTCTTTTGTCGAAAATCAGCCGTTTTTGCTCGAACATTAAATGCCTCCAAATGGTATTTATTTCACTTCCCGAGCCCCTGGAAGCATGAAAATCACTTTAAACATGCTAATTTTAGCTCTAACACTGATGATCCACCTACAAATGTGAACTGACGTTCAAAAATAAAACATTTGAAAACGGACCATTTTCCACATTTCTGAAGCATGACGTAATGGGGGGGTGTTATCTCTTTTGTCGAAAATCAGCCGTTTTTGCTCGAACATTAAATGCCTCCAAATGGTATTTAATTAACTTCCCGGGGTGAAGAAACCCTTTTTGAGAACTCAGAGTGAGTAAATTGGCCATTTTCATGCACTTTTAACCATTCCATAAATTTTGTGTTTTGGGCACCTGGAAGCATGAAAATCACTTTAAACATGCTAATTTTAGCTCTAACACTGATGATCCACCTACAAATGTGAACTGACGTTCAAAAATAAAACATTTGAAAACGGACCATTTTCCACATTTCTGAAGCATGACGTAATGGGGGGTGTTATCTCTTTTGTCGAAAATCAGCCGTTTTTGCTCGAACATTAAATGCCTCCAAATGGTATTTAATTAACTTCCCGGGGTAAAGAAACCCTTTTTGAGAACTCAGAGTGAGTAAATTGGCCATTTTCATGCACTTTTAACCATTCCATAAATCTTGTGTTTTGGGCCCCTGGAAGCATGAAAATCACTTTAAACATGCTAATTTTAGCTCTAACACTGATGATCCACCTACAAATGTGAACTGACGTTCAAAAATAAAACATTTGAAAACGGACCATTTTCCACATTTCTGAAGCATGACGTAATGGGGGGGTGTTATCTCTTTTGTCGAAAATCAGCCGTTTTTGCTCGAACATTAAATGCCTCCAAATGGTATTTAATTAACTTCCCGAGCCCCTGGAAGCATGAAAATCACTTTAAACATGCTAATTTTAGCTCTAACACTGATGATCCACCTACAAATGTGAACTGACGTTCAAAAATAAAACATTTGAAAACGGATCATTTTCCAAATTTCTGAAGCATGACGTAATGGGGGGGTGTTATCTCTTTTGTCGAAAATCAGCCGTTTTTGCTCGAACATTAAATGCCTCCAAATGGTATTTATTTCACTTCCCGAGCCCCTGGAAGCATGAAAATCACTTTAAACATGCTAATTTTAGCTCTAACACTGATGATCCACCTACAAATGTGAACTGACGTTCAAAAATAAAACATTTGAAAACGGACCATTTTCCACATTTCTGAAGCATGACGTAATGGGGGGGTGTTATCTCTTTTGTCGAAAATCAGCCGTTTTTGCTCGAACATTAAATGCCTCCAAATGGTATTTAATTAACTTCCCGGGGTGAAGAAACCCTTTTTTAGAACTCAGAGTGAGTAAATTGGCCATTTTCATGCACTTTTAACCATTCCATAAATCTTGTGTTTTGGGCACCTGGAAGCATGAAAATCACTTTAAACATGCTAATTTTAGCTCTAACACTGATGATCCACCTACAAATGTGAACTGACGTTCAAAAATAAAACATTTGAAAACGGACCATTTTCCACATTTCTGAAGCATGACGTAATGGGGGGTGTTATCTCTTTTGTCGAAAATCAGCCGTTTTTGCTCGAACATTAAATGCCTCCAAATGGTATTTAATTAACTTCCCGGGGTAAAGAAACCCTTTTTGAGAACTCAGAGTGAGTAAATTGGCCATTTTCATGCACTTTTAACCATTCCATAAATCTTGTGTTTTGGGCCCCTGGAAGCATGAAAATCACTTTAAACATGCTAATTTTAGCTCTAACACTGATGATCCACCTACAAATGTGAACTGACGTTCAAAAATAAAACATTTGAAAACGGACCATTTTCCACATTTCTGAAGCATGACGTAATGGGGGGGTGTTATCTCTTTTGTCGAAAATCAGCCGTTTTTGCTCGAACATTAAATGCCTCCAAATGGTATTTATTTCACTTCCCGAGCCCCTGGAAGCATGAAAATCACTTTAAACATGCTAATTTTAGCTCTAACACTGATGATCCACCTACAAATGTGAACTGACGTTCAAAAATAAAACATTTGAAAACGGACCATTTTCCATATATCTGAAGCATGACGTAATGGGGGGTGTTATCTCTTTTGTCGAAAATCAGCCGTTTTTGCTCGAACATTAAATGCCTCCAAATGGTATTTAATTAACTTCCCGAGCCCCTGGAAGCATGAAAATCACTTTAAACATGCTAATTTTAGCTCTAACACTGATGATCCACCTACAAATGTGAACTGACGTTCAAAAATAAAACATTTGAAAACGGACCATTTTCCACATTTCTGAAGCATGACGTAATGGGGGGGTGTTATCTCTTTTGTCGAAAATCAGCCGTTTTTGCTCGAACATTAAATGCCTCCAAATGGTATTTAATTAACTTCCCGGGGTGAAGAAACCCTTTTTGAGAACTCAGAGTGAGTAAATTGGCCATTTTCATGCACTTTTAACCATTCCATAAATCTTGTGTTTTGGGCCCCTGGAAGCATGAAAATCACTTTAAACATGCTAATTTTAGCTCTAACACTGATGATCCACCTACAAATGTGAACTGACGTTCAAAAATAAAACATTTGAAAACGGACCATTTTCCACATTTCTGAAGCATGACGTAATGAGGGGGTGTTATCTCTTTTGTCGAAAATCAGCCGTTTTTGCTCGAACATTAAATGCCTCCAAATGGTATTTAATTAACTTCCCGAGCCCCTGGAAGCATGAAAATCACTTTAAACATGCTAATTTTAGCTCTAACACTGATGATCCACCTACAAATGTGAACTGACGTTCAAAAATAAAACATTTGAAAACGGATCATTTTCCACATTTCTGAAGCATGACGTAATGGGGGGGTGTTATCTCTTTTGTCGAAAATCAGCCGTTTTTGCTCGAACATTAAATGCCTCCAAATGGTATTTATTTCACTTCCCGAGCCCCTGGAAGCATGAAAATCACTTTAAACATGCTAATTTTAGCTCTAACACTGATGATCCACCTACAAATGTGAACTGACGTTCAAAAATAAAACATTTGAAAACGGACCATTTTCCACATTTCTGAAGCATGACGTAATGGGGGGGTGTTATCTCTTTTGTCGAAAATCAGCCGTTTTTGCTCGAACATTAAATGCCTCCAAATGGTATTTAATTAACTTCCCGGGGTGAAGAAACCCTTTTTGAGAACTCAGAGTGAGTAAATTGGCCATTTTCATGCACTTTTAACCATTCCATAAATTTTGTGTTTTGGGCACCTGGAAGCATGAAAATCACTTTAAACATGCTAATTTTAGCTCTAACACTGATGATCCACCTACAAATGTGAACTGACGTTCAAAAATAAAACATTTGAAAACGGACCATTTTCCACATTTCTGAAGCATGACGTAATGGGGGGTGTTATCTCTTTTGTCGAAAATCAGCCGTTTTTGCTCGAACATTAAATGCCTCCAAATGGTATTTAATTAACTTCCCGGGGTAAAGAAACCCTTTTTGAGAACTCAGAGTGAGTAAATTGGCCATTTTCATGCACTTTTAACCATTCCATAAATCTTGTGTTTTGGGCCCCTGGAAGCATGAAAATCACTTTAAACATGCTAATTTTAGCTCTAACACTGATGATCCACCTACAAATGTGAACTGACGTTCAAAAATAAAACATTTGAAAACGGACCATTTTCCACATTTCTGAAGCATGACGTAATGGGGGGGTGTTATCTCTTTTGTCGAAAATCAGCCGTTTTTGCTCGAACATTAAATGCCTCCAAATGGTATTTAATTAACTTCCCGAGCCCCTGGAAGCATGAAAATCACTTTAAACATGCTAATTTTAGCTCTAACACTGATGATCCACCTACAAATGTGAACTGACGTTCAAAAATAAAACATTTGAAAACGGATCATTTTCCAAATTTCTGAAGCATGACGTAATGGGGGGGTGTTATCTCTTTTGTCGAAAATCAGCCGTTTTTGCTCGAACATTAAATGCCTCCAAATGGTATTTATTTCACTTCCCGAGCCCCTGGAAGCATGAAAATCACTTTAAACATGCTAATTTTAGCTCTAACACTGATGATCCACCTACAAATGTGAACTGACGTTCAAAAATAAAACATTTGAAAACGGACCATTTTCCACATTTCTGAAGCATGACGTAATGGGGGGGTGTTATCTCTTTTGTCGAAAATCAGCCGTTTTTGCTCGAACATTAAATGCCTCCAAATGGTATTTAATTAACTTCCCGGGGTGAAGAAACCCTTTTTTAGAACTCAGAGTGAGTAAATTGGCCATTTTCATGCACTTTTAACCATTCCATAAATCTTGTGTTTTGGGCACCTGGAAGCATGAAAATCACTTTAAACATGCTAATTTTAGCTCTAACACTGATGATCCACCTACAAATGTGAACTGACGTTCAAAAATAAAACATTTGAAAACGGACCATTTTCCACATTTCTGAAGCATGACGTAATGGGGGGTGTTATCTCTTTTGTCGAAAATCAGCCGTTTTTGCTCGAACATTAAATGCCTCCAAATGGTATTTAATTAACTTCCCGGGGTAAAGAAACCCTTTTTGAGAACTCAGAGTGAGTAAATTGGCCATTTTCATGCACTTTTAACCATTCCATAAATCTTGTGTTTTGGGCCCCTGGAAGCATGAAAATCACTTTAAACATGCTAATTTTAGCTCTAACACTGATGATCCACCTACAAATGTGAACTGACGTTCAAAAATAAAACATTTGAAAACGGACCATTTTCCACATTTCTGAAGCATGACGTAATGGGGGGGTGTTATCTCTTTTGTCGAAAATCAGCCGTTTTTGCTCGAACATTAAATGCCTCCAAATGGTATTTATTTCACTTCCCGAGCCCCTGGAAGCATGAAAATCACTTTAAACATGCTAATTTTAGCTCTAACACTGATGATCCACCTACAAATGTGAACTGACGTTCAAAAATAAAACATTTGAAAACGGACCATTTTCCATATATCTGAAGCATGACGTAATGGGGGGGTGTTATCTCTTTTGTCGAAAATCAGCCGTTTTTGCTCGAACATTAAATGCCTCCAAATGGTATTTAATTAACTTCCCGAGCCCCTGGAAGCATGAAAATCACTTTAAACATGCTAATTTTAGCTCTAACACTGATGATCCACCTACAAATGTGAACTGACGTTCAAAAATAAAACATTTGAAAACGGACCATTTTCCACATTTCTGAAGCATGACGTAATGGGGGGGTGTTATCTCTTTTGTCGAAAATCAGCCGTTTTTGCTCGAACATTAAATGCCTCCAAATGGTATTTAATTAACTTCCCGGGGTGAAGAAACCCTTTTTGAGAACTCAGAGTGAGTAAATTGGCCATTTTCATGCACTTTTAACCATTCCATAAATCTTGTGTTTTGGGCCCCTGGAAGCATGAAAATCACTTTAAACATGCTAATTTTAGCTCTAACACTGATGATCCACCTACAAATGTGAACTGACGTTCAAAAATAAAACATTTGAAAACGGACCATTTTCCACATTTCTGAAGCATGACGTAATGAGGGGGTGTTATCTCTTTTGTCGAAAATCAGCCGTTTTTGCTCGAACATTAAATGCCTCCAAATGGTATTTAATTAACTTCCCGAGCCCCTGGAAGCATGAAAATCACTTTAAACATGCTAATTTTAGCTCTAACACTGATGATCCACCTACAAATGTGAACTGACGTTCAAAAATAAAACATTTGAAAACGGATCATTTTCCACATTTCTGAAGCATGACGTAATGGGGGGGTGTTATCTCTTTTGTCGAAAATCAGCCGTTTTTGCTCGAACATTAAATGCCTCCAAATGGTATTTATTTCACTTCCCGAGCCCCTGGAAGCATGAAAATCACTTTAAACATGCTAATTTTAGCTCTAACACTGATGATCCACCTACAAATGTGAACTGACGTTCAAAAATAAAACATTTGAAAACGGACCATTTTCCACATTTCTGAAGCATGACGTAATGGGGGGGTGTTATCTCTTTTGTCGAAAATCAGCCGTTTTTGCTCGAACATTAAATGCCTCCAAATGGTATTTAATTAACTTCCCGGGGTGAAGAAACCCTTTTTGAGAACTCAGAGTGAGTAAATTGGCCATTTTCATGCACTTTTAACCATTCCATAAATTTTGTGTTTTGGGCACCTGGAAGCATGAAAATCACTTTAAACATGCTAATTTTAGCTCTAACACTGATGATCCACCTACAAATGTGAACTGACGTTCAAAAATAAAACATTTGAAAACGGACCATTTTCCACATTTCTGAAGCATGACGTAATGGGGGGTGTTATCTCTTTTGTCGAAAATCAGCCGTTTTTGCTCGAACATT
The DNA here is from genome assembly GCF_964263255.1 of Lissotriton vulgaris. NCBI lineage: Eukaryota > Metazoa > Chordata > Amphibia > Caudata > Salamandridae > Lissotriton > Lissotriton vulgaris. The sequence continues at coordinate 81,562 of NW_028250991.1, forward strand.
AAATGCCTCCAAATGGTATTTAATTAACTTCCCGGGGTAAAGAAACCCTTTTTGAGAACTCAGAGTGAGTAAATTGGCCATTTTCATGCACTTTTAACCATTCCATAAATCTTGTGTTTTGGGCCCCTGGAAGCATGAAAATCACTTTAAACATGCTAATTTTAGCTCTAACACTGATGATCCACCTACAAATGTGAACTGACGTTCAAAAATAAAACATTTGAAAACGGACCATTTTCCACATTTCTGAAGCATGACGTAATGGGGGGGTGTTATCTCTTTTGTCGAAAATCAGCCGTTTTTGCTCGAACATTAAATGCCTCCAAATGGTATTTAATTAACTTCCCGAGCCCCTGGAAGCATGAAAATCACTTTAAACATGCTAATTTTAGCTCTAACACTGATGATCCACCTACAAATGTGAACTGACGTTCAAAAATAAAACATTTGAAAACGGATCATTTTCCAAATTTCTGAAGCATGACGTAATGGGGGGGTGTTATCTCTTTTGTCGAAAATCAGCCGTTTTTGCTCGAACATTAAATGCCTCCAAATGGTATTTATTTCACTTCCCGAGCCCCTGGAAGCATGAAAATCACTTTAAACATGCTAATTTTAGCTCTAACACTGATGATCCACCTACAAATGTGAACTGACGTTCAAAAATAAAACATTTGAAAACGGACCATTTTCCACATTTCTGAAGCATGACGTAATGGGGGGGTGTTATCTCTTTTGTCGAAAATCAGCCGTTTTTGCTCGAACATTAAATGCCTCCAAATGGTATTTAATTAACTTCCCGGGGTGAAGAAACCCTTTTTTAGAACTCAGAGTGAGTAAATTGGCCATTTTCATGCACTTTTAACCATTCCATAAATCTTGTGTTTTGGGCACCTGGAAGCATGAAAATCACTTTAAACATGCTAATTTTAGCTCTAACACTGATGATCCACCTACAAATGTGAACTGACGTTCAAAAATAAAACATTTGAAAACGGACCATTTTCCACATTTCTGAAGCATGACGTAATGGGGGGTGTTATCTCTTTTGTCGAAAATCAGCCGTTTTTGCTCGAACATTAAATGCCTCCAAATGGTATTTAATTAACTTCCCGGGGTAAAGAAACCCTTTTTGAGAACTCAGAGTGAGTAAATTGGCCATTTTCATGCACTTTTAACCATTCCATAAATCTTGTGTTTTGGGCCCCTGGAAGCATGAAAATCACTTTAAACATGCTAATTTTAGCTCTAACACTGATTATCCACCTACAAATGTGAACTGACGTTCAAAAATAAAACATTTGAAAACGGACCATTTTCCACATTTCTGAAGCATGACGTAATGGGGGGGTGTTATCTCTTTTGTCGAAAATCAGCCGTTTTTGCTCGAACATTAAATGCCTCCAAATGGTATTTATTTCACTTCCCGAGCCCCTGGAAGCATGAAAATCACTTTAAACATGCTAATTTTAGCTCTAACACTGATGATCCACCTACAAATGTGAACTGACGTTCAAAAATAAAACATTTGAAAACGGACCATTTTCCATATATCTGAAGCATGACGTAATGGGGGGGTGTTATCTCTTTTGTCGAAAATCAGCCGTTTTTGCTCGAACATTAAATGCCTCCAAATGGTATTTAATTAACTTCCCGAGCCCCTGGAAGCATGAAAATCACTTTAAACATGCTAATTTTAGCTCTAACACTGATGATCCACCTACAAATGTGAACTGACGTTCAAAAATAAAACATTTGAAAACGGACCATTTTCCACATTTCTGAAGCATGACGTAATGGGGGGGTGTTATCTCTTTTGTCGAAAATCAGCCGTTTTTGCTCGAACATTAAATGCCTCCAAATGGTATTTAATTAACTTCCCGGGGTGAAGAAACCCTTTTTGAGAACTCAGAGTGAGTAAATTGGCCATTTTCATGCACTTTTAACCATTCCATAAATCTTGTGTTTTGGGCCCCTGGAAGCATGAAAATCACTTTAAACATGCTAATTTTAGCTCTAACACTGATGATCCACCTACAAATGTGAACTGACGTTCAAAAATAAAACATTTGAAAACGAACCATTTTCCACATTTCTGAAGCATGACGTAATGGGGGGGTGTTATCTCTTTTGTCGAAAATCAGCCGTTTTTGCTCGAACATTGAATGCCTCCAAATGGTATTTAATTAACTTCCCGAGCCCCTGGAAGCATGAAAATCACTTTAAACATGCTAATTTTAGCTCTAACACTGATGATCCACCTACAAATGTGAACTGACGTTCAAAAATAAAACATTTGAAAACGGACCATTTTCCACATTTCTGAAGCATGACGTAATGGGGGGGTGTTATCTCTTTTGTCGAAAATCAGCCGTTTTTGCTCGAACATTAAATGCCTCCAAATGGTATTTAATTAGCTTCCCGGGGTGAAGAAACCCTTTTTGAGAACTCAGAGTGAGTAAATTGGCCATTTTCATGCACTTTTAACCATTCCATAAATCTTGTGTTTTGGGCCCCTGGAAGCATGAAAATCACTTTAAACATGCTAATTTTAGCTCTAACACTGATGATCCACCTACAAATGTGAACTGACGTTCAAAAATAAAACATTTGAAAACGGACCATTTTCCACATTTCTGAAGCATGACGTAATGGGGGGGTGTTATCTCTTTTGTCGAAAATCAGCCGTTTTTGCTCGAACATTAAATGCCTCCAAATGGTATTTAATTAACTTCCCGAGCCCCTGGAAGCATGAAAATCACTTTAAACATGCTAATTTTAGCTCTAACACTGATGATCCACCTACAAATGTGAACTGACGTTCAAAAATAAAACATTTGAAAACGGATCATTTTCCACATTTCTGAAGCATGACGTAATGGGGGGGTGTTATCTCTTTTGTCGAAAATCAGCCGTTTTTGCTCGAACATTAAATGCCTCCAAATGGTATTTATTTCACTTCCCGAGCCCCTGGAAGCATGAAAATCACTTTAAACATGCTAATTTTAGCTCTAACACTGATGATCCACCTACAAATGTGAACTGACGTTCAAAAATAAAACATTTGAAAACGGACCATTTTCCACATTTCTGAAGCATGATGTAATGGGGGGGTGTTATCTCTTTTGTCGAAAATCAGCCGTTTTTGCTCGAACATTAAATGCCTCCAAATGGTATTTAATTAACTTCCCGGGGTGAAGAAACCCTTTTTGAGAACTCAGAGTGAGTAAATTGGATATTTTCATGCACTTTTAACCATTCCATAAATCTTGTGTTTTGGGCACCTGGAAGCATGAAAATCACTTTAAACATGCTAATTTTAGCTCTAACACTGATGATCCACCTACAAATGTGAACTGACGTTCAAAAATAAAACATTTGAAAACGGACCATTTTCCACATTTCTGAAGCATGACGTAATGGGGGGTGTTATCTCTTTTGTCGAAAATCAGCCGTTTTTGCTCGAACATTAAATGCCTCCAAATGGTATTTAATTAACTTCCCGGGGTAAAGAAACCCTTTTTGAGAACTCAGAGTGAGTAAATTGGCCATTTTCATGCACTTTTAACCATTCCATAAATCTTGTGTTTTGGGCCCCTGGAAGCATGAAAATCACTTTAAACATGCTAATTTTAGCTCTAACACTGATGATCCACCTACAAATGTGAACTGACGTTCAAAAATAAAACATTTGAAAACGGACCATTTTCCACATTTCTGAAGCATGACGTAATGGGGGGGTGTTATCTCTTTTGTCGAAAATCAGCCGTTTTTGCTCGAACATTAAATGCCTCCAAATGGTATTTATTTCACTTCCCGAGCCCCTGGAAGCATGAAAATCACTTTAAACATGCTAATTTTAGCTCTAACACTGATGATCCACCTACAAATGTGAACTGACGTTCAAAAATAAAACATTTGAAAACGGACCATTTTCCACATTTCTGAAGCATGACGTAATGGGGGGGTGTTATCTCTTTTGTCGAAAATCAGCCGTTTTTGCTCAAACATTAAATGCCTCCAAATGGTATTTAATTAACTTCCCGAGCCCCTGGAAGCATGAAAATCACTTTAAACATGCTAATTTTAGCTCTAACACTGATGATCCACCTACAAATGTGAACTGACGTTCAAAAATAAAACATTTGAAAACGGATCATTTTCCAAATTTCTGAAGCATGACGTAATGGGGGGGTGTTATCTCTTTTGTCGAAAATCAGCCGTTTTTGCTCGAACATTAAATGCCTCCAAATGGTATTTATTTCACTTCCCGAGCCCCTGGAAGCATGAAAATCACTTTAAACATGCTAATTTTAGCTCTAACACTGATGATCCACCTACAAATGTGAACTGACGTTCAAAAATAAAACATTTGAAAACGGACCATTTTCCACATTTCTGAAGCATGACGTAATGGGGGGGTGTTATCTCTTTTGTCGAAAATCAGCCGTTTTTGCTCGAACATTAAATGCCTCCAAATGGTATTTAATTAACTTCCCGGGGTGAAGAAACCCTTTTTTAGAACTCAGAGTGAGTAAATTGGCCATTTTCATGCACTTTTAACCATTCCATAAATCTTGTGTTTTGGGCACCTGGAAGCATGAAAATCACTTTAAACATGCTAATTTTAGCTCTAACACTGATGATCCACCTACAAATGTGAACTGACGTTCAAAAATAAAACATTTGAAAACGGACCATTTTCCACATTTCTGAAGCATGACGTAATGGGGGGTGTTATCTCTTTTGTCGAAAATCAGCCGTTTTTGCTCGAACATTAAATGCCTCCAAATGGTATTTAATTAACTTCCCGGGGTAAAGAAACCCTTTTTGAGAACTCAGAGTGAGTAAATTGGCCATTTTCATGCACTTTTAACCATTCCATAAATCTTGTGTTTTGGGCCCCTGGAAGCATGAAAATCACTTTAAACATGCTAATTTTAGCTCTAACACTGATGATCCACCTACAAATGTGAACTGACGTTCAAAAATAAAACATTTGAAAACGGACCATTTTCCACATTTCTGAAGCATGACGTAATGGGGGGGTGTTATCTCTTTTGTCGAAAATCAGCCGTTTTTGCTCGAACATTAAATGCCTCCAAATGGTATTTATTTCACTTCCCGAGCCCCTGGAAGCATGAAAATCACTTTAAACATGCTAATTTTAGCTCTAACACTGATGATCCACCTACAAATGTGAACTGACGTTCAAAAATAAAACATTTGAAAACGGACCATTTTCCATATATCTGAAGCATGACGTAATGGGGGGGTGTTATCTCTTTCGTCGAAAATCAGCCGTTTTTGCTCGAACATTAAATGCCTCCAAATGGTATTTAATTAACTTCCCGAGCCCCTGGAAGCATGAAAATCACTTTAAACATGCTAATTTTAGCTCTAACACTGATGATCCACCTACAAATGTGAACTGACGTTCAAAAATAAAACATTTGAAAACGGACCATTTTCCACATTTCTGAAGCATGACGTAATGGGGGGGTGTTATCTCTTTTGTCGAAAATCAGCCGTTTTTGCTCGAACATTAAATGCCTCCAAATGGTATTTAATTAACTTCCCGGGGTGAAGAAACCCTTTTTGAGAACTCAGAGTGAGTAAATTGGCCATTTTCATGCACTTTTAACCATTCCATAAATCTTGTGTTTTGGGCCCCTGGAAGCATGAAAATCACTTTAAACATGCTAATTTTAGCTCTAACACTGATGATCCACCTACAAATGTGAACTGACGTTCAAAAATAAAACATTTGAAAACGGACCATTTTCCACATTTCTGAAGCATGACGTAATGGGGGGGTGTTATCTCTTTTGTCGAAAATCAGCCGTTTTTGCTCGAACATTAAATGCCTCCAAATGGTATTTAATTAACTTCCCGGGGTGAAGAAACCCTTTTTGAGAACTCAGAGTGAGTAAATTGGCCATTTTCATGCACTTTTAACCATTCCATAAATCTTGTGTTTTGGGCCCCTGGAAGCATGAAAATCACTTTAAACATGCTAATTTTAGCTCTAACACTGATGATCCACCTACAAATGTGAACTGACGTTCAAAAATAAAACATTTGAAAACGGACCATTTTCCACATTTCTGAAGCATGACGTAATGGGGGGGTGTTATCTCTTTTGTCGAAAATCAGCCGTTTTTGCTCGAACATTAAATGCCTCCAAATGGTATTTAATTAACTTCCCGAGCCCCTGGAAGCATGAAAATCACTTTAAACATGCTAATTTTAGCTCTAACACTGATGATCCACCTACAAATGTGAACTGACGTTCAAAAATAAAACATTTGAAAACGGATCATTTTCCACATTTCTGAAGCATGACGTAATGGGGGGGTGTTATCTCTTTTGTCGAAAATCAGCCGTTTTTGCTCGAACATTAAATGCCTCCAAATGGTATTTATTTCACTTCCCGAGCCCCTGGAAGCATGAAAATCACTTTAAACATGCTAATTTTAGCTCTAACACTGATGATCCACCTACAAATGTGAACTGACGTTCAAAAATAAAACATTTGAAAACGGACCATTTTCCACATTTCTGAAGCATGATGTAATGGGGGGGTGTTATCTCTTTTGTCGAAAATCAGCCGTTTTTGCTCGAACATTAAATGCCTCCAAATGGTATTTAATTAACTTCCCGGGGTGAAGAAACCCTTTTTGAGAACTCAGAGTGAGTAAATTGGATATTTTCATGCACTTTTAACCATTCCATAAATCTTGTGTTTTGGGCACCTGGAAGCATGAAAATCACTTTAAACATGCTAATTTTAGCTCTAACACTGATGATCCACCTACAAATGTGAACTGACGTTCAAAAATAAAACATTTGAAAACGGACCATTTTCCACATTTCTGAAGCATGACGTAATGGGGGGTGTTATCTCTTTTGTCGAAAATCAGCCGTTTTTGCTCGAACATTAAATGCCTCCAAATGGTATTTAATTAACTTCCCGGGGTAAAGAAACCCTTTTTGAGAACTCAGAGTGAGTAAATTGGCCATTTTCATGCACTTTTAACCATTTCATAAATCTTGTGTTTTGGGCCCCTGGAAGCATGAAAATCACTTTAAACATGCTAATTTTAGCTCTAACACTGATGATCCACCTACAAATGTGAACTGACGTTCAAAAATAAAACATTTGAAAACGGACCATTTTCCACATTTCTGAAGCATGACGTAATGGGGGGGTGTTATCTCTTTTGTCGAAAATCAGCCGTTTTTGCTGGAACATTAAATGCCTCCAAATGGTATTTATTTCACTTCCCGAGCCCCTGGAAGCATGAAAATCACTTTAAACATGCTAATTTTAGCTCTAACACTGATGATCCACCTACAAATGTGAACTGACGTTCAAAAATAAAACATTTGAAAACGGACCATTTTCCACATTTCTGAAGCATGACGTAATGGGGGGGTGTTATCTCTTTTGTCGAAAATCAGCCGTTTTTGCTCGAACATTAAATGCCTCCAAATGGTATTTAATTAACTTCCCGGGGTGAAGAAACCCTTTTTGAGAACTCAGAGTGAGTAAATTGGCCATTTTCATGCACTTTTAACCATTCCATAAATCTTGTGTTTTGGGCCCCTGGAAGCATGAAAATCACTTTAAACATGCTAATTTTAGCTCTAACACTGATGATCCACCTACAAATGTGAACTGACGTTCAAAAATAAAACATTTGAAAACGGACCATTTTCCACATTTCTGAAGCATGACGTAATGAGGGGGTGTTATCTCTTTTGTCGAAAATCAGCCGTTTTTGCTCGAACATTAAATGCCTCCAAATGGTATTTAATTAACTTCCCGGGGTGAAGAAACCCTTTTTGAGAACTCAGAGCGAGTAAATTGGCCATTTTCATGCACTTTTAACCATTCCATAAATCTTGTGTTTTGGGCCCCTGGAAGCATGAAAATCACTTTAAACATGCTAATTTTAGCTCTAACACTGATGATCCACCTACAAATGTGAACTGACGTTCAAAAATAAAACATTTGAAAACGGACCATTTTCCACATTTCTGAAGCATGACGTAATGGGGGGGTGTTATCTCTTTTGTCGAAAATCAGCCGTTTTTGCTCGAACATTAAATGCCTCCAAATGGTATTTATTTCACTTCCCGAGCCCCTGGAAGCATGAAAATCACTTTAAACATGCTAATTTTAGCTCTAACACTGATGATCCACCTACAAATGTGAACTGACGTTCAAAAATAAAACATTTGAAAACGGACCATTTTCCACATTTCTGAAGCATGACGTAATGGGGGGGTGTTATCTCTTTTGTCGAAAATCAGCCGTTTTTGCTCGAACATTAAATGCCTCCAAATGGTATTTAATTAACTTCCCGAGCCCCTGGAAGCATGAAAATCACTTTATTAAACATGCTAATTTTAGCTCTAACACTGATGATCCACCTACAAATGTGAACTGACGTTCAAAAATAAAACATTTGAAAACGGATCATTTTCCAAATTTCTGAAGCATGACGTAATGGGGGGGTGTTATCTCTTTTGTCGAAAATCAGCCGTTTTTGCTCGAACATTAAATGCCTCCAAATGGTATTTATTTCACTTCCCGAGCCCCTGGAAGCATGAAAATCACTTTAAACATGCTAATTTTAGCTCTAACACTGATGATCCACCTACAAATGTGAACTGACGTTCAAAAATAAAACATTTGAAAACGGACCATTTTCCACATTTCTGAAGCATGACGTAATGGGGGGTGTTATCTCTTTTGTCGAAAATCAGCCGTTTTTGCTCGAACATTAAATGCCTCCAAATGGTATTTAATTAACTTCCCGGGGTGAAGAAACCCTTTTTTAGAACTCAGAGTGAGTAAATTGGCCATTTTCATGCACTTTTAACCATTCATAAATCTTGTGTTTTGGGCACCTGGAAGCATGAAAATCACTTTAAACATGCTAATTTTAGCTCTAACACTGATGATCCACCTACAAATGTGAACTGACGTTCAAAAATAAAACATTTGAAAACGGACCATTTTCCACATTTCTGAAGCATGACGTAATGGGGGGGTGTTATCTCTTTTGTCGAAAATCAGCCGTTTTTGCTCGAACATTAAATGCCTCCAAATGGTATTTATTTCACTTCCCGAGCCCCTGGAAGCATGAAAATCACTTTAAACATGCTAATTTTAGCTCTAACACTGATGATCCACCTACAAATGTGAACTGACGTTCAAAAATAAAACATTTGAAAACGGACCATTTTCCATATATCTGAAGCATGACGTAATGGGGGGGTGTTATCTCTTTTGTCGAAAATCAGCCGTTTTTGCTCGAACATTAAATGCCTCCAAATGGTATTTAATTAACTTCCCGAGCCCCTGGAAGCATGAAAATCACTTCAAACATGCTAATTTTAGCTCTAACACTGATGATCCACCTACAAATGTGAACTGACGTTCAAAAATAAAACATTTGAAAACGGACCATTTTCCACATTTCTGAAGCATGACGTAATGGGGGGTGTTATCTCTTTTGTCGAAAATCAGCCGTTTTTGCTCGAACATTAAATGCCTCCAAATGGTATTTAATTAACTTCCCGGGGTGAAGAAACCCTTTTTGAGAACTCAGAGTGAGTAAATTGGCCATTTTCATGCACTTTTAACCATTCCATAAATCTTGTGTTTTGGGCCCCTGGAAGCATGAAAATCACTTTAAACATGCTAATTTTAGCTCTAACACTGATGATCCACCTACAAATGTGAACTGACGTTCAAAAATAAAACATTTGAAAACGGACCATTTTCCACATTTCTGAAGCATGACGTAATGAGGGGGTGTTATCTCTTTTGTCGAAAATCAGCCGTTTTTGCTCGAACATTAAATGCCTCCAAATGGTATTTAATTAACTTCCCGGGGTGAAGAAACCCTTTTTGAGAACTCAGAGCGAGTAAATTGGCCATTTTCATGCACTTTTAACCATTCCATAAATCTTGTGTTTTGGGCCCCTGGAAGCATGAAAATCACTTTAAACATGCTAATTTTAGCTTTAACACTGATGATCCACCTACAAATGTGAACTGACGTTCAAAAATAAAACATTTGAAAACGGACCATTTTCCACATTTCTGAAGCATGACGTAATGGGGGGGGGTGTTATCTCTTTTGTCGAAAATCAGCCGTTTTTGCTCGAACATTAAATGCCTCCAAATGGTATTTATTTCACTTCCCGAGCCCCTGGAAGCATGAAAATCACTTTAAACATGCTAATTTTAGCTCTAACACTGATGATCCACCTACAAATGTGAACTGACGTTCAAAAATAAAACATTTGAAAACGGACCATTTTCCACATTTCTGAAGCATGACGTAATGGGGGGGTGTTATCTCCTTTGTCGAAAATCAGCCGTTTTTGCTCGAACATTAAATGCCTCCAAATGGTATTTAATTAACTTCCCGAGCCCCTGGAAGCATGAAAATCACTTTAAACATGCTAATTTTAGCTCTAACACTGATGATCCACCTACAAATGTGAACTGACGTTCAAAAATAAAACATTTGAAAACGGACCATTTTCCACATTTCTGAAGCATGACGTAATGGGGGGGTGTTATCTCTTTTGTCGAAAATCAGCCGTTTTTGCTCGAACATTAAATGCCTCCAAATGGTATTTAATTAACTTCCCGAGCCCCTGGAAGCATGAAAATCACTTTAAACATGCTAATTTTAGCTCTAACACTGATGATCCACCTACAAATGTGAACTGACGTTCAAAAATAAAACATTTGAAAACGGACCATTTTCCACATTTCTGAAGCATGACGTAATGGGGGGGTGTTATCTCTTTTGTCGAAAATCAGCCGTTTTTGCTCGAACATTAAATGCCTCCAAATGGTATTTAATTAACTTCCCGGGGTGAAGAAACCCTTTTTGAGAACTCAGAGTGAGTAAATTGGCCATTTTCATGCACTTTTAACCATTCCATAAATCTTGTGTTTTGGGCCCCTGGAAGCATGAAAATCACTTTAAACATGCTAATTTTAGCTCTAACACTGATGATCCACGTACAAATGTGAACTGACGTTCAAAAATAAAACATTTGAAAACGGACCATTTTCCACATTTCTGAAGCATGACGTAATGGGGGGGTGTTATCTCTTTTGTCGAAAATCAGCCGTTTTTGCTCGAACATTAAATGCCTCCAAATGGTATTTAATTAACTTCCCGGGGTGAAGAACCCCTTTTTGAGAACTCAGAGTGAGTAAATTGGCCATTTTCATGCACTTTTAACCATTCCATAAATCTTGTGTTTTGGGCCCCTGGAAGCATGAAAATCACTTTAAACATGCTAATTTTAGCTCTAACACTGATGATCCACCTACAAATGTGAACTGACGTTCAAAAATAAAACATTTGAAAACGGACCATTTTCCACATTTCTGAAGCATGACGTAATGGGGGGGTGTTATCTCTTTTGTCGAAAATCAGCCGTTTTTGCTCGAACATTAAATGCCTCCAAATGGTATTTAATTAACTTCCCGAGCCCCTGGAAGCATGAAAATCACTTTAAACATGCTAATTTTAGCTCTAACACTGATGATCCACCTACAAATGTGAACTGACGTTCAAAAATAAAACATTTGAAAACGGATCATTTTCCACATTTCTGAAGCATGACGTAATGGGGGGGTGTTATCTCTTTTGTCGAAAATCAGCCGTTTTTGCTCGAACATTAAATGCCTCCAAATGGTATTTATTTCACTTCCCGAGCCCCTGGAAGCATGAAAATCACTTTAAACATGCTAATTTTAGCTCTAACACTGATGATCCACCTACAAATGTGAACTGACGTTCAAAAATAAAACATTTGAAAACGGACCATTTTCCACATTTCTGAAGCATGACGTAATGGGGGGGTGTTATCTCTTTTGTCGAAAATCAGCCGTTTTTGCTCGAACATTAAATGCCTCCAAATTGTATTTAATTAACTTCCCGGGGTGAAGAAACCCTTTTTGAGAACTCAGAGTGAGTAAATTGGCCATTTTCATGCACTTTTAACCATTCCATAAATCTTGTGTTTTGGGCACCTGGAAGCATGAAAATCACTTTAAACATGCTAATTTTAGCTCTAACACTGATGATCCACCTACAAATGTGAACTGACGTTCAAAAATAAAACATTTGAAAACGGACCATTTTCCACATTTCTGAAGCATGACGTAATGGGGGGTGTTATCTCTTTTGTCGAAAATCAGCCGTTTTTGCTCGAACATTAAATGCCTCCAAATGGTATTTAATTAACTTCCCGGGGTAAAGAAACCCTTTTTGAGAACTCAGAGTGAGTAAATTGGCCATTTTCATGCACTTTTAACCATTCCATAAATCTTGTGTTTTGGGTCCCTGGAAGCATGAAAATCACTTTAAACATGCTAATTTTAGCTCTAACACTGATGATCCACCTACAAATGTGAACTGACGTTCAAAAATAAAACATTTGAAAACGGACCATTTTCCACATTTCTGAAGCATGACGTAATGGGGGGGTGTTATCTCTTTTGTCGAAAATCAGCCGTTTTTGCTCGAACATTAAATGCCTCCAAATGGTATTTAATTAACTTCCCGAGCCCCTGGAAGCATGAAAATCACTTTAAACATGCTAATTTTAGCTCTAACACTGATGATCCACCTACAAATGTGAACTGACGTTCAAAAATAAAACATTTGAAAACGGATCATTTTCCAAATTTCTGAAGCATGACGTAATGGGGGGGTGTTATCTCTTTTGTCGAAAATCAGCCGTTTTTGCTCGAACATTAAATGCCTCCAAATGGTATTTATTTCACTTCCCGAGCCCCTGGAAGCATGAAAATCACTTTAAACATGCTAATTTTAGCTCTAACACTGATGATCCACCTACAAATGTGAACTGACGTTCAAAAATAAAACATTTGAAAACGGACCATTTTCCACATTTCTGAAGCATGACGTAATGGGGGGGTGTTATCTCTTTTGTCGAAAATCAGCCGTTTTTGCTCGAACATTAAATGCCTCCAAATGGTATTTAATTAACTTCCCGGGGTGAAGAAACCCTTTTTTAGAACTCAGAGTGAGTAAATTGGCCATTTTCATGCACTTTTAACCATTCCATAAATCTTGTGTTTTGGGCACCTGGAAGCATGAAAATCACTTTAAACATGCTAATTTTAGCTCTAACACTGATGATCCACCTACAAATGTGAACTGACGTTCAAAAATAAAACATTCGAAAACGGACCATTTTCCACATTTCTGAAGCATGACGTAATGGGGGGTGTTATCTCTTTTGTCGAAAATCAGCCGTTTTTGCTCGAACATTAAATGCCTCCAAATGGTATTTAATTAACTTCCCGGGGTAAAGAAACCCTTTTTGAGAACTCAGAGTGAGTAAATTGGCCATTTTCATGCACTTTTAACCATTCCATAAATCTTGTGTTTTGGGCCCCTGGAAGCATGAAAATCACTTTAAACATGCTAATTTTAGCTCTAACACTGATGATCCACCTACAAATGTGAACTGACGTTCAAAAATAAAACATTTGAAAACGGACCATTTTCCACATTTCTGAAGCATGACGTAATGGGGGGGTGTTATCTCTTTTGTCGAAAATCAGCCGTTTTTGCTCGAACATTAAATGCCTCCAAATGGTATTTATTTCACTTCCCGAGCCCCTGGAAGCATGAAAATCACTTTAAACATGCTAATTTTAGCTCTAACACTGATGATCCACCTACAAATGTGAACTGACGTTCAAAAATAAAACATTTGAAAACGGACCATTTTCCATATATCTGAAGCATGACGTAATGGGGGGGTGTTATCTCTTTTGTCGAAAATCAGCCGTTTTTGCTCGAACATTAAATGCCTCCAAATGGTATTTAATTAACTTCCCGAGCCCCTGGAAGCATGAAAATCACTTTAAACATGCTAATTTTAGCTCTAACACTGATGATCCACCTACAAATGTGAACTGACGTTCAAAAATAAAACATTTGAAAACGGACCATTTTCCACATTTCTGAAGCATGACGTAATGGGGGGGTGTTATCTCTTTTGTCGAAAATCAGCCGTTTTTGCTCGAACATTAAATGCCTCCAAATGGTATTTAATTAACTTCCCGGGGTGAAGAAACCCTTTTTGAGAACTCAGAGTGAGTAAATTGGCCATTTTCATGCACTTTTAACCATTCCATAAATCTTGTGTTTTGGGCCCCTGGAAGCATGAAAATCACTTTAAACATGCTAATTTTAGCTCTAACACTGATGATCCACCTACAAATGTGAACTGACGTTCAAAAATAAAACATTTGAAAACGAACCATTTTCCACATTTCTGAAGCATGACGTAATGGGGGGGTGTTATCTCTTTTGTCGAAAATCAGCCGTTTTTGCTCGAACATTGAATGCCTCCAAATGGTATTTAATTAACTTCCCGAGCCCCTGGAAGCATGAAAATCACTTTAAACATGCTAATTTTAGCTCTAACACTGATGATCCACCTACAAATGTGAACTGACGTTCAAAAATAAAACATTTGAAAACGGACCATTTTCCACATTTCTGAAGCATGACGTAATGGGGGGGTGTTATCTCTTTTGTCGAAAATCAGCCGTTTTTGCTCGAACATTAAATGCCTCCAAATGGTATTTAATTAGCTTCCCGGGGTGAAGAAACCCTTTTTGAGAACTCAGAGTGAGTAAATTGGCCATTTTCATGCACTTTTAACCATTCCATAAATCTTGTGTTTTGGGCCCCTGGAAGCATGAAAATCACTTTAAACATGCTAATTTTAGCTCTAACACTGATGATCCACCTACAAATGTGAACTGACGTTCAAAAATAAAACATTTGAAAACGGACCATTTTCCACATTTCTGAAGCATGACGTAATGGGGGGGTGTTATCTCTTTTGTCGAAAATCAGCCGTTTTTGCTCGAACATTAAATGCCTCCAAATGGTATTTAATTAACTTCCCGGGGTGAAGAAACCCTTTTTGAGAACTCAGAGTGAGTAAATTGGCCATTTTCATGCACTTTTAACCATTCCATAAATCTTGTGTTTTGGGCCCCTGGAAGCATGAAAATCACTTTAAACATGCTAATTTTAGCTCTAACACTGATGATCCACCTACAAATGTGAACTGACGTTCAAAAATAAAACATTTGAAAACGGACCATTTTCCACATTTCTGAAGCATGACGTAATGGGGGGGTGTTATCTCTTTTGTCGAAAATCAGCCGTTTTTGCTCGAACATTAAATGCCTCCAAATGGTATTTAATTAACTTCCCGAGCCCCTGGAAGCATGAAAATCACTTTAAACATGCTAATTTTAGCTCTAACACTGATGATCCACCTACAAATGTGAACTGACGTTCAAAAATAAAACATTTGAAAACGGATCATTTTCCACATTTCTGAAGCATGACGTAATGGGGGGGTGTTATCTCTTTTGTCGAAAATCAGCCGTTTTTGCTCGAACATTAAATGCCTCCAAATGGTATTTATTTCACTTCCCGAGCCCCTGGAAGCATGAAAATCACTTTAAACATGCTAATTTTAGCTCTAACACTGATGATCCACCTACAAATGTGAACTGACGTTCAAAAATAAAACATTTGAAAACGGACCATTTTCCACATTTCTGAAGCATGATGTAATGGGGGGGTGTTATCTCTTTTGTCGAAAATCAGCCGTTTTTGCTCGAACATTAAATGCCTCCAAATGGTATTTAATTAACTTCCCGGGGTGAAGAAACCCTTTTTGAGAACTCAGAGTGAGTAAATTGGCCATTTTCATGCACTTTTAACCATTCCATAAATCTTGTGTTTTGGGCACCTGGAAGCATGAAAATCACTTTAAACATGCTAATTTTAGCTCTAACACTGATGATCCACCTACAAATGTGAACTGACGTTCAAAAATAAAACATTTGAAAACGGACCATTTTCCACATTTCTGAAGCATGACGTAATGGGGGGTGTTATCTCTTTTGTCGAAAATCAGCCGTTTTTGCTCGAACATTAAATGCCTCCAAATGGTATTTAATTAACTTCCCGGGGTAAAGAAACCCTTTTTGAGAACTCAGAGTGAGTAAATTGGCCATTTTCATGCACTTTTAACCATTCCATAAATCTTGTGTTTTGGGCCCCTGGAAGCATGAAAATCACTTTAAACATGCTAATTTTAGCTCTAACACTGATGATCCACCTACAAATGTGAACTGACGTTCAAAAATAAAACATTTGAAAACGGACCATTTTCCACATTTCTGAAGCATGACGTAATGGGGGGGTGTTATCTCTTTTGTCGAAAATCAGCCGTTTTTGCTCGAACATTAAATGCCTCCAAATGGTATTTATTTCACTTCCCGAGCCCCTGGAAGCATGAAAATCACTTTAAACATGCTAATTTTAGCTCTAACACTGATGATCCACCTACAAATGTGAACTGACGTTCAAAAATAAAACATTTGAAAACTGACCATTTTCCACATTTCTGAAGCATGACGTAATGGGGGGGTGTTATCTCTTTTGTCGAAAAACAGCCGTTTTTGCTCGAACATTAAATGCCTCCAAATGGTATTTAATTAACTTCCCGAGCCCCTGGAAGCATGAAAATCACTTTAAACATGCTAATTTTAGCTCTAACACTGATGATCCACCTACAAATGTGAACTGACGTTCAAAAATAAAACATTTGAAAACGGATCATTTTCCAAATTTCTGAAGCATGACGTAATGGGGGGGTGTTATCTCTTTTGTCGAAAATCAGCCGTTTTTGCTCGAACATTAAATGCCTCCAAATGGTATTTATTTCACTTCCCGAGCCCCTGGAAGCATGAAAATCACTTTAAACATGCTAATTTTAGCTCTAACACTGATGATCCACCTACAAATGTGAACTGACGTTCAAAAATAAAACATTTGAAAACGGACCATTTTCCACATTTCTGAAGCATGACGTAATGGGGGGGTGTTATCTCTTTTGTCGAAAATCAGCCGTTTTTGCTCGAACATTAAATGCCTCCAAATGGTATTTAATTAACTTCCCGGGGTGAAGAAACCCTTTTTTAGAACTCAGAGTGAGTAAATTGGCCATTTTCATGCACTTTTAACCATTCCATAAATCTTGTGTTTTGGGCACCTGGAAGCATGAAAATCACTTTAAACATGCTAATTTTAGCTCTAACACTGATGATCCACCTACAAATGTGAACTGACGTTCAAAAATAAAACATTTGAAAACGGACCATTTTCCACATTTCTGAAGCATGACGTAATGGGGGGTGTTATCTCTTTTGTCGAAAATCAGCCGTTTTTGCTCGAACATTAAATGCCTCCAAATGGTATTTAATTAACTTCCCGGGGTAAAGAAACCCTTTTTGAGAACTCAGAGTGAGTAAATTGGCCATTTTCATGCACTTTTAACCATTCCATAAATCTTGTGTTTTGGGCCCCTGGAAGCATGAAAATCACTTTAAACATGCTAATTTTAGCTCTAACACTGATGATCCACCTACAAATGTGAACTGACGTTCAAAAATAAAACATTTGAAAACGGACCATTTTCCACATTTCTGAAGCATGACGTAATGGGGGGGTGTTATCTCTTTTGTCGAAAATCAGCCGTTTTTGCTCGAACATTAAATGCCTCCAAATGGTATTTATTTCACTTCCCGAGCCCCTGGAAGCATGAAAATCACTTTAAACATGCTAATTTTAGCTCTAACACTGATGATCCACCTACAAATGTGAACTGACGTTCAAAAATAAAACATTTGAAAACGGACCATTTTCCATATATCTGAAGCATGACGTAATGGGGGGGTGTTATCTCTTTTGTCGAAAATCAGCCGTTTTTGCTCGAACATTAAATGCCTCCAAATGGTATTTAATTAACTTCCCGAGCCCCTGGAAGCATGAAAATCACTTTAAACATGCTAATTTTAGCTCTAACACTGATGATCCACCTACAAATGTGAACTGACGTTCAAAAATAAAACATTTGAAAACGGACCATTTTCCACATTTCTGAAGCATGACGTAATGGGGGGGTGTTATCTCTTTTGTCGAAAATCAGCCGTTTTTGCTCGAACATTAAATGCCTCCAAATGGTATTTAATTAACTTCCCGGGGTGAAGAAACCCTTTTTGAGAACTCAGAGTGAGTAAATTGGCCATTTTCATGCACTTTTAACCATTCCATAAATCTTGTGTTTTGGGCCCCTGGAAGCATGAAAATCACTTTAAACATGCTAATTTTAGCTCTAACACTGATGATCCACCTACAAATGTGAACTGACGTTCAAAAATAAAACATTTGAAAACGGACCATTTTCCACATTTCTGAAGCATGACGTAATGAGGGGGTGTTATCTCTTTTGTCGAAAATCAGCCGTTTTTGCTCGAACATTAAATGCCTCCAAATGGTATTTAATTAACTTCCCGGGGTGAAGAAACCCTTTTTGAGAACTCAGAGCGAGTAAATTGGCCATTTTCATGCACTTTTAACCATTCCATAAATCTTGTGTTTTGGGCCCCTGGAAGCATGAAAATCACTTTAAACATGCTAATTTTAGCTCTAACACTGATGATCCACCTACAAATGTGAACTGACGTTCAAAAATAAAACATTTGAAAACGGACCATTTTCCACATTTCTGAAGCATGACGTAATGGGGGGGTGTTATCTCTTTTGTCGAAAATCAGCCGTTTTTGCTCGAACATTAAATGCCTCCAAATGGTATTTATTTCACTTCCCGAGCCCCTGGAAGCATGAAAATCACTTTAAACATGCTAATTTTAGCTCTAACACTGATGATCCACCTACAAATGTGAACTGACGTTCAAAAATAAAACATTTGAAAACGGACCATTTTCCACATTTCTGAAGCATGACGTAATGGGGGGGTGTTATCTCTTTTGTCGAAAATCAGCCGTTTTTGCTCGAACATTAAATGCCTCCAAATGGTATTTAATTAACTTCCCGAGCCCCTGGAAGCATGAAAATCACTTTAAACATGCTAATTTTAGCTCTAACACTGATGATCCACCTACAAATGTGAACTGACGTTCAAAAATAAAACATTTGAAAACGGATCATTTTCCAAATTTCTGAAGCATGACGTAATGGGGGGGTGTTATCTCTTTTGTCGAAAATCAGCCGTTTTTGCTCGAACATTAAATGCCTCCAAATGGTATTTATTTCACTTCCCGAGCCCCTGGAAGCATGAAAATCACTTTAAACATGCTAATTTTAGCTCTAACACTGATGATCCACCTACAAATGTGAACTGACGTTCAAAAATAAAACATTTGAAAACGGACCATTTTCCACATTTCTGAAGCATGACGTAATGGGGGGGTGTTATCTCTTTTGTCGAAAATCAGCCGTTTTTGCTCGAACATTAAATGCCTCCAAATGGTATTTAATTAACTTCCCGGGGTGAAGAAACCCTTTTTTAGAACTCAGAGTGAGTAAATTGGCCATTTTCATGCACTTTTAACCATTCCATAAATCTTGTGTTTTGGGCACCTGGAAGCATGAAAATCACTTTAAACATGCTAATTTTAGCTCTAACACTGATGATCCACCTACAAATGTGAACTGACGTTCAAAAATAAAACATTTGAAAACGGACCATTTTCCACATTTCTGAAGCATGACGTAATGGGGGGTGTTATCTCTTTTGTCGAAAATCAGCCGTTTTTGCTCGAACATTAAATGCCTCCAAATGGTATTTATTTCACTTCCCGAGCCCCTGGAAGCATGAAAATCACTTTAAACATGCTAATTTTAGCTCTAACACTGATGATCCACCTACAAATGTGAACTGACGTTCAAAAATAAAACATTTGAAAACGGACCATTTTCCATATATCTGAAGCATGACGTAATGGGGGGGTGTTATCTCTTTTGTCGAAAATCAGCCGTTTTTGCTCGAACATTAAATGCCTCCAAATGGTATTTAATTAACTTCCCGAGCCCCTGGAAGCATGAAAATCACTTTAAACATGCTAATTTTAGCTCTAACACTGATGATCCACCTACAAATGTGAACTGACGTTCAAAAATAAAACATTTGAAAACGGACCATTTTCCACATTTCTGAAGCATGACGTAATGGGGGGGTGTTATCTCTTTTGTCGAAAATCAGCCGTTTTTGCTCGAACATTAAATGCCTCCAAATGGTATTTAATTAACTTCCCGGGGTGAAGAAACCCTTTTTGAGAACTCAGAGTGAGTAAATTGGCCATTTTCATGCACTTTTAACCATTCCATAAATCTTGTGTTTTGGGCCCCTGGAAGCATGAAAATCACTTTAAACATGCTAATTTTAGCTCTAACACTGATGATCCACCTACAAATGTGAACTGACGTTCAAAAATAAAACATTTGAAAACGGACCATTTTCCACATTTCTGAAGCATGACGTAATGAGGGGGTGTTATCTCTTTTGTCGAAAATCAGCCGTTTTTGCTCGAACATTAAATGCCTCCAAATGGTATTTAATTAACTTCCCGGGGTGAAGAAACCCTTTTTGAGAACTCAGAGCGAGTAAATTGGCCATTTTCATGCACTTTTAACCATTCCATAAATCTTGTGTTTTGGGCCCCTGGAAGCATGAAAATCACTTTAAACATGCTAATTTTAGCTTTAACACTGATGATCCACCTACAAATGTGAACTGACGTTCAAAAATAAAACATTTGAAAACGGACCATTTTCCACATTTCTGAAGCATGACGTAATGGGGGGGGGTGTTATCTCTTTTGTCGAAAATCAGCCGTTTTTGCTCGAACATTAAATGCCTCCAAATGGTATTTATTTCACTTCCCGAGCCCCTGGAAGCATGAAAATCACTTTAAACATGCTAATTTTAGCTCTAACACTGATGATCCACCTACAAATGTGAACTGACGTTCAAAAATAAAACATTTGAAAACGGACCATTTTCCACATTTCTGAAGCATGACGTAATGGGGGGGTGTTATCTCCTTTGTCGAAAATCAGCCGTTTTTGCTCGAACATTAAATGCCTCCAAATGGTATTTAATTAACTTCCCGAGCCCCTGGAAGCATGAAAATCACTTTAGACATGCTAATTTTAGCTCTAACACTGATGATCCACCTACAAATGTGAACTGACGTTCAAAAATAAAACATTTGAAAACGGACCATTTTCCACATTTCTGAAGCATGACGTAATGGGGGGGTGTTATCTCTTTTGTCGAAAATCAGCCGTTTTTGCTCGAACATTAAATGCCTCCAAATGGTATTTAATTAACTTCCCGAGCCCCTGGAAGCATGAAAATCACTTTAAACATGCTAATTTTAGCTCTAACACTGATGATCCACCTACAAATGTGAACTGACGTTCAAAAATAAAACATTTGAAAACGGACCATTTTCCACATTTCTGAAGCATGACGTAATGGGGGGGTGTTATCTCTTTTGTCGAAAATCAGCCGTTTTTGCTCGAACATTAAATGCCTCCAAATGGTATTTAATTAACTTCCCGGGGTGAAGAAACCCTTTTTGAGAACTCAGAGCGAGTAAATTGGCCATTTTCATGCACTTTTAACCATTCCATAAATCTTGTGTTTTGGGCCCCTGGAAGCATGAAAATCACTTTAAACATGCTAATTTTAGCTCTAACACTGATGATCCACCTACAAATGTGAACTGACGTTCAAAAATAAAACATTTGAAAACGGACCATTTTCCACATTTCTGAAGCATGACGTAATGGGGGGGTGTTATCTCTTTTGTCGAAAATCAGCCGTTTTTGCTCGAACATTAAATGCCTCCAAATGGTATTTATTTCACTTCCCGAGCCCCTGGAAGCATGAAAATCACTTTAAACATGCTAATTTTAGCTCTAACACTGATGATCCACCTACAAATGTGAACTGACGTTCAAAAATAAAACATTTGAAAACGGACCATTTTCCACATTTCTGAAGCATGACGTAATGGGGGGGTGTTATCTCTTTTGTCGAAAATCAGCCGTTTTTGCTCGAACATTAAATGCCTCCAAATGGTATTTAATTAACTTCCCGAGCCCCTGGAAGCATGAAAATCACTTTAAACATGCTAATTTTAGCTCTAACACTGATGATCCACCTACAAATGTGAACTGACGTTCAAAAATAAAACATTTGAAAACGGATCATTTTCCAAATTTCTGAAGCATGACGTAATGGGGGGGTGTTATCTCTTTTGTCGAAAATCAGCCGTTTTTGCTCGAACATTAAATGCCTCCAAATGGTATTTATTTCACTTCCCGAGCCCCTGGAAGCATGAAAATCACTTTAAACATGCTAATTTTAGCTCTAACACTGATGATCCACCTACAAATGTGAACTGACGTTCAAAAATAAAACATTTGAAAACGGACCATTTTCCACATTTCTGAAGCATGACGTAATGGGGGGGTGTTATCTCTTTTGTCGAAAATCAGCCGTTTTTGCTCGAACATTAAATGCCTCCAAATGGTATTTAATTAACTTCCCGGGGTGAAGAAACCCTTTTTTAGAACTCAGAGTGAGTAAATTGGCCATTTTCATGCACTTTTAACCATTCCATAAATCTTGTGTTTTGGGCACCTGGAAGCATGAAAATCACTTTAAACATGCTAATTTTAGCTCTAACACTGATGATCCACCTACAAATGTGAACTGACGTTCAAAAATAAAACATTTGAAAACGGACCATTTTCCACATTTCTGAAGCATGACGTAATGGGGGGTGTTATCTCTTTTGTCGAAAATCAGCCGTTTTTGCTCGAACATTAAATGCCTCCAAATGGTATTTATTTCACTTCCCGAGCCCCTGGAAGCATGAAAATCACTTTAAACATGCTAATTTTAGCTCTAACACTGATGATCCACCTACAAATGTGAACTGACGTTCAAAAATAAAACATTTGAAAACGGACCATTTTCCATATATCTGAAGCATGACGTAATGGGGGGGTGTTATCTCTTTTGTCGAAAATCAGCCGTTTTTGCTCGAACATTAAATGCCTCCAAATGGTATTTAATTAACTTCCCGAGCCCCTGGAAGCATGAAAATCACTTTAAACATGCTAATTTTAGCTCTAACACTGATGATCCACCTACAAATGTGAACTGACGTTCAAAAATAAAACATTTGAAAACGGACCATTTTCCACATTTCTGAAGCATGACGTAATGGGGGGGTGTTATCTCTTTTGTCGAAAATCAGCCGTTTTTGCTCGAACATTAAATGCCTCCAAATGGTATTTAATTAACTTCCCGGGGTGAAGAAACCCTTTTTGAGAACTCAGAGTGAGTAAATTGGCCATTTTCATGCACTTTTAACCATTCCATAAATCTTGTGTTTTGGGCCCCTGGAAGCATGAAAATCACTTTAAACATGCTAATTTTAGCTCTAACACTGATGATCCACCTACAAATGTGAACTGACGTTCAAAAATAAAACATTTGAAAACGGACCATTTTCCACATTTCTGAAGCATGACGTAATGAGGGGGTGTTATCTCTTTTGTCGAAAATCAGCCGTTTTTGCTCGAACATTAAATGCCTCCAAATGGTATTTAATTAACTTCCCGGGGTGAAGAAACCCTTTTTGAGAACTCAGAGCGAGTAAATTGGCCATTTTCATGCACTTTTAACCATTCCATAAATCTTGTGTTTTGGGCCCCTGGAAGCATGAAAATCACTTTAAACATGCTAATTTTAGCTTTAACACTGATGATCCACCTACAAATGTGAACTGACGTTCAAAAATAAAACATTTGAAAACGGACCATTTTCCACATTTCTGAAGCATGACGTAATGGGGGGGGGTGTTATCTCTTTTGTCGAAAATCAGCCGTTTTTGCTCGAACATTAAATGCCTCCAAATGGTATTTATTTCACTTCCCGAGCCCCTGGAAGCATGAAAATCACTTTAAACATGCTAATTTTAGCTCTAACACTGATGATCCACCTACAAATGTGAACTGACGTTCAAAAATAAAACATTTGAAAACGGACCATTTTCCACATTTCTGAAGCATGACGTAATGGGGGGGTGTTATCTCCTTTGTCGAAAATCAGCCGTTTTTGCTCGAACATTAAATGCCTCCAAATGGTATTTAATTAACTTCCCGAGCCCCTGGAAGCATGAAAATCACTTTAGACATGCTAATTTTAGCTCTAACACTGATGATCCACCTACAAATGTGAACTGACGTTCAAAAATAAAACATTTGAAAACGGACCATTTTCCACATTTCTGAAGCATGACGTAATGGGGGGGTGTTATCTCTTTTGTCGAAAATCAGCCGTTTTTGCTCGAACATTAAATGCCTCCAAATGGTATTTAATTAACTTCCCGAGCCCCTGGAAGCATGAAAATCACTTTAAACATGCTAATTTTAGCTCTAACACTGATGATCCACCTACAAATGTGAACTGACGTTCAAAAATAAAACATTTGAAAACGGACCATTTTCCACATTTCTGAAGCATGACGTAATGGGGGGGTGTTATCTCTTTTGTCGAAAATCAGCCGTTTTTGCTCGAACATTAAATGCCTCCAAATGGTATTTAATTAACTTCCCGGGGTGAAGAAACCCTTTTTGAGAACTCAGAGTGAGTAAATTGGCCATTTTCATGCACTTTTAACCATTCCATAAATCTTGTGTTTTGGGCCCCTGGAAGCATGAAAATCACTTTAAACATGCTAATTTTAGCTCTAACACTGATGATCCACCTACAAATGTGAACTGACGTTCAAAAATAAAACATTTGAAAACGGACCATTTTCCACATTTCTGAAGCATGACGTAATGGGGGGGTGTTATCTCTTTTGTCGAAAATCAGCCGTTTTTGCTCGAACATTAAATGCCTCCAAATGGTATTTAATTAACTTCCCGAGCCCCTGGAAGCATGAAAATCACTTTAAACATGCTAATTTTAGCTCTAACACTGATGATCCACCTACAAATGTGAACTGACGTTCAAAAATAAAACATTTAAAAACGGACCATTTTCCACATTTCTGAAGCATGACGTAATTGGGGGGGTGTTATCTCTTTTGTTGAAAATCAGCCGTTTTTGCTCGAACATTAAATGCCTCCAAATGGTATTTATTTCACTTCCCGAGCCCCTGGAAGCATGAAAATCACTTTAAACATGCTAATTTTAGCTCTAACACTGATGATCCACCTACAAATGTGAACTGACGTTCAAAAATAAAACATTTGAAAACGGACCATTTTCCACATTTCTGAAGCATGATGTAATGGGGGGGTGTTATCTCTTTTGTCGAAAATCAGCCGTTTTTGCTCGAACATTAAATGCCTCCAAATGGTATTTAATTAACTTCCCGGGGTGAAGAAACCCTTTTTTAGAACTCAGAGTGAGTAAATTGGCCATTTTCATGCACTTTTAACCATTCCATAAATCTTGTGTTTTGGGCACCTGGAAGCATGAAAATCACTTTAAACATGCTAATTTTAGCTCTAACACTGATGATCCACCTACAAATGTGAACTGACGTTCAAAAATAAAACATTTGAAAACGGACCATTTTCCACATTTCTGAAGCATGACGTAATGGGGGGTGTTATCTCTTTTGTCGAAAATCAGCCGTTTTTGCTCGAACATTAAATGCCTCCAAATGGTATTTAATTAACTTCCCGGGGTAAAGAAACCCTTTTTGAGAACTCAGAGTGAGTAAATTGGCCATTTTCATGCACTTTTAACCATTCCATAAATCTTGTGTTTTGGGCCCCTGGAAGCATGAAAATCACTTTAAACATGCTAATTTTAGCTCTAACACTGATGATCCACCTACAAATGTGAACTGACGTTCAAAAATAAAACATTTGAAAACGGACCATTTTCCACATTTCTGAAGCATGACGTAATGGGGGGGTGTTATCTCTTTTGTCGAAAATCAGCCGTTTTTGCTCGAACATTAAATGCCTCCAAATTGTATTTATTTCACTTCCCGAGCCCCTGGAAGCATGAAAATCACTTTAAACATGCTAATTTTAGCTCTAACACTGATGATCCACCTACAAATGTGAACTGACGTTCAAAAATAAAACATTTGAAAACGGACCATTTTCCATATATCTGAAGCATGACGTAATGGGGGGGTGTTATCTCTTTTGTCGAAAATCAGCCGTTTTTGCTCGAACATTAAATGCCTCCAAATGGTATTTAATTAACTTCCCGAGCCCCTGGAAGCATGAAAATCACTTTAAACATGCTAATTTTAGCTCTAACACTGATGATCCACCTACAAATGTGAACTGACGTTCAAAAATAAAACATTTGAAAACGGACCATTTTCCATATATCTGAAGCATGACGTAATGGGGGGGTGTTATCTCTTTTGTCGAAAATCAGCCGTTTTTGCTCGAACATTAAATGCCTCCAAATGGTATTTAATTAACTTCCCGAGCCCCTGGAAGCATGAAAATCACTTTAAACATGCTAATTTTAGCTCTAACACTGATGATCCACCTACAAATGTGAACTGACGTTCAAAAATAAAACATTTGAAAACGGACCATTTTCCACATTTCTGAAGCATGACGTAATGGGGGGGTGTTATCTCTTTTGTCGAAAATCAGCCGTTTTTGCTCGAACATTAAATGCCTCCAAATGGTATTTAATTAACTTCCCGGGTGAAGAAACCCTTTTTGAGAACTCAGAGTGAGTAAATTGGCCATTTTCATGCACTTTTAACCATTCCATAAATCTTGTGTTTTGGGCCCCTGGAAGCATGAAAATCACTTTAAACATGCTAATTTTAGCTCTAACACTGATGATCCACCTACAAATGTGAACTGACGTTCAAAAATAAAACATTTGAAAACGGACCATTTTCCACATTTCTGAAGCATGACGTAATGAGGGGGTGTTATCTCTTTTGTCGAAAATCAGCCGTTTTTGCTCGAACATTAAATGCCTCCAAATGGTATTTAATTAACTTCCCGGGGTGAAGAAACCCTTTTTGAGAACTCAGAGCGAGTAAATTGGCCATTTTCATGCACTTTTAACCATTCCATAAATCTTGTGTTTTGGGCCCCTGGAAGCATGAAAATCACTTTAAACATGCTAATTTTAGCTTTAACACTGATGATCCACCTACAAATGTGAACTGACGTTCAAAAATAAAACATTTGAAAACGGACCATTTTCCACATTTCTGAAGCATGACGTAATGGGGGGGGGGTGTTATCTCTTTTGTCGAAAATCAGCCGTTTTTGCTCGAACATTAAATGCCTCCAAATGGTATTTATTTCACTTCCCGAGCCCCTGGAAGCATGAAAATCACTTTAAACATGCTAATTTTAGCTCTAACACTGATGATCCACCTACAAATGTGAACTGACGTTCAAAAATAAAACATTTGAAAACGGACCATTTTCCACATTTCTGAAGCATGACGTAATGGGGGGGTGTTATCTCCTTTGTCGAAAATCAGCCGTTTTTGCTCGAACATTAAATGCCTCCAAATGGTATTTAATTAACTTCCCGAGCCCCTGGAAGCATGAAAATCACTTTAAACATGCTAATTTTAGCTCTAACACTGATGATCCACCTACAAATGTGAACTGACGTTCAAAAATAAAACATTTGAAAACGGACCATTTTCCACATTTCTGAAGCATGACGTAATGGGGGGGTGTTATCTCTTTTGTCGAAAATCAGCCGTTTTTGCTCGAACATTAAATGCCTCCAAATGGTATTTAATTAACTTCCCGAGCCCCTGGAAGCATGAAAATCACTTTAAACATGCTAATTTTAGCTCTAACACTGATGATCCACCTACAAATGTGAACTGACGTTCAAAAATAAAACATTTGAAAACGGACCATTTTCCACATTTCTGAAGCATGACGTAATGGGGGGGTGTTATCTCTTTTGTCGAAAATCAGCCGTTTTTGCTCGAACATTAAATGCCTCCAAATGGTATTTAATTAACTTCCCGGGGTGAAGAAACCCTTTTTGAGAACTCAGAGTGAGTAAATTGGCCATTTTCATGCACTTTTAACCATTCCATAAATCTTGTGTTTTGGGCCCCTGGAAGCATGAAAATCACTTTAAACATGCTAATTTTAGCTCTAACACTGATGATCCACCTACAAATGTGAACTGACGTTCAAAAATAAAACATTTGAAAACGGACCATTTTCCACATTTCTGAAGCATGACGTAATGGGGGGGTGTTATCTCTTTTGTCGAAAATCAGCCGTTTTTGCTCGAACATTAAATGCCTCCAAATGGTATTTAATTAACTTCCCGGGGTGAAGAAACCCTTTTTTAGAACTCAGAGTGAGTAAATTGGCCATTTTCATGCACTTTTAACCATTCCATAAATCTTGTGTTTTGGGCACCTGGAAGCATGAAAATCACTTTAAACATGCTAATTTTAGCTCTAACACTGATGATCCACCTACAAATGTGAACTGACGTTCAAAAATAAAACATTTGAAAACGGACCATTTTCCACATTTCTGAAGCATGACGTAATGGGGGGTGTTATCTCTTTTGTCGAAAATCAGCCGTTTTTGCTCGAACATTAAATGCCTCCAAATGGTATTTAATTAACTTCCCGGGGTAAAGAAACCCTTTTTGAGAACTCAGAGTGAGTAAATTGGCCATTTTCATGCACTTTTAACCATTCCATAAATCTTGTGTTTTGGGCCCCTGGAAGCATGAAAATCACTTTAAACATGCTAATTTTAGCTCTAACACTGATGATCCACCTACAAATGTGAACTGACGTTCAAAAATAAAACATTTGAAAACGGACCATTTTCCACATTTCTGAAGCATGACGTAATGGGGGGGTGTTATCTCTTTTGTCGAAAATCAGCCGTTTTTGCTCGAACATTAAATGCCTCCAAATTGTATTTATTTCACTTCCCGAGCCCCTGGAAGCATGAAAATCACTTTAAACATGCTAATTTTAGCTCTAACACTGATGATCCACCTACAAATGTGAACTGACGTTCAAAAATAAAACATTTGAAAACGGACCATTTTCCATATATCTGAAGCATGACGTAATGGGGGGGTGTTATCTCTTTTGTCGAAAATCAGCCGTTTTTGCTCGAACATTAAATGCCTCCAAATGGTATTTAATTAACTTCCCGAGCCCCTGGAAGCATGAAAATCACTTTAAACATGCTAATTTTAGCTCTAACACTGATGATCCACCTACAAATGTGAACTGACGTTCAAAAATAAAACATTTGAAAACGGACCATTTTCCACATTTCTGAAGCATGACGTAATGGGGGGGTGTTATCTCTTTTGTCGAAAGTCAGCCGTTTTTGCTCGAACATTAAATGCCTCCAAATGGTATTTAATTAACTTCCCGGGGTGAAGAAACCCTTTTTGAGAACTCAGAGTGAGTAAATTGGCCATTTTCATGCACTTTTAACCATTCCATAAATCTTGTGTTTTGGGCCCCTGGAAGCATGAAAATCACTTTAAACATGCTAATTTTAGCTCTAACACTGATGATCCACCAACAAATGTGAACTGACGTTCAAAAATAAAACATTTGAAAACGGACCATTTTCCACATTTCTGAAGCATGACGTAATGAGGGGGTGTTATCTCTTTTGTCGAAAATCAGCCGTTTTTGCTCGAACATTAAATGCCTCCAAATGGTATTTAATTAACTTCCCGGGGTGAAGAAACCCTTTTTGAGAACTCAGAGCGAGTAAATTGGCCATTTTCATGCACTTTTAACCATTCCATAAATCTTGTGTTTTGGGCCCCTGGAAGCATGAAAATCACTTTAAACATGCTAATTTTAGCTTTAACAATGATGATCCACCTACAAATGTGAACTGACGTTCAAAAATAAAACATTTGAAAACGGACCATTTTCCACATTTCTGAAGCATGACGTAATGGGGGGGTGTTATCTCTTTTGTCGAAAATCAGCCGTTTTTGCTCGAACATTAAATGCCTCCAAATGGTATTTATTTCACTTCCCGAGCCCCTGGAAGCATGAAAATCACTTTAAACATGCTAATTTTAGCTCTAACACTGATGATCCACCTACAAATGTGAACTGACGTTCAAAAATAAAACATTTGAAAACGGACCATTTTCCACATTTCTGAAGCATGACGTAATGGGGGGGTGTTATCTCCTTTGTCGAAAATCAGCCGTTTTTGCTCGAACATTAAATGCCTCCAAATGGTATTTAATTAACTTCCCGAGCCCCTGGAAGCATGAAAATCACTTTAAACATGCTAATTTTAGCTCTAACACGGATGATCCACCTACAAATGTGAACTGACGTTCAAAAATAAAACATTTGAAAACGGACCATTTTCCACATTTCTGAAGCATGACGTAATGGGGGGGTGTTATCTCTTTTGTCGAAAATCAGCCGTTTTTGCTCGAACATTAAATGCCTCCAAATGGTATTTAATTAACTTCCCGAGCCCCTGGAAGCATGAAAATCACTTTAAACATGCTAATTTTAGCTCTAACACTGATGATCCACCTACAAATGTGAACTGACGTTCAAAAATAAAACATTTGAAAACGGACCATTTTCCACATTTCTGAAGCATGACGTAATGGGGGGGTGTTATCTCTTTTGTCGAAAATCAGCCGTTTTTGCTCGAACATTAAAGGCCTCCAAATGGTATTTAATTAACTTCCCGGGGTGAAGAAACCCTTTTTGAGAACTCAGAGTGAGTAAATTGGCCATTTTCATGCACTTTTAACCATTCCATAAATCTTGTGTTTTGGGCCCCTGGAAGCATGAAAATCACTTTAAACATGCTAATTTTAGCTCTAACACTGATGATCCACCTACAAATGTGAACTGACGTTCAAAAATAAAACATTTGAAAACGGACCATATTCCACATTTCTGAAGCATGACGTAATGGGGGGGTGTTATCTCTTTTGTCGAAAATCAGCCGTTTTTGCTCGAACATTGAATGCCTCCAAATGGTATTTAATTAACTTCCCGAGCCCCTGGAAGCATGAAAATCACTTTAAACATGCTAATTTTAGCTCTAACACTGATGATCCACCTACAAATGTGAACTGACGTTCAAAAATAAAACATTTGAAAACGGACCATTTTCCACATTTCTGAAGCATGACGTAATGGGGGGGGGTGTTATCTCTTTTGTCGAAAATCAGCCGTTTTTGCTCGAACATTAAATGCCTCCAAATGGTATTTAATTAGCTTCCCGGGGTGAAGAAACCCTTTTTGAGAACTCAGAGTGAGTAAATTGGCCATTTTCATGCACTTTTAACCATTCCATAAATCTTGTGTTTTGGGCCCCTGGAAGCATGAAAATCACTTTAAACATGCTAATTTTAGCTCTAACACTGATGATCCACCTACAAATGTGAACTGACGTTCAAAAATAAAACATTTGAAAACGGACCATTTTCCACATTTCTGAAGCATGACGTAATGGGGGGGTGTTATCTCTTTTGTCGAAAATCTGCCGTTTTTGCTCGAACATTAAATGCCTCCAAATGGTATTTAATTAACTTCCCGGGGTGAAGAAACCCTTTTTGAGAACTCAGAGTGAGTAAATTGGCCATTTTCATGCACTTTTAACCATTACATAAATCTTGTGTTTAGGGCCCCTGGAAGCATGAAAATCACTTTAAACATGCTAATTTTAGCTCTAACACTGATGATCCACCTACAAATGTGAACTGACGTTCAAAAATAAAACATTTGAAAACGGACCATTTTCCACATTTCTAAAGCATGACGTAATGGGGGGGTGTTATCTCTTTTGTCGAAAATCAGCCGTTTTTGCTCGAACATTAAATGCCTCCAAATGGTATTTAATTAACTTCCCGAGCCCCTGGAAGCATGAAAATCACTTTAAACATGCTAATTTTAGCTC
Source organism: Lissotriton vulgaris (assembly GCF_964263255.1). Lineage (NCBI taxonomy): Eukaryota > Metazoa > Chordata > Amphibia > Caudata > Salamandridae > Lissotriton > Lissotriton vulgaris. Next base: position 113,493 of record NW_028250991.1, read on the forward strand.
TAACACTGATGATCCACCTACAAATGTGAACTGACGTTCAAAAATAAAACATTTGAAAACGGACCATTTTCCACATTTCTGAAGCATGACGTAATGGGGGGGTGTTATCTCTTTTGTCGAAAATCAGCCGTTTTTGCTCGAACATTAAATGCCTCCAAATGGTAATTAATTAACTTCCCGAGCCCCTGGAAGCATGAAAATCACTTTAAACATGCTAATTTTAGCTCTAACACTGATGATCCACCTACAAATGTGAACTGACGTTCAAAAATAAAACATTTGAAAACGGACCATTTTCCACATTTCTGAAGCATGACGTAATGGGGGGGTGTTATCTCTTTTGTCGAAAATCAGCCGTTTTTGCTCGAACATTAAATGCCTCCAAATGGTATTTAATTAACTTCCCGGGGTGAAGAAACCCTTTTTTGAGAACTCAGAGTGAGTAAATTGGCCATTTTCATGCACTTTTAACCATTCCATAAATCTTGTGTTTAGGGCCCCTGGAAGCATGAAAATCACTTTAAACATGCTAGTTTTAGCTCTAACACTGATGATCCACCTACAAATGTGAACTGACGTTCAAAAATAAAACATTTGAAAACGGACCATTTTCCACATTTCTGAAGCATGACGTAATGGGGGGGTGTTATCTCTTTTGTCGAAAATCAGCCGTTTTTGCTCGAACATTAGATGCCTCCAAATGGTATTTAATTAACTTCCCGAGCCCCTGGAAGCATGAAAATCACTTTAAACATGCTAATTTTAGCTCTAACACTGATGATCCACCTACAAATGTGAACTGACGTTCAAAAATAAAACATTTGAAAACGGACCATTTTCCACATTTCTGAAGCATGACGTAATGGGGGGGTGTTATCTCTTTTGTCGAAAATCAGCCGTTTTTGCTCGAACATTAAATGCCTCCAAATGGTATTTAATTAACTTCCCGGGGTGAAGAAACCCTTTTTGAGAACTCAGAGTGAGTAAATTGGCCATTTTCATGCACTTTTAACCATTCCATAAATCTTGTGTTTTGGGCCCCTGGAAGCATGAAAATCACTTTAAACATGCTAATTTTAGCTCTAACACTGATGATCCACCTACAAATGTGAACTGACGTTCAAAAATAAAACATTTGAAAACGGACCATTTTCCACATTTCTGAAGCATGACGTAATGGGGGGGTGTTATCTCTTTTGTCGAAAATCAGCCGTTTTTGCTCGAACATTAAATGCCTCCAAATGGTATTTATTTCACTTCCCGAGCCCCTGGAAGCATGAAAATCACTTTAAACATGCTAATTTTAGCTCTAACACTGATGATCCACCTACAAATGTGAACTGACGTTCAAAAATAAAACATTTGAAAACGGACCATTTTCCATATATCTGAAGCATGACGTAATGGGGGGGTGTTATCTCTTTTGTCGAAAATCAGCCGTTTTTGCTCGAACATTAAATGCCTCCAAATGGTATTTAATTAACTTCCGAGCCCCTGGAAGCATGAAAATCACTTTAAACATGCTAATTTTAGCTCTAACACTGATGATCCACCTACAAATGTGAACTGACGTTCAAAAATAAAACATTTGAAAACGGACCATTTTCCACATTTCTGAAGCATGACGTAATGGGGGGGTGTTATCTCTTTTGTCGAAAATCAGCCGTTTTTGCACGAACATTAAATGCCTCCAAATGGTATTTAATTAACTTCCCAGGGTGAAGAAACCCTTTTTGAGAACTCAGAGTGAGTAAATTGGCCATTTTCATGCACTTTTAACCATTCCATAAATCTTGTGTTTTGGGCCCCTGGAAGCATGAAAATCACTTTAAACATGCTAATTTTAGCTCTAACACTGATGATCCACCTACAAATGTGAACTGACGTTCAAAAATAAAACATTTGAAAACGGACCATTTTCCACATTTCTGAAGCATGACGTAATGAGGGGGTGTTATCTCTTTTGTCGAAAATCAGCCGTTTTTGCTCGAACATTAAATGCCTCCAAATGGTATTTAATTAACTTCCCGGGGTGAAGAAACCCTTTTTGAGAACTCAGAGCGAGTAAATTGGCCATTTTCATGCACTTTTAACCATTCCATAAATCTTGTGTTTTGGGCCCCTGGAAGCATGAAAATCACTTTAAACATGCTAATTTTAGCTTTAACACTGATGATCCACCTACAAATGTGAACTGACATTCAAAAATAAAACATTTGAAAACGGACCATTTTCCACATTTCTGAAGCATGACATAATGGGGGGGTGTTATCTCTTTTGTCGAAAATCAGCCGTTTTTGCTCGAACATTAAATGCCTCCAAATGGTATTTATTTCACTTCCCGAGCCCCTGGAAGCATGAAAATCACTTTAAACATGCTAATTTTAGCTCTAACACTGATGATCCACCTACAAATGTGAACTGACGTTCAAAAATAAAACATTTGAAAACGGACCATTTTCCACATTTCTGAAGCATGACGTAATGGGGGGGTGTTATCTCCTTTGTCGAAAATCAGCCGTTTTTGCTCGAACATTAAATGCCTCCAAATGGTATTTAATTAACTTCCCGAGCCCCTGGAAGCATGAAAATCACTTTAAACATGCTAATTTTAGCTCTAACACTGATGATCCACCTACAAATGTGAACTGACGTTCAAAAATAAAACATTTGAAAACGGACCATTTTCCACATTTCTGAAGCATGACGTGATGGGGGGGTGTTATCTCTTTTGTCGAAAATCAGCCGTTTTTGCTCGAACATTAAATGCCTCCAAATGGTATTTAATTAACTTCCCGAGCCCCTGGAAGCATGAAAATCACTTTAAACATGCTAATTTTAGCTCTAACACTGATGATCCACCTACAAATGTGAACTGACGTTCAAAAATAAAACATTTGAAAACGGACCATTTTCCACATTTCTGAAGCATGACGTAATGGGGGGGTGTTATCTCTTTTGTCGAAAATCAGCCGTTTTTGCTCGAACATTAAATGCCTCCAAATGGTATTTAATTAACTTCCCGGGGTGAAGAAACCCTTTTTTAGAACTCAGAGTGAGTAAATTGGCCATTTTCATGCACTTTTAACCATTCCATAAATCTTGTGTTTTGGGCACCTGGAAGCATGAAAATCACTTTAAACATGCTAATTTTAGCTCTAACACTGATGATCCACCTACAAATGTGAACTGACGTTCAAAAATAAAACATTTGAAAACGGACCATTTTCCACATTTCTGAAGCATGACGTAATGGGGGGTGTTATCTCTTTTGTCGAAAATCAGCCGTTTTTGCTCGAACATTAAATGCCTCCAAATGGTATTTAATTAACTTCCCGGGGTAAAGAAACCCTTTTTGAGAACTCAGAGTGAGTAAATTGGCCATTTTCATGCACTTTTAACCATTCCATAAATCTTGTGTTTTGGGCCCCTGGAAGCATGAAAATCACTTTAAACATGCTAATTTTAGCTCTAACACTGATGATCCACCTACAAATGTGAACTGACGTTCAAAAATAAAACATTTGAAAACGGACCATTTTCCCCATTTCTGAAGCATGACGTAATGGGGGGGTGTTATCTCTTTTGTCGAAAATCAGCCGTTTTTGCTCGAACATTAAATGCCTCCAAATTGTATTTATTTCACTTCCCGAGCCCCTGGAAGCATGAAAATCACTTTAAACATGCTAATTTTAGCTCTAACACTGATGATCCACCTACAAATGTGAACTGACGTTCAAAAATAAAACATTTGAAAACGGACCATTTTCCATATATCTGAAGCATGACGTAATGGGGGGGTGTTATCTCTTTTGTCGAAAATCAGCCGTTTTTGCTCGAACATTAAATGCCTCCAAATGGTATTTAATTAACTTCCCGAGCCCCTGGAAGCATGAAAATCACTTTAAACATGCTAATTTTAGCTCTAACACTGATGATCCACCTACAAATGTGAACTGACGTTCAAAAATAAAACATTTGAAAACGGACCATTTTCCACATTTCTGAAGCATGACGTAATGGGGGGGTGTTATCTCTTTTGTCGAAAATCAGCCGTTTTTGCTCGAACATTAAATGCCTCCAAATGGTATTTAATTAACTTCCCGGGGTGAAGAAACCCTTTTTGAGAACTCAGAGTGAGTAAATTGGCCATTTTCATGCACTTTTAACCATTCCATAAATCTTGTGTTTTGGGCCCCTGGAAGCATGAAAATCACTTTAAACATGCTAATTTTAGCTCTAACACTGATGATCCACCTACAAATGTGAACTGACGTTCAAAAATAAAACATTTGAAAACGGACCATTTTCCACATTTCTGAAGCATGACGTAATGAGGGGGTGTTATCTCTTTTGTCGAAAATCAGCCGTTTTTGCTCGAACATTAAATGCCTCCAAATGGTATTTAATTAACTTCCCGGGGTGAAGAAACCCTTTTTGAGAACTCAGAGCGAGTAAATTGGCCATTTTCATGCACTTTTAACCATTCCATAAATCTTGTGTTTTGGGCCCCTGGAAGCATGAAAATCACTTTAAACATGCTAATTTTAGCTTTAACACTGATGATCCACCTACCAATGTGAACTGACGTTCAAAAATAAAACATTTGAAAACGGACCATTTTCCACATTTCTGAAGCATGACGTAATGGGGGGGTGTTATCTCTTTTGTCGAAAATCAGCCGTTTTTGCTCGAACATTAAATGCCTCCAAATAGTATTTATTTCACTTCCCGAGCCCCTGGAAGCATGAAAATCACTTTAAACATGCTAATTTTAGCTCTAACACTGATGATCCACCTACAAATGTGAACTGACGTTCAAAAATAAAACATTTGAAAACGGACCATTTTCCACATTTCTGAAGCATGACGTAATGGGGGGGTGTTATCTCCTTTGTCGAAAATCAGCCGTTTTTGCTCGAACATTAAATGCCTCCAAATGATATTTAATTAACTTCCCGAGCCCCTGGAAGCATGAAAATCACTTTAAACATGCTAATTTTAGCTCTAACACTGATGATCCACCTACAAATGTGAACTGACGTTCAAAAATAAAACATTTGAAAACGGACCATTTTCCACATTTCTGAAGCATGACGTAATGGGGGGGTGTTATCTCTTTTGTCGAAAATCAGCCGTTTTTGCTCGAACATTAAATGCCTCCAAATGGTATTTAATTAACTTCCCGAGCCCCTGGAAGCATGAAAATCACTTTAAACATGCTAATTTTAGCTCTAACACTGATGATCCACCTACAAATGTGAACTGACGTTCAAAAATAAAACATTTGAAAACGGACCATTTTCCACATTTCTGAAGCATGACGTAATGGGGGGGTGTTATCTCTTTTGTCGAAAATCAGCCGTTTTTGCTCGAACATTAAAGGCCTCCAAATGGTATTTAATTAACTTCCCGGGGTGAAGAAACCCTTTTTGAGAACTCAGAGTGAGTAAATTGGCCATTTTCATGCACTTTTAACCATTCCATAAATCTTGTGTTTTGGGCCCCTGGAAGCATGAAAATCACTTTAAACATGCTAATTTTAGCTCTAACACTGATGATCCACCTACAAATGTGAACTGACGTTCAAAAATAAAACATTTGAAAACGGACCATTTTCCACATTTCTGAAGCATGACGTAATGGGGGGGTGTTATCTCTTTTGTCGAAAATCAGCCGTATTTGCTCGAACATTGAATGCCTCCAAATGGTATTTAATTAACTTCCCGAGCCCCTGGAAGCATGAAAATCACTTTAAACATGCTAATTTTAGCTCTAACACTGATGATCCACCTACAAATGTGAACTGACGTTCAAAAATAAAACATTTGAAAACGGACCATTTTCCACATTTCTGAAGCATGACGTAATGGGGGGGGGTGTTATCTCTTTTGTCGAAAATCAGCCGTTTTTGCTCGAACATTAAATGCCTCCAAATGGTATTTAATTAGCTTCCCGGGGTGAAGAAACCCTTTTTGAGAACTCAGAGTGAGTAAATTGGCCATTTTCATGCACTTTTAACCATTCCATAAATCTTGTGTTTTGGGCCCCTGGAAGCATGAAAATCACTTTAAACATGCTAATTTTAGCTCTAACACTGATGATCCACCTACAAATGTGAACTGACGTTCAAAAATAAAACATTTGAAAACGGACCATTTTCCACATTTCTGAAGCATGACGTAATGGGGGGGTGTTATCTCTTTTGTCGAAAATCTGCCGTTTTTGCTCGAACATTAAATGCCTCCAAATGGTATTTAATTAACTTCCCGGGGTGAAGAAACCCTTTTTGAGAACTCAGAGTGAGTAAATTGGCCATTTTCATGCACTTTTAACCATTACATAAATCTTGTGTTTAGGGCCCCTGGAAGCATGAAAATCACTTTAAACATGCTAATTTTAGCTCTAACACTGATGATCCACCTACAAATGTGAACTGACGTTCAAAAATAAAACATTTGAAAACGGACCATTTTCCACATTTCTAAAGCATGACGTAATGGGGGGGTGTTATCTCTTTTGTCGAAAATCAGCCGTTTTTGCTCGAACATTAAATGCCTCCAAATGGTATTTAATTAACTTCCCGAGCCCCTGGAAGCATGAAAATCACTTTAAACATGCTAATTTTAGCTCTAACACTGATGATCCACCTACAAATGTGAACTGACGTTCAAAAATAAAACATTTGAAAACGGACCATTTTCCACATTTCTGAAGCATGACGTAATGGGGGGGTGTTATCTCTTTTGTCGAAAATCAGCCGTTTTTGCTCGAACATTAAATGCCTCCAAATGGTAATTAATTAACTTCCCGAGCCCCTGGAAGCATGAAAATCACTTTAAACATGCTAATTTTAGCTCTAACACTGATGATCCACCTACAAATGTGAACTGACGTTCAAAAATAAAACATTTGAAAACGGACCATTTTCCACATTTCTGAAGCATGACGTAATGGGGGGGTGTTATCTCTTTTGTCGAAAATCAGCCGTTTTTGCTCGAACATTAAATGCCTCCAAATGGTATTTAATTAACTTCCCGGGGTGAAGAAACCCTTTTTTGAGAACTCAGAGTGAGTAAATTGGCCATTTTCATGCACTTTTAACCATTCCATAAATCTTGTGTTTAGGGCCCCTGGAAGCATGAAAATCACTTTAAACATGCTAGTTTTAGCTCTAACACTGATGATCCACCTACAAATGTGAACTGACGTTCAAAAATAAAACATTTGAAAACGGACCATTTTCCACATTTCTGAAGCATGACGTAATGGGGGGGTGTTATCTCTTTTGTCGAAAATCAGCCGTTTTTGCTCGAACATTAGATGCCTCCAAATGGTATTTAATTAACTTCCCGAGCCCCTGGAAGCATGAAAATCACTTTAAACATGCTAATTTTAGCTCTAACACTGATGATCCACCTACAAATGTGAACTGACGTTCAAAAATAAAACATTTGAAAACGGACCATTTTCCACATTTCTGAAGCATGACGTAATGGGGGGGTGTTATCTCTTTTGTCGAAAATCAGCCGTTTTTGCTCGAACATTAAATGCCTCCAAATGGTATTTATTTCACTTCCCGAGCCCCTGGAAGCATGAAAATCACTTTAAACATGCTAATTTTAGCTCTAACACTGATGATCCACCTACAAATGTGAACTGACGTTCAAAAATAAAACATTTGAAAACGGACCATTTTCCATATATCTGAAGCATGACGTAATGAAGGGGTGTTATCTCTTTTGTCGAAAATCAGCCGTTTTTGCTCGAACATTAAATGCCTCCAAATGGTATTTAATTAACTTCCGAGCCCCTGGAAGCATGAAAATCACTTTAAACATGCTAATTTTAGCTCTAACACTGATGATCCACCTACAAATGTGAACTGACGTTCAAAAATAAAACATTTGAAAACGGACCATTTTCCACATTTCTGAAGCATGACGTAATGGGGGGGTGTTATCTCTTTTGTCAAAAATCAGCCGTTTTTGCACGAACATTAAATGCCTCCAAATGGTATTTAATTAACTTCCCAGGGTGAAGAAACAACTTTTTGAGAACTCAGAGTGAGTAAATTGGCCATTTTCATGCACTTTTAACCATTCCATAAATCTTGTGTTTTGGGCCCCTGGAAGCATGAAAATCACTTTAAACATGCTAATTTTAGCTCTAACACTGATGATCCACCTACAAATGTGAACTGACGTTCAAAAATAAAACATTTGAAAACGGACCATTTTCCACATTTCTGAAGCATGACGTAATGAGGGGGTGTTATCTCTTTTGTCGAAAATCAGCCGTTTTTGCTCGAACATTAAATGCCTCCAAATGGTATTTAATTAACTTCCCGGGGTGAAGAAACCCTTTTTGAGAACTCAGAGCGAGTAAATTGGCCATTTTCATGCACTTTTAACCATTCCATAAATCTTGTGTTTTGGGCCCCTGGAAGCATGAAAATCACTTTAAACATGCTAATTTTAGCTTTAACACTGATGATCCACCTACAAATGTGAACTGACGTTCAAAAATAAAACATTTGAAAACGGACCATTTTCCACATTTCTGAAGCATGACATAATGGGGGGGTGTTATCTCTTTTGTCGAAAATCAGCCGTTTTTGCTCGAACATTAAATGCCTCCAAATGGTATTTATTTCACTTCCCGAGCCCCTGGAAGCATGAAAATCACTTTAAACATGCTAATTTTAGCTCTAACACTGATGATCCACCTACAAATGTGAACTGACGTTCAAAAATAAAACATTTGAAAACGGACCATTTTCCACATTTCTGAAGCATGACGTAATGGGGGGGTGTTATCTCCTTTGTCGAAAATCAGCCGTTTTTGCTCGAACATTAAATGCCTCCAAATGGTATTTAATTAACTTCCCGAGCCCCTGGAAGCATGAAAATCACTTTAAACATGCTAATTTTAGCTCTAACACTGATGATCCACCTACAAATGTGAACTGACGTTCAAAAATAAAACATTTGAAAACGGACCATTTTCCACATTTCTGAAGCATGACGTAATGGGGGGGTGTTATCTCTTTTGTCGAAAATCAGCCGTTTTTGCTCGAACATTAAATGCCTCCAAATGGTATTTAATTAACTTCCCGAGCCCCTGGAAGCATGAAAATCACTTTAAACATGCTAATTTTAGCTCTAACACTGATGATCCACCTACAAATGTGAACTGACGTTCAAAAATAAAACATTTGAAAACGGACCATTTTCCACATTTCTGAAGCATGACGTAATGGGGGGGTGTTATCTCTTTTGTCGAAAATCAGCCGTTTTTGCTCGAACATTAAATGCCTCCAAATGGTATTTAATTAACTTCCCGGGGTGAAGAAACCCTTTTTTAGAACTCAGAGTGAGTAAATTGGCCATTTTCATGCACTTTTAACCATTCCATAAATCTTGTGTTTTGGGCACCTGGAAGCATGAAAATCACTTTAAACATGCTAATTTTAGCTCTAACACTGATGATCCACCTACAAATGTGAACTGACGTTCAAAAATAAAACATTTGAAAACGGACCATTTTCCACATTTCTGAAGCATGACGTAATGGGGGTGTTATCTCTTTTGTCGAAAATCAGCCGTTTTTGCTCGAACATTAAATGCCTCCAAATGGTATTTAATTAACTTCCCGGGGTAAAGAAACCCTTTTTGAGAACTCAGAGTGAGTAAATTGGCCATTTTCATGCACTTTTAACCATTCCATAAATCTTGTGTTTTGGGCCCCTGGAAGCATGAAAATCACTTTAAACATGCTAATTTTAGCTCTAACACTGATGATCCACCTACAAATGTGAACTGACGTTCAAAAATAAAACATTTGAAAACGGACCATTTTCCACATTTCTGAAGCATGACGTAATGGGGGGGTGTTATCTCTTTTGTCGAAAATCAGCCGTTTTTGCTCGAACATTAAATGCCTCCAAATTGTATTTATTTCACTTCCCGAGCCCCTGGAAGCATGAAAATCACTTTAAACATGCTAATTTTAGCTCTAACACTGATGATCCACCTACAAATGTGAACTGACGTTCAAAAATAAAACATTTGAAAACGGACCATTTTCCATATATCTGAAGCATGACGTAATGGGGGGGTGTTATCTCTTTTGTCGAAAATCAGCCGTTTTTGCTCGAACATTAAATGCCTCCAAATGGTATTTAATTAACTTCCCGAGCCCCTGGAAGCATGAAAATCACTTTAAACATGCTAATTTTAGCTCTAACACTGATGATCCACCTACAAATGTGAACTGACGTTCAAAAATAAAACATTTGAAAACGGACCATTTTCCACATTTCTGAAGCATGACGTAATGGGGGGGTGTTATCTCTTTTGTCGAAAATCAGCCGTTTTTGCTCGAACATTAAATGCCTCCAAATGGTATTTAATTAACTTCCCGGGGTGAAGAAACCCTTTTTGAGAACTCAGAGTGAGTAAATTGGCCATTTTCATGCACTTTTAACCATTCCATAAATCTTGTGTTTTGGGCCCCTGGAAGCATGAAAATCACTTTAAACATGCTAATTTTAGCTCTAACACTGATGATCCACCTACAAATGTGAACTGACGTTCAAAAATAAAACATTTGAAAACGGACCATTTTCCACATTTCTGAAGCATGACGTAATGAGGGGGTGTTATCTCTTTTGTCGAAAATCAGCCGTTTTTGCTCGAACATTAAATGCCTCCAAATGGTATTTAATTAACTTCCCGGGGTGAAGAAACCCTTTTTGAGAACTCAGAGCGAGTAAATTGGCCATTTTCATGCACTTTTAACCATTCCATAAATCTTGTGTTTTGGGCCCCTGGAAGCATGAAAATCACTTTAAACATGCTAATTTTAGCTTTAACACTGATGATCCACCTACCAATGTGAACTGACGTTCAAAAATAAAACATTTGAAAACGGACCATTTTCCACATTTCTGAAGCATGACGTAATGGGGGGGTGTTATCTCTTTTGTCGAAAATCAGCCGTTTTTGCTCGAACATTAAATGCCTCCAAATAGTATTTATTTCACTTCCCGAGCCCCTGGAAGCATGAAAATCACTTTAAACATGCTAATTTTAGCTCTAACACTGATGATCCACCTACAAATGTGAACTGACGTTCAAAAATAAAACATTTGAAAACGGACCATTTTCCACATTTCTGAAGCATGACGTAATGGGGGGGTGTTATCTCCTTTGTCGAAAATCAGCCGTTTTTGCTCGAACATTAAATGCCTCCAAATGGTATTTAATTAACTTCCCGAGCCCCTGGAAGCATGAAAATCACTTTAAACATGCTAATTTTAGCTCTAACACTGATGATCCACCTACAAATGTGAACTGACGTTCAAAAATAAAACATTTGAAAACGGACCATTTTCCACATTTCTGAAGCATGGCGTAATGGGGGGGTGTTATCTCTTTTGTCGAAAATCAGCCGTTTTTGCTCGAACATTAAAGGCCTCCAAATGGTATTTAATTAACTTCCCGGGGTGAAGAAACCCTTTTTGAGAACTCAGAGTGAGTAAATTGGCCATTTTCATGCACTTTTAACCATTCCATAAATCTTGTGTTTTGGGCCCCTGGAAGCATGAAAATCACTTTAAACATGCTAATTTTAGCTCTAACACTGATGATCCACCTACAAATGTGAACTGACGTTCAAAAATAAAACATTTGAAAACGGACCATTTTCCACATTTCTGAAGCATGACGTAATGGGGGGGTGTTATCTCTTTTGTCGAAAATCAGCCGTTTTTGCTCGAACATTGAATGCCTCCAAATGGTATTTAATTAACTTCCCGAGCCCCTGGAAGCATGAAAATCACTTTAAACATGCTAATTTTAGCTCTAACACTGACGATCCACCTTCAAATGTGAACTGACGTTCAAAAATAAAACATTTGAAAACGGACCATTTTCCACATTTCTGAAGCATGACGTAATGGGGGGGGGGTGTTATCTCTTTTGTCGAAAATCAGCCGTTTTTGCTCGAACATTAAATGCCTCCAAATGGTATTTAATTAGCTTCCCGGGGTGAAGAAACCCTTTTTGAGAACTCAGAGTGAGTAAATTGGCCATTTTCATGCACTTTTAACCATTCCATAAATCTTGTGTTTTGGGCCCCTGGAAGCATGAAAATCACTTTAAACATGCTAATTTTAGCTCTAACACTGATGATCCACCTACAAATGTGAACTGACGTTCAAAAATAAAACATTTGAAAACGGACCATTTTCCACATTTCTGAAGCATGACGTAATGGGGGGGTGTTATCTCTTTTGTCGAAAATCTGCCGTTTTTGCTCGAACATTAAATGCCTCCAAATGGTATTTAATTAACTTCCCGGGGTGAAGAAACCCTTTTTGAGAACTCAGAGTGAGTAAATTGGCCATTTTCATGCACTTTTAACCATTACATAAATCTTGTGTTTAGGGCCCCTGGAAGCATGAAAATCACTTTAAACATGCTAATTTTAGCTCTAACACTGATGATCCACCTACAAATGTGAACTGACGTTCAAAAATAAAACATTTGAAAACGGACCATTTTCCACATTTCTAAAGCATGACGTAATGGGGGGGTGTTATCTCTTTTGTCGAAAATCAGCCGTTTTTGCTCGAACATTAAATGCCTCCAAATGGTATTTAATTAACTTCCCGAGCCCCTGGAAGCATGAAAATCACTTTAAACATGCTAATTTTAGCTCTAACACTGATGATCCACCTACAAATGTGAACTGACGTTCAAAAATAAAACATTTGAAAACGGACCATTTTCCACATTTCTGAAGCATGACGTAATGGGGGGGTGTTATCTCTTTTGTCGAAAATCAGCCGTTTTTGCTCGAACATTAAATGCCTCCAAATGGTAATTAATTAACTTCCCGAGCCCCTGGAAGCATGAAAATCACTTTAAACATGCTAATTTTAGCTCTAACACTGATGATCCACCTACAAATGTGAACTGACGTTCAAAAATAAAACATTTGAAAACGGACCATTTTCCACATTTCTGAAGCATGACGTAATGGGGGGGTGTTATCTCTTTTGTCGAAAATCAGCCGTTTTTGCTCGAACATTAAATGCCTCCAAATGGTATTTAATTAACTTCCCGGGGTGAAGAAACCCTTTTTTGAGAACTCAGAGTGAGTAAATTGGCCATTTTCATGCACTTTTAACCATTCCATAAATCTTGTGTTTAGGGCCCCTGGAAGCATGAAAATCACTTTAAACATGCTAGTTTTAGCTCTAACACTGATGATCCACCTACAAATGTGAACTGACGTTCAAAAATAAAACATTTGAAAACGGACCATTTTCCACATTTCTGAAGCATGACGTAATGGGGGGGTGTTATCTCTTTTGTCGAAAATCAGCCGTTTTTGCTCGAACATTAGATGCCTCCAAATGGTATTTAATTAACTTCCCGAGCCCCTGGAAGCATGAAAATCACTTTAAACATGCTAATTTTAGCTCTAACACTGATGATCCACCTACAAATGTGAACTGACGTTCAAAAATAAAACATTTGAAAACGGACCATTTTCCACATTTCTGAAGCATGACGTAATGGGGGGGTGTTATCTCTTTTGTCGAAAATCAGCCGTTTTTGCTCGAACATTAAATGCCTCCAAATGGTATTTAATTAACTTCCCGGGGTGAAGAAACCCTTTTTGAGAACTCAGAGTGAGTAAATTGGCCATTTTCATGCACTTTTAACCATTCCATAAATCTTGTGTTTTGGGCCCCTGGAAGCATGAAAATCACTTTAAACATGCTAATTTTAGCTCTAACACTGATGATCCACCTACAAATGTGAACTGACGTTCAAAAATAAAACATTTGAAAACGGACCATTTTCCACATTTCTGAAGCATGACGTAATGGGGGGGTGTTATCTCTTTTGTCGAAAATCAGCCGTTTTTGCTCGAACATTAAATGCCTCCAAATGGTATTTATTTCACTTCCCGAGCCCTTGGAAGCATGAAAATCACTTTAAACATGCTAATTTTAGCTCTAACACTGATGATCCACCTACAAATGTGAACTGACGTTCAAAAATAAAACATTTGAAAACGGACCATTTTCCATATATCTGAAGCATGACGTAATGGGGGGGTGTTATCTCTTTTGTCGAAAATCAGCCGTTTTTGCTCGAACATTAAATGCCTCCAAATGGTATTTAATTAACTTCCGAGCCCCTGGAAGCATGAAAATCACTTTAAACATGCTAATTTTAGCTCTAACACTGATGATCCACCTACAAATGTGAACTGACGTTCAAAAATAAAACATTTGAAAACGGACCATTTTCCACATTTCTGAAGCATGACGTAATGGGGGGGTGTTATCTCTTTTGTCGAAAATCAGCCGTTTTTGCACGAACATTAAATGCCTCCAAATGGTATTTAATTAACTTCCCGGGGTGAAGAAACCCTTTTTGAGAACTCAGAGTGAGTAAATTGGCCATTTTCATGCACTTTTAACCATTCCATAAATCTTGTGTTTAGGGCCCCTGGAAGCATGAAAATCACTTTAAACATGCTAGTTTTAGCTCTAACACTGATGATCCACCTACAAATGTGAACTGACGTTCAAAAATAAAACATTTGAAAACGGACCATTTTCCACATTTCTGAAGCATGACGTAATGGGGGGGTGTTATCTCTTTTGTCGAAAATCAGCCGTTTTTGCTCGAACATTAGATGCCTCCAAATGGTATTTAATTAACTTCCCGAGCCCCTGGAAGCATGAAAATCACTTTAAACATGCTAATTTTAGCTCTAACACTGATGATCCACCTACAAATGTGAACTGACGTTCAAAAATAAAACATTTGAAAACGGACCATTTTCCACATTTCTGAAGCATGACGTAATGGGGGGGTGTTATCTCTTTTGTCGAAAATCAGCCGTTTTTGCTCGAACATTAAATGCCTCCAAATGGTATTTAATTAACTTCCCGGGGTGAAGAAACCCTTTTTGAGAACTCAGAGTGAGTAAATTGGCCATTTTCATGCACTTTTAACCATTCCATAAATCTTGTGTTTTGGGCCCCTGGAAGCATGAAAATCACTTTAAACATGCTAATTTTAGCTCTAACACTGATGATCCACCTACAAATGTGAACTGACGTTCAAAAATAAAACATTTGAAAACGGACCATTTTCCACATTTCTGAAGCATGACGTAATGGGGGGTGTTATCTCTTTTGTCGAAAATCAGCCGTTTTTGCTCGAACATTAAATGCCTCCAAATGGTATTTATTTCACTTCCCGAGCCCTTGGAAGCATGAAAATCACTTTAAACATGCTAATTTTAGCTCTAACACTGATGATCCACCTACAAATGTGAACTGACGTTCAAAAATAAAACATTTGAAAACGGACCATTTTCCATATATCTGAAGCATGACGTAATGGGGGGGTGTTATCTCTTTTGTCGAAAATCAGCCGTTTTTGCTCGAACATTAAATGCCTCCAAATGGTATTTAATTAACTTCCGAGCCCCTGGAAGCATGAAAATCACTTTAAACATGCTAATTTTAGCTCTAACACTGATGATCCACCTACAAATGTGAACTGACGTTCAAAAATAAAACATTTGAAAACGGACCATTTTCCACATTTCTGAAGCATGACGTAATGGGGGGGTGTTATCTCTTTTGTCGAAAATCAGCCGTTTTTGCACGAACATTAAATGCCTCCAAATGGTATTTAATTAACTTCCCGGGGTGAAGAAACCCTTTTTGAGAACTCAGAGTGAGTAAATTGGCCATTTTCATGCACTTTTAACCATTCCATAAATCTTGTGTTTTGGGCCCCTGGAAGCATGAAAATCACTTTAAACATGCTAATTTTAGCTCTAACACTGATGATCCACCTACAAATGTGAACTGACTTTCAAAAATAAAACATTTGAAAACGGACCATTTTCCACATTTCTGAAGCATGACGTAATGAGGGGGTGTTATCTCTTTTGTCGAAAATCAGCCGTTTTTGCTCGAACATTAAATGCCTCCAAATGGTATTTAATTAACTTCCCGGGGTGAAGAAACCCTTTTTGAGAACTCAGAGCGAGTAAATTGGCCATTTTCATGCACTTTTAACCATTCCATAAATCTTGTGTTTTGGGCCCCTGGAAGCATGAAAATCACTTTAAACATGCTAATTTTAGCTTTAACACTGATGATCCACCTACAAATGTGAACTGACGTTCAAAAATAAAACATTTGAAAACGGACCATTTTCCACATTTCTGAAGCATGACATAATGGGGGGGTGTTATCTCTTTTGTCGAAAATCAGCCGTTTTTGCTCGAACATTAAATGCCTCCAAATGGTATTTATTTCACTTCCCGAGCCCCTGGAAGCATGAAAATCACTTTAAACATGCTAATTTTAGCTCTAACACTGATGATCCACCTACAAATGTGAACTGACGTTCAAAAATAAAACATTTGAAAACGGACCATTTTCCACATTTCTGAAGCATGACGTAATGGGGGGGTGTTATCTCCTTTGTCGAAAATCAGCCGTTTTTGCTCGAACATTAAATGCCTCCAAATGGTATTTAATTAACTTCCCGAGCCCCTGGAAGCATGAAAATCACTTTAAACATGCTAATTTTAGCTCTAACACTGATGATCCACCTACAAATGTGAACTGACGTTCAAAAATAAAACATTTGAAAACGGACCATTTTCCACATTTCTGAAGCATGACGTAATGGGGGGGTGTTATCTCTTTTGTCGAAAATCAGCCGTTTTTGCTCGAACATTAAATGCCTCCAAATGGTATTTAATTAACTTCCCGAGCCCCTGGAAGCATGAAAATCACTTTAAACATGCTAATTTTAGCTCTAACACTGATGATCCACCTACAAATGTGAACTGACGTTCAAAAATAAAACATTTGAAAACGGACCATTTTCCACATTTCTGAAGCATGACGTAATGGGGGGGTGTTATCTCTTTTGTCGAAAATCAGCCGTTTTTGCTCGAACATTAAATGCCTCCAAATGGTATTTAATTAACTTCCCGGGGTGAAGAAACCCTTTTTGAGAACTCAGAGTGAGTAAATTGGCCATTTTCATGCACTTTTAACCATTCCATAAATCTTGTGTTTTGGGCCCCTGGAAGCATGAAAATCACTTTAAACATGCTAATTTTATCTCTAACACTGATGATCCACCTACAAATGTGAACTGACGTTCAAAAATAAAACATTTGAAAACGGACCATTTTCCACATTTCTGAAGCATGACGTAATGGGGGGGTGTTATCTCTTTTGTCGAAAATCAGCCGTTTTTGCTCGAACATTAAATGCCTCCAAATGGTATTTAATTAACTTCCCGAGCCCCTGGAAGCATGAAAATCACTTTAAACATGCTAATTTTAGCTCTAACACTGATGATCCACCTACAAATGTGAACTGACGTTCAAAAATAAAACATTTAAAAACGGACCATTTTCCACATTTCTGAAGCATGACGTAATTGGGGGGGTGTTATCTCTTTTGTCGAAAATCAGCCGTTTTTGCTCGAACATTAAATGCCTCCAAATGGTATTTATTTCACTTCCCGAGCCCCTGGAAGCATGAAAATCACTTTAAACATGCTAATTTTAGCTCTAACACTGATGATCCACCTACAAATGTGAACTGACGTTCAAAAATAAAACATTTGAAAACGGACCATTTTCCACATTTCTGAAGCATGACGTAATGGGGGGGTGTTATCTCTTTTGTCGAAAATCAGCCGTTTTTGCTCGAACATTAAATGCCTCCAAATGGTATTTAATTAACTTCCCGGGGTGAAGAAACCCTTTTTTAGAACTCAGAGTGAGTAAATTGGCCATTTTCATGCACTTTTAACCATTCCATAAATCTTGTGTTTTGGGCACCTGGAAGCATGAAAATCACTTTAAACATGCTAATTTTAGCTCTAACACTGATGATCCACCTACAAATGTGAACTGACGTTCAAAAATAAAACATTTGAAAACGGACCATTTTCCACATTTCTGAAGCATGACGTAATGGGGGGGTGTTATCTCTTTTGTCGAAAATCAGCCGTTTTTGCTCGAACATTAAATGCCTCCAAATGGTATTTAATTAACTTCCCGTGGTAAAGAAACCCTTTTTGAGAACTCAGAGTGAGTAAATTGGCCATTTTCATGCACTTTTAACCATTCCATAAATCTTGTGTTTCGTGCCCCTGGAAGCATGAAAATCACTTTAAACATGCTAATTTTAGCTCTAACACTGATGATCCACCTACAAATGTGAACTGACGTTCAAAAATAAAACATTTGAAAACGGACCATTTTCCACATTTCTGAAGCATGACGTAATGGGGGGGTGTTATCTCTTTTGTCGAAAATCAGCCGTTTTTGCTCGAACATTAAATGCCTCCAAATGGTATTTATTTCACTTCCCGAGCCCCTGGAAGCATGAAAATCACTTTAAACATGCTAATTTTAGCTCTAACACTGATGATCCACCTACAAATGTGAACTGACGTTCAAAAATAAAACATTTGAAAACGGACCATTTTCCATATATCTGAAGCATGACGTAATGGGGGGGTGTTATCTCTTTTGTCGAAAATCAGCCGTTTTTGCTCGAACATTAAATGCCTCCAAATGGTATTTAATTAACTTCCCGAGCCCCTGGAAGCATGAAAATCACTTTAAACATGCTAATTTTAGCTCTAACACTGATGATCCACCTACAAATGTGAACTGACGTTCAAAAATAAAACATTTGAAAACGGGCCATTTTCCACATTTCTGAAGCATGACGTAATGGGGGGGTGTTATCTCTTTTGTCAAAAATCAGCCGTTTTTGCTCGAACATTAAATGCCTCCAAATGGTATTTAATTAACTTCCCGGGGTGAAGAAACCCTTTTTGAGAACTCAGAGTGAGTAAATTGGCCATTTTCATGCACTTTTAACCATTCCATAAATCTTGTGTTTTGGGCCCCTGGAAGCATGAAAATCACTTTAAACATGCTAATTTTAGCTCTAACACTGATGATCCACCTACAAATGTGAACTGACGTTCAAAAATAAAACATTTGAAAACGGACCATTTTCCACATTTCTGAAGCATGACGTAATGAGGGGGTGTTATCTCTTTTGTCGAAAATCAGCCGTTTTTGCTCGAACATTAAATGCCTCCAAATGGTATTTAATTAACTTCCCGGGGTGAAGAAATCCTTTTTGAGAACTCAGAGCGAGTAAATTGGCCATTTTCATGCACTTTTAACCATTCCATAAATCTTGTGTTTTGGGCCCCTGGAAGCATGAAAATCACTTTAAACATGCTAATTTTAGCTTTAACACTGATGATCCACCTACAAATGTGAACTGACGTTCAAAAATAAAACATTTGAAAACGGACCATTTTCCACATTTCTGAAGCATGACGTAATGGGGGGGTGTTATCTCTTTTGTCGAAAATCAGCCGTTTTTGCTCGAACATTAAATGCCTCCAAATGGTATTTATTTCACTTCCCGAGCCCCTGGAAGCATGAAAATCACTTTAAACATGCTAATTTTAGCTCTAACACTGATGATCCACCTACAAATGTGAACTGACGTTCAAAAATAAAACATTTGAAAACGGACCATTTTCCACATTTCTGAAGCATGACGTAATGGGGGGGTGTTATCTCCTTTGTCGAAAATCAGCCGTTTTTGCTCGAACATTAAATGCCTCCAAATGGTATTTAATTAACTTCCCGAGCCCCTGGAAGCATGAAAATCACTTTAAACATGCTCATTTTA
The DNA here is from genome assembly GCF_964263255.1 of Lissotriton vulgaris. Lineage (NCBI taxonomy): Eukaryota > Metazoa > Chordata > Amphibia > Caudata > Salamandridae > Lissotriton > Lissotriton vulgaris. The sequence continues at coordinate 133,300 of NW_028250991.1, forward strand.
GCTCTAACACTGATGATCCACCTACAAATGTGAACTGACGTTCAAAAATAAAACATTTGAAAACGGACCATTTTCCACATTTCTGAAGCATGACGTAATGGGGGGGTGTTATCTCTTTTGTCGAAAATCAGCCGTTTTTGCTCGAACATTAAATGCCTCCAAATGGTATTTAATTAACTTCCCGAGCCCCTGGAAGCATGAAAATCACTTTAAACATGCTAATTTTAGCTCTAACACTGATGATCCACTTACAAATGTGAACTGACGTTCAAAAATAAAACATTTGAAAACGGACCATTTTCCACATTTCTGAAGCATGACGTAATGGGGGGGTGTTATCTCTTTTGTCGAAAATCAGCCGTTTTTGCTCGAACATTAAATGCCTCCAAATGGTATTTAATTAACTTCCCGGGGTGAAGAAACCCTTTTTGAGAACTCAGAGTGAGTAAATTGGCCATTTTCATGCACTTTTAACCATTCCATAAATCTTGTGTTTTGGGCCCCTGGAAGCATGAAAATCACTTTAAACATGCTAATTTTAGCTCTAACACTGATGATCCACCTACAAATGTGAACTGACGTTCAAAAATAAAACATTTGAAAACGGACCATTTTCCACATTTCTGAAGCATGACGTAATGGGGGGGTGTTATCTCTTTTGTCGAAAATCAGCCGTTTTTGCTCGAACATTAAATGCCTCCAAATTGTATTTATTTCACTTCCCGAGCCCCTGGAAGCATGAAAATCACTTTAAACATGCTAATTTTAGCTCTAACACTGATGATCCACCTACAAATGTGAACTGACGTTCAAAAATAAAACATTTGAAAACGGACCATTTTCCATATATCTGAAGCATGACGTAATGGGGGGGTGTTATCTCTTTTGTCGAAAATCAGCCGTTTTTGCTCGAACATTAAATGCCTCCAAATGGTATTTAATTAACTTCCCGAGCCCCTGGAAGCATGAAAATCACTTTAAACATGCTAATTTTAGCTCTAACACTGATGATCCACCTACAAATGTGAACTGACGTTCAAAAATAAAACATTTGAAAACGGACCATTTTCCACATTTCTGAAGCATGACGTAATGGGGGGGTGTTATCTCTTTTGTCGAAAATCAGCCGTTTTTGCTCGAACATTAAATGCCTCCAAATGGTATTTAATTAACTTCCCGGGGTGAAGAAACCCTTTTTGAGAACTCAGAGTGAGTAAATTGGCCATTTTCATGCACTTTTAACCATTCCATAAATCTTGTGTTTTGGGCCCCTGGAAGCATGAAAATCACTTTAAACATGCTAATTTTAGCTCTAACACTGATGATCCACCTACAAATGTGAACTGACGTTCAAAAATAAAACATTTGAAAACGGACCATTTTCCACATTTCTGAAGCATGACGTAATGAGGGGGTGTTATCTCTTTTGTCGAAAATCAGCCGTTTTTGCTCGAACATTAAATGCCTCCAAATGGTATTTAATTAACTTCCCGGGGTGAAGAAACCCTTTTTGAGAACTCAGAGCGAGTAAATTGGCCATTTTCATGCACTTTTAACCATTCCATAAATCTTGTGTTTTGGGCCCCTGGAAGCATGAAAATCACTTTAAACATGCTAATTTTAGCTTTAACACTGATGATCCACCTACCAATGTGAACTGACGTTCAAAAATAAAACATTTGAAAACGGACCATTTTCCACATTTCTGAAGCATGACGTAATGGGGGGGTGTTATCTCTTTTGTCGAAAATCAGCCGTTTTTGCTCGAACATTAAATGCCTCCAAATAGTATTTATTTCACTTCCCGAGCCCCTGGAAGCATGAAAATCACTTTAAACATGCTAATTTTAGCTCTAACACTGATGATCCACCTACAAATGTGAACTGACGTTCAAAAATAAAACATTTGAAAACGGACCATTTTCCACATTTCTGAAGCATGACGTAATGGGGGGGTGTTATCTCCTTTGTCGAAAATCAGCCGTTTTTGCTCGAACATTAAATGCCTCCAAATGGTATTTAATTAACTTCCCGAGCCCCTGGAAGCATGAAAATCACTTTAAACATGCTAATTTTAGCTCTAACACTGATGATCCACCTACAAATGTGAACTGACGTTCAAAAATAAAACATTTGAAAACGGACCATTTTCCACATTTCTGAAGCATGGCGTAATGGGGGGGTGTTATCTCTTTTGTCGAAAATCAGCCGTTTTTGCTCGAACATTAAAGGCCTCCAAATGGTATTTAATTAACTTCCCGGGGTGAAGAAACCCTTTTTGAGAACTCAGAGTGAGTAAATTGGCCATTTTCATGCACTTTTAACCATTCCATAAATCTTGTGTTTTGGGCCCCTGGAAGCATGAAAATCACTTTAAACATGCTAATTTTAGCTCTAACACTGATGATCCACCTACAAATGTGAACTGACGTTCAAAAATAAAACATTTGAAAACGGACCATTTTCCACATTTCTGAAGCATGACGTAATGGGGGGGTGTTATCTCTTTTGTCGAAAATCAGCCGTTTTTGCTCGAACATTGAATGCCTCCAAATGGTATTTAATTAACTTCCCGAGCCCCTGGAAGCATGAAAATCACTTTAAACATGCTAATTTTAGCTCTAACACTGACGATCCACCTTCAAATGTGAACTGACGTTCAAAAATAAAACATTTGAAAACGGACCATTTTCCACATTTCTGAAGCATGACGTAATGGGGGGGGGGTGTTATCTCTTTTGTCGAAAATCAGCCGTTTTTGCTCGAACATTAAATGCCTCCAAATGGTATTTAATTAGCTTCCCGGGGTGAAGAAACCCTTTTTGAGAACTCAGAGTGAGTAAATTGGCCATTTTCATGCACTTTTAACCATTCCATAAATCTTGTGTTTTGGGCCCCTGGAAGCATGAAAATCACTTTAAACATGCTAATTTTAGCTCTAACACTGATGATCCACCTACAAATGTGAACTGACGTTCAAAAATAAAACATTTGAAAACGGACCATTTTCCACATTTCTGAAGCATGACGTAATGGGGGGGTGTTATCTCTTTTGTCGAAAATCTGCCGTTTTTGCTCGAACATTAAATGCCTCCAAATGGTATTTAATTAACTTCCCGGGGTGAAGAAACCCTTTTTGAGAACTCAGAGTGAGTAAATTGGCCATTTTCATGCACTTTTAACCATTACATAAATCTTGTGTTTAGGGCCCCTGGAAGCATGAAAATCACTTTAAACATGCTAATTTTAGCTCTAACACTGATGATCCACCTACAAATGTGAACTGACGTTCAAAAATAAAACATTTGAAAACGGACCATTTTCCACATTTCTAAAGCATGACGTAATGGGGGGGTGTTATCTCTTTTGTCGAAAATCAGCCGTTTTTGCTCGAACATTAAATGCCTCCAAATGGTATTTAATTAACTTCCCGAGCCCCTGGAAGCATGAAAATCACTTTAAACATGCTAATTTTAGCTCTAACACTGATGATCCACCTACAAATGTGAACTGACGTTCAAAAATAAAACATTTGAAAACGGACCATTTTCCACATTTCTGAAGCATGACGTAATGGGGGGGTGTTATCTCTTTTGTCGAAAATCAGCCGTTTTTGCTCGAACATTAAATGCCTCCAAATGGTAATTAATTAACTTCCCGAGCCCCTGGAAGCATGAAAATCACTTTAAACATGCTAATTTTAGCTCTAACACTGATGATCCACCTACAAATGTGAACTGACGTTCAAAAATAAAACATTTGAAAACGGACCATTTTCCACATTTCTGAAGCATGACGTAATGGGGGGGTGTTATCTCTTTTGTCGAAAATCAGCCGTTTTTGCTCGAACATTAAATGCCTCCAAATGGTATTTAATTAACTTCCCGGGGTGAAGAAACCCTTTTTTGAGAACTCAGAGTGAGTAAATTGGCCATTTTCATGCACTTTTAACCATTCCATAAATCTTGTGTTTAGGGCCCCTGGAAGCATGAAAATCACTTTAAACATGCTAGTTTTAGCTCTAACACTGATGATCCACCTACAAATGTGAACTGACGTTCAAAAATAAAACATTTGAAAACGGACCATTTTCCACATTTCTGAAGCATGACGTAATGGGGGGGTGTTATCTCTTTTGTCGAAAATCAGCCGTTTTTGCTCGAACATTAGATGCCTCCAAATGGTATTTAATTAACTTCCCGAGCCCCTGGAAGCATGAAAATCACTTTAAACATGCTAATTTTAGCTCTAACACTGATGATCCACCTACAAATGTGAACTGACGTTCAAAAATAAAACATTTGAAAACGGACCATTTTCCACATTTCTGAAGCATGACGTAATGGGGGGGTGTTATCTCTTTTGTCGAAAATCAGCCGTTTTTGCTCGAACATTAAATGCCTCCAAATGGTATTTAATTAACTTCCCGGGGTGAAGAAACCCTTTTTGAGAACTCAGAGTGAGTAAATTGGCCATTTTCATGCACTTTTAACCATTCCATAAATCTTGTGTTTTGGGCCCCTGGAAGCATGAAAATCACTTTAAACATGCTAATTTTAGCTCTAACACTGATGATCCACCTACAAATGTGAACTGACGTTCAAAAATAAAACATTTGAAAACGGACCATTTTCCACATTTCTGAAGCATGACGTAATGGGGGGGTGTTATCTCTTTTGTCGAAAATCAGCCGTTTTTGCTCGAACATTAAATGCCTCCAAATGGTATTTATTTCACTTCCCGAGCCCTTGGAAGCATGAAAATCACTTTAAACATGCTAATTTTAGCTCTAACACTGATGATCCACCTACAAATGTGAACTGACGTTCAAAAATAAAACATTTGAAAACGGACCATTTTCCATATATCTGAAGCATGACGTAATGGGGGGGTGTTATCTCTTTTGTCGAAAATCAGCCGTTTTTGCTCGAACATTAAATGCCTCCAAATGGTATTTAATTAACTTCCGAGCCCCTGGAAGCATGAAAATCACTTTAAACATGCTAATTTTAGCTCTAACACTGATGATCCACCTACAAATGTGAACTGACGTTCAAAAATAAAACATTTGAAAACGGACCATTTTCCACATTTCTGAAGCATGACGTAATGGGGGGGTGTTATCTCTTTTGTCGAAAATCAGCCGTTTTTGCACGAACATTAAATGCCTCCAAATGGTATTTAATTAACTTCCCGGGGTGAAGAAACCCTTTTTGAGAACTCAGAGTGAGTAAATTGGCCATTTTCATGCACTTTTAACCATTCCATAAATCTTGTGTTTAGGGCCCCTGGAAGCATGAAAATCACTTTAAACATGCTAGTTTTAGCTCTAACACTGATGATCCACCTACAAATGTGAACTGACGTTCAAAAATAAAACATTTGAAAACGGACCATTTTCCACATTTCTGAAGCATGACGTAATGGGGGGGTGTTATCTCTTTTGTCGAAAATCAGCCGTTTTTGCTCGAACATTAGATGCCTCCAAATGGTATTTAATTAACTTCCCGAGCCCCTGGAAGCATGAAAATCACTTTAAACATGCTAATTTTAGCTCTAACACTGATGATCCACCTACAAATGTGAACTGACGTTCAAAAATAAAACATTTGAAAACGGACCATTTTCCACATTTCTGAAGCATGACGTAATGGGGGGGTGTTATCTCTTTTGTCGAAAATCAGCCGTTTTTGCTCGAACATTAAATGCCTCCAAATGGTATTTAATTAACTTCCCGGGGTGAAGAAACCCTTTTTGAGAACTCAGAGTGAGTAAATTGGCCATTTTCATGCACTTTTAACCATTCCATAAATCTTGTGTTTTGGGCCCCTGGAAGCATGAAAATCACTTTAAACATGCTAATTTTAGCTCTAACACTGATGATCCACCTACAAATGTGAACTGACGTTCAAAAATAAAACATTTGAAAACGGACCATTTTCCACATTTCTGAAGCATGACGTAATGGGGGGTGTTATCTCTTTTGTCGAAAATCAGCCGTTTTTGCTCGAACATTAAATGCCTCCAAATGGTATTTATTTCACTTCCCGAGCCCTTGGAAGCATGAAAATCACTTTAAACATGCTAATTTTAGCTCTAACACTGATGATCCACCTACAAATGTGAACTGACGTTCAAAAATAAAACATTTGAAAACGGACCATTTTCCATATATCTGAAGCATGACGTAATGGGGGGGTGTTATCTCTTTTGTCGAAAATCAGCCGTTTTTGCTCGAACATTAAATGCCTCCAAATGGTATTTAATTAACTTCCGAGCCCCTGGAAGCATGAAAATCACTTTAAACATGCTAATTTTAGCTCTAACACTGATGATCCACCTACAAATGTGAACTGACGTTCAAAAATAAAACATTTGAAAACGGACCATTTTCCACATTTCTGAAGCATGACGTAATGGGGGGGTGTTATCTCTTTTGTCGAAAATCAGCCGTTTTTGCACGAACATTAAATGCCTCCAAATGGTATTTAATTAACTTCCCGGGGTGAAGAAACCCTTTTTGAGAACTCAGAGTGAGTAAATTGGCCATTTTCATGCACTTTTAACCATTCCATAAATCTTGTGTTTTGGGCCCCTGGAAGCATGAAAATCACTTTAAACATGCTAATTTTAGCTCTAACACTGATGATCCACCTACAAATGTGAACTGACTTTCAAAAATAAAACATTTGAAAACGGACCATTTTCCACATTTCTGAAGCATGACGTAATGAGGGGGTGTTATCTCTTTTGTCGAAAATCAGCCGTTTTTGCTCGAACATTAAATGCCTCCAAATGGTATTTAATTAACTTCCCGGGGTGAAGAAACCCTTTTTGAGAACTCAGAGTGAGTAAATTGGCCATTTTCATGCACTTTTAACCATTCCATAAATCTTGTGTTTTGGGCCCCTGGAAGCATGAAAATCACTTTAAACATGCTAATTTTAGCTTTAACACTGATGATCCACCTACAAATGTGAACTGACGTTCAAAAATAAAACATTTGAAAACGGACCATTTTCCACATTTCTGAAGCATGACATAATGGGGGGGTGTTATCTCTTTTGTCGAAAATCAGCCGTTTTTGCTCGAACATTAAATGCCTCCAAATGGTATTTATTTCACTTCCCGAGCCCCTGGAAGCATGAAAATCACTTTAAACATGCTAATTTTAGCTCTAACACTGATGATCCACCTACAAATGTGAACTGACGTTCAAAAATAAAACATTTGAAAACGGACCATTTTCCACATTTCTGAAGCATGACGTAATGGGGGGGTGTTATCTCCTTTGTCGAAAATCAGCCGTTTTTGCTCGAACATTGAATGCCTCCAAATGGTATTTAATTAACTTCCCGAGCCCCTGGAAGCATGAAAATCACTTTAAACATGCTAATTTTAGCTCTAACACTGACGATCCACCTTCAAATGTGAACTGACGTTCAAAAATAAAACATTTGAAAACGGACCATTTTCCACATTTCTGAAGCATGACGTAATGGGGGGGGGGTGTTATCTCTTTTGTCGAAAATCAGCCGTTTTTGCTCGAACATTAAATGCCTCCAAATGGTATTTAATTAGCTTCCCGGGGTGAAGAAACCCTTTTTGAGAACTCAGAGTGAGTAAATTGGCCATTTTCATGCACTTTTAACCATTCCATAAATCTTGTGTTTTGGGCCCCTGGAAGCATGAAAATCACTTTAAACATGCTAATTTTAGCTCTAACACTGATGATCCACCTACAAATGTGAACTGACGTTCAAAAATAAAACATTTGAAAACGGACCATTTTCCACATTTCTGAAGCATGACGTAATGGGGGGGTGTTATCTCTTTTGTCGAAAATCTGCCGTTTTTGCTCGAACATTAAATGCCTCCAAATGGTATTTAATTAACTTCCCGGGGTGAAGAAACCCTTTTTGAGAACTCAGAGTGAGTAAATTGGCCATTTTCATGCACTTTTAACCATTACATAAATCTTGTGTTTAGGGCCCCTGGAAGCATGAAAATCACTTTAAACATGCTAATTTTAGCTCTAACACTGATGATCCACCTACAAATGTGAACTGACGTTCAAAAATAAAACATTTGAAAACGGACCATTTTCCACATTTCTAAAGCATGACGTAATGGGGGGGTGTTATCTCTTTTGTCGAAAATCAGCCGTTTTTGCTCGAACATTAAATGCCTCCAAATGGTATTTAATTAACTTCCCGAGCCCCTGGAAGCATGAAAATCACTTTAAACATGCTAATTTTAGCTCTAACACTGATGATCCACCTACAAATGTGAACTGACGTTCAAAAATAAAACATTTGAAAACGGACCATTTTCCACATTTCTGAAGCATGACGTAATGGGGGGGTGTTATCTCTTTTGTCGAAAATCAGCCGTTTTTGCTCGAACATTAAATGCCTCCAAATGGTAATTAATTAACTTCCCGAGCCCCTGGAAGCATGAAAATCACTTTAAACATGCTAATTTTAGCTCTAACACTGATGATCCACCTACAAATGTGAACTGACGTTCAAAAATAAAACATTTGAAAACGGACCATTTTCCACATTTCTGAAGCATGACGTAATGGGGGGGTGTTATCTCTTTTGTCGAAAATCAGCCGTTTTTGCTCGAACATTAAATGCCTCCAAATGGTATTTAATTAACTTCCCGGGGTGAAGAAACCCTTTTTTGAGAACTCAGAGTGAGTAAATTGGCCATTTTCATGCACTTTTAACCATTCCATAAATCTTGTGTTTAGGGCCCCTGGAAGCATGAAAATCACTTTAAACATGCTAGTTTTAGCTCTAACACTGATGATCCACCTACAAATGTGAACTGACGTTCAAAAATAAAACATTTGAAAACGGACCATTTTCCACATTTCTGAAGCATGACGTAATGGGGGGGTGTTATCTCTTTTGTCGAAAATCAGCCGTTTTTGCTCGAACATTAGATGCCTCCAAATGGTATTTAATTAACTTCCCGAGCCCCTGGAAGCATGAAAATCACTTTAAACATGCTAATTTTAGCTCTAACACTGATGATCCACCTACAAATGTGAACTGACGTTCAAAAATAAAACATTTGAAAACGGACCATTTTCCACATTTCTGAAGCATGACGTAATGGGGGGGTGTTATCTCTTTTGTCGAAAATCAGCCGTTTTTGCTCGAACATTAAATGCCTCCAAATGGTATTTAATTAACTTCCCGGGGTGAAGAAACCCTTTTTGAGAACTCAGAGTGAGTAAATTGGCCATTTTCATGCACTTTTAACCATTCCATAAATCTTGTGTTTTGGGCCCCTGGAAGCATGAAAATCACTTTAAACATGCTAATTTTAGCTCTAACACTGATGATCCACCTACAAATGTGAACTGACGTTCAAAAATAAAACATTTGAAAACGGACCATTTTCCACATTTCTGAAGCATGACGTAATGGGGGGGTGTTATCTCTTTTGTCGAAAATCAGCCGTTTTTGCTCGAACATTAAATGCCTCCAAATGGTATTTATTTCACTTCCCGAGCCCTTGGAAGCATGAAAATCACTTTAAACATGCTAATTTTAGCTCTAACACTGATGATCCACCTACAAATGTGAACTGACGTTCAAAAATAAAACATTTGAAAACGGACCATTTTCCATATATCTGAAGCATGACGTAATGGGGGGGTGTTATCTCTTTTGTCGAAAATCAGCCGTTTTTGCTCGAACATTAAATGCCTCCAAATGGTATTTAATTAACTTCCGAGCCCCTGGAAGCATGAAAATCACTTTAAACATGCTAATTTTAGCTCTAACACTGATGATCCACCTACAAATGTGAACTGACGTTCAAAAATAAAACATTTGAAAACGGACCATTTTCCACATTTCTGAAGCATGACGTAATGGGGGGGTGTTATCTCTTTTGTCGAAAATCAGCCGTTTTTGCACGAACATTAAATGCCTCCAAATGGTATTTAATTAACTTCCCGGGGTGAAGAAACCCTTTTTGAGAACTCAGAGTGAGTAAATTGGCCATTTTCATGCACTTTTAACCATTCCATAAATCTTGTGTTTAGGGCCCCTGGAAGCATGAAAATCACTTTAAACATGCTAGTTTTAGCTCTAACACTGATGATCCACCTACAAATGTGAACTGACGTTCAAAAATAAAACATTTGAAAACGGACCATTTTCCACATTTCTGAAGCATGACGTAATGGGGGGGTGTTATCTCTTTTGTCGAAAATCAGCCGTTTTTGCTCGAACATTAGATGCCTCCAAATGGTATTTAATTAACTTCCCGAGCCCCTGGAAGCATGAAAATCACTTTAAACATGCTAATTTTAGCTCTAACACTGATGATCCACCTACAAATGTGAACTGACGTTCAAAAATAAAACATTTGAAAACGGACCATTTTCCACATTTCTGAAGCATGACGTAATGGGGGGGTGTTATCTCTTTTGTCGAAAATCAGCCGTTTTTGCTCGAACATTAAATGCCTCCAAATGGTATTTAATTAACTTCCCGGGGTGAAGAAACCCTTTTTGAGAACTCAGAGTGAGTAAATTGGCCATTTTCATGCACTTTTAACCATTCCATAAATCTTGTGTTTTGGGCCCCTGGAAGCATGAAAATCACTTTAAACATGCTAATTTTAGCTCTAACACTGATGATCCACCTACAAATGTGAACTGACGTTCAAAAATAAAACATTTGAAAACGGACCATTTTCCACATTTCTGAAGCATGACGTAATGGGGGGTGTTATCTCTTTTGTCGAAAATCAGCCGTTTTTGCTCGAACATTAAATGCCTCCAAATGGTATTTATTTCACTTCCCGAGCCCTTGGAAGCATGAAAATCACTTTAAACATGCTAATTTTAGCTCTAACACTGATGATCCACCTACAAATGTGAACTGACGTTCAAAAATAAAACATTTGAAAACGGACCATTTTCCATATATCTGAAGCATGACGTAATGGGGGGGTGTTATCTCTTTTGTCGAAAATCAGCCGTTTTTGCTCGAACATTAAATGCCTCCAAATGGTATTTAATTAACTTCCGAGCCCCTGGAAGCATGAAAATCACTTTAAACATGCTAATTTTAGCTCTAACACTGATGATCCACCTACAAATGTGAACTGACGTTCAAAAATAAAACATTTGAAAACGGACCATTTTCCACATTTCTGAAGCATGACGTAATGGGGGGGTGTTATCTCTTTTGTCGAAAATCAGCCGTTTTTGCACGAACATTAAATGCCTCCAAATGGTATTTAATTAACTTCCCGGGGTGAAGAAACCCTTTTTGAGAACTCAGAGTGAGTAAATTGGCCATTTTCATGCACTTTTAACCATTCCATAAATCTTGTGTTTTGGGCCCCTGGAAGCATGAAAATCACTTTAAACATGCTAATTTTAGCTCTAACACTGATGATCCACCTACAAATGTGAACTGACTTTCAAAAATAAAACATTTGAAAACGGACCATTTTCCACATTTCTGAAGCATGACGTAATGAGGGGGTGTTATCTCTTTTGTCGAAAATCAGCCGTTTTTGCTCGAACATTAAATGCCTCCAAATGGTATTTAATTAACTTCCCGGGGTGAAGAAACCCTTTTTGAGAACTCAGAGCGAGTAAATTGGCCATTTTCATGCACTTTTAACCATTCCATAAATCTTGTGTTTTGGGCCCCTGGAAGCATGAAAATCACTTTAAACATGCTAATTTTAGCTTTAACACTGATGATCCACCTACAAATGTGAACTGACGTTCAAAAATAAAACATTTGAAAACGGACCATTTTCCACATTTCTGAAGCATGACATAATGGGGGGGTGTTATCTCTTTTGTCGAAAATCAGCCGTTTTTGCTCGAACATTAAATGCCTCCAAATGGTATTTATTTCACTTCCCGAGCCCCTGGAAGCATGAAAATCACTTTAAACATGCTAATTTTAGCTCTAACACTGATGATCCACCTACAAATGTGAACTGACGTTCAAAAATAAAACATTTGAAAACGGACCATTTTCCACATTTCTGAAGCATGACGTAATGGGGGGGTGTTATCTCCTTTGTCGAAAATCAGCCGTTTTTGCTCGAACATTAAATGCCTCCAAATGGTATTTAATTAACTTCCCGAGCCCCTGGAAGCATGAAAATCACTTTAAACATGCTAATTTTAGCTCTAACACTGATGATCCACCTACAAATGTGAACTGACGTTCAAAAATAAAACATTTGAAAACGGACCATTTTCCACATTTCTGAAGCATGACGTAATGGGGGGGTGTTATCTCTTTTGTCGAAAATCAGCCGTTTTTGCTCGAACATTAAATGCCTCCAAATGGTATTTAATTAACTTCCCGAGCCCCTGGAAGCATGAAAATCACTTTAAACATGCTAATTTTAGCTCTAACACTGATGATCCACCTACAAATGTGAACTGACGTTCAAAAATAAAACATTTGAAAACGGACCATTTTCCACATTTCTGAAGCATGACGTAATGGGGGGGTGTTATCTCTTTTGTCGAAAATCAGCCGTTTTTGCTCGAACATTAAATGCCTCCAAATGGTATTTAATTAACTTCCCGGGGTGAAGAAACCCTTTTTGAGAACTCAGAGTGAGTAAATTGGCCATTTTCATGCACTTTTAACCATTCCATAAATCTTGTGTTTTGGGCCCCTGGAAGCATGAAAATCACTTTAAACATGCTAATTTTATCTCTAACACTGATGATCCACCTACAAATGTGAACTGACGTTCAAAAATAAAACATTTGAAAACGGACCATTTTCCACATTTCTGAAGCATGACGTAATGGGGGGGTGTTATCTCTTTTGTCGAAAATCAGCCGTTTTTGCTCGAACATTAAATGCCTCCAAATGGTATTTAATTAACTTCCCGAGCCCCTGGAAGCATGAAAATCACTTTAAACATGCTAATTTTAGCTCTAACACTGATGATCCACCTACAAATGTGAACTGACGTTCAAAAATAAAACATTTAAAAACGGACCATTTTCCACATTTCTGAAGCATGACGTAATTGGGGGGGTGTTATCTCTTTTGTCGAAAATCAGCCGTTTTTGCTCGAACATTAAATGCCTCCAAATGGTATTTATTTCACTTCCCGAGCCCCTGGAAGCATGAAAATCACTTTAAACATGCTAATTTTAGCTCTAACACTGATGATCCACCTACAAATGTGAACTGACGTTCAAAAATAAAACATTTGAAAACGGACCATTTTCCACATTTCTGAAGCATGACGTAATGGGGGGGTGTTATCTCTTTTGTCGAAAATCAGCCGTTTTTGCTCGAACATTAAATGCCTCCAAATGGTATTTAATTAACTTCCCGGGGTGAAGAAACCCTTTTTTAGAACTCAGAGTGAGTAAATTGGCCATTTTCATGCACTTTTAACCATTCCATAAATCTTGTGTTTTGGGCACCTGGAAGCATGAAAATCACTTTAAACATGCTAATTTTAGCTCTAACACTGATGATCCACCTACAAATGTGAACTGACGTTCAAAAATAAAACATTTGAAAACGGACCATTTTCCACATTTCTGAAGCATGACGTAATGGGGGGGTGTTATCTCTTTTGTCGAAAATCAGCCGTTTTTGCTCGAACATTAAATGCCTCCAAATGGTATTTATTTCACTTCCCGAGCCCCTGGAAGCATGAAAATCACTTTAAACATGCTAATTTTAGCTCTAACACTGATGATCCACCTACAAATGTGAACTGACGTTCAAAAATAAAACATTTGAAAACGGACCATTTTCCACATTTCTGAAGCATGACGTAATGGGGGGGTGTTATCTCCTTTGTCGAAAATCAGCCGTTTTTGCTCGAACATTAAATGCCTCCAAATGGTATTTAATTAACTTCCCGAGCCCCTGGAAGCATGAAAATCACTTTAAACATGCTCATTTTAGCTCTAACACTGATGATCCACCTACAAATGTGAACTGACGTTCAAAAATAAAACATTTGAAAACGGACCATTTTCCACATTTCTGAAGCATGACGTAATGGGGGGGTGTTATCTCTTTTGTCGAAAATCAGCCGTTTTTGCTCGAACATTAAATGCCTCCAAATGGTATTTAATTAACTTCCCGAGCCCCTGGAAGCATGAAAATCACTTTAAACATGCTAATTTTAGCTCTAACACTGATGATCCACTTACAAATGTGAACTGACGTTCAAAAATAAAACATTTGAAAACGGACCATTTTCCACATTTCTGAAGCATGACGTAATGGGGGGGTGTTATCTCTTTTGTCGAAAATCAGCCGTTTTTGCTCGAACATTAAATGCCTCCAAATGGTATTTAATTAACTTCCCGGGGTGAAGAAACCCTTTTTGAGAACTCAGAGTGAGTAAATTGGCCATTTTCATGCACTTTTAACCATTCCATAAATCTTGTGTTTTGGGCCCCTGGAAGCATGAAAATCACTTTAAACATGCTAATTTTAGCTCTAACACTGATGATCCACCTACAAATGTGAACTGACGTTCAAAAATAAAACATTTGAAAACGGACCATTTTCCACATTTCTGAAGCATGACGTAATGGGGGGGTGTTATCTCTTTTGTCGAAAATCAGCCGTTTTTGCTCGAACATTGAATGCCTCTAAATGGTATTTAATTAACTTCCCGAGCCCCTGGAAGCATGAAAATCACTTTAAACATGCTAATTTTAGCTCTAACACTGATGATCCACCTACAAATGTGAACTGACGTTCAAAAATAAAACATTTGAAAACGGACCATTTTCCACATTTCTGAAGCATGACGTAATGGGGGGGGTGTTATTTCTTTTGTCGAAAATCAGCCGTTTTTGCTCGAACATTAAATGCCTCCAAATGGTATTTAATTAGCTTCCCGGGGTGAAGAAACCCTTTTTGAGAACTCAGAGTGAGTAAATTGGCCATTTTCATGCACTTTTAACCATTCCATAAATCTTGTGTTTCGTGCCCCTGGAAGCATGAAAATCACTTTAAACATGCTAATTTTAGCTCTAACACTGATGATCCACCTACAAATGTGAACTGACGTTCAAAAATAAAACATTTGAAAACGGACCATTTTCCACATTTCTGAAGCATGACGTAATGGGGGGGTGTTATCTCTTTTGTCGAAAATCAGCCGTTTTTGCTCGAACATTAAATGCCTCCAAATGGTATTTATTTCACTTCCCGAGCCCCTGGAAGCATGAAAATCACTTTAAACATGCTAATTTTAGCTCTAACACTGATGATCCACCTACAAATGTGAACTGACGTTCAAAAATAAAACATTTGAAAACGGACCATTTTCCACATTTCTGAAGCATGACGTAATGGGGGGGTGTTATCTCCTTTGTCGAAAATCAGCCGTTTTTGCTCGAACATTAAATGCCTCCAAATGGTATTTAATTAACTTCCCGAGCCCCTGGAAGCATGAAAATCACTTTAAACATGCTAATTTTAGCTCTAACACTGATGATCCACCTACAAATGTGAACTGACGTTCAAAAATAAAACATTTGAAAACGGACCATTTTCCACATTTCTGAAGCATGACGTAATGGGGGGGTGTTATCTCTTTTGTCGAAAATCAGCCGTTTTTGCTCGAACATTAAATGCCTCCAAATGGTATTTAATTAACTTCCCGAGCCCCTGGAAGCATGAAAATCACTTTAAACATGCTAATTTTAGCTCTAACACTGATGATCCACTTACAAATGTGAACTGACGTTCAAAAATAAAACATTTGAAAACGGACCATTTTCCACATTTCTGAAGCATGACGTAATGGGGGGGTGTTATCTCTTTTGTCGAAAATCAGCCGTTTTTGCTCGAACATTAAATGCCTCCAAATGGTATTTAATTAACTTCCCGGGGTGAAGAAACCCTTTTTGAGAACTCAGAGTGAGTAAATTGGCCATTTTCATGCACTTTTAACCATTCCATAAATCTTGTGTTTTGGGCCCCTGGAAGCATGAAAATCACTTTAAACATGCTAATTTTAGCTCTAACACTGATGATCCACCTACAAATGTGAACTGACGTTCAAAAATAAAACATTTGAAAACGGACCATTTTCCACATTTCTGAAGCATGACGTAATAGGGGGGTGTTATCTCTTTTGTCGAAAATCAGCCGTTTTTGCTCGAACATTGAATGCCTCCAAATGGTATTTAATTAACTTCCCGAGCCCCTGGAAGCATGAAAATCACTTTAAACATGCTAATTTTAGCTCTAACACTGATGATCCACCTACAAATGTGAACTGACGTTCAAAAATAAAACATTTGAAAACGGACCATTTTCCACATTTCTGAAGCATGACGTAATGGGGGGGGTGTTATTTCTTTTGTCGAAAATCAGCCGTTTTTGCTCGAACATTAAATGCCTCCAAATGGTATTTAATTAGCTTCCCGGGGTGAAGAAACCCTTTTTGAGAACTCAGAGTGAGTAAATTGGCCATTTTCATGCACTTTTAACCATTCCATAAATCTTGTGTTTCGTGCCCCTGGAAGCATGAAAATCACTTTAAACATGCTAATTTTAGCTCTAACACTGATGATCCACCTACAAATGTGAACTGACGTTCAAAAATAAAACATTTGAAAACGGACCATTTTCCATTTATCTGAAGCATGACGTAATGGGGGGGTGTTATCTCTTTTGTCGAAAATCAGCCGTTTTTGCTCGAACATTAAATGCCTCCAAATGGTATTTAATTAACTTCCCGAGCCCCTGGAAGCATGAAAATCACTTTAAACATGCTAATTTTAGCTCTAACACTGATGATCCACCTACAAATGTGAACTGACGTTCAAAAATAAAACATTTGAAAACGGGCCATTTTCCACATTTCTGAAGCATGACGTAATGGGGGGGTGTTATCTCTTTTGTCAAAAATCAGCCGTTTTTGCTCGAACATTAAATGCCTCCAAATGGTATTTAATTAACTTCCCGGGGTGAAGAAACCCTTTTTGAGAACTCAGAGTGAGTAAATTGGCCATTTTCATGCACTTTTAACCATTCCATAAATCTTGTGTTTTGGGCCCCTGGAAGCATGAAAATCACTTTAAACATGCTAATTTTAGCTCTAACACTGATGATCCACCTACAAATGTGAACTGACGTTCAAAAATAAAACATTTGAAAACGGACCATTTTCCACATTTCTGAAGCATGACGTAATGAGGGGGTGTTATCTCTTTTGTCGAAAATCAGCCGTTTTTGCTCGAACATTAAATGCCTCCAAATGGTATTTAATTAACTTCCCGGGGTGAAGAAATCCTTTTTGAGAACTCAGAGCGAGTAAATTGGCCATTTTCATGCACTTTTAACCATTCCATAAATCTTGTGTTTTGGGCCCCTGGAAGCATGAAAATCACTTTAAACATGCTAATTTTAGCTTTAACACTGATGATCCACCTACAAATGTGAACTGACGTTCAAAAATAAAACATTTGAAAACGGACCATTTTCCACATTTCTGAAGCATGGCGTAATGGGGGGGTGTTATCTCTTTTGTCGAAAATCAGCCGTTTTTGCTCGAACATTAAATGCCTCCAAATGGTATTTATTTCACTTCCCGAGCCCCTGGAAGCATGAAAATCACTTTAAACATGCTAATTTTAGCTCTAACACTGATGATCCACCTACAAATGTGAACTGACGTTCAAAAATAAAACATTTGAAAACGGACCATTTTCCACATTTCTGAAGCATGACGTAATGGGGGGGTGTTATCTCCTTTGTCGAAAATCAGCCGTTTTTGCTCGAACATTAAATGCCTCCAAATGGTATTTAATTAACTTCCCGAGCCCCTGGAAGCATGAAAATCACTTTAAACATGCTCATTTTAGCTCTAACACTGATGATCCACCTACAAATGTGAACTGACGTTCAAAAATAAAACATTTGAAAACGGACCATTTTCCACATTTCTGAAGCATGACGTAATGGGGGGGTGTTATCTCTTTTGTCGAAAATCAGCCGTTTTTGCTCGAACATTAAATGCCTCCAAATGGTATTTAATTAACTTCCCGAGCCCCTGGAAGCATGAAAATCACTTTAAACATGCTAATTTTAGCTCTAACACTGATGATCCACTTACAAATGTGAACTGACGTTCAAAAATAAAACATTTGAAAACGGACCATTTTCCACATTTCCGAAGCATGACGTAATGGGGGGGTGTTATCTCTTTTGTCGAAAATCAGCCGTTTTTGCTCGAACATTAAATGCCTCCAAATGGTATTTAATTAACTTCCCGGGGTGAAGAAACCCTTTTTGAGAACTCAGAGTGAGTAAATTGGCCATTTTCATGCACTTTTAACCATTCCATAAATCTTGTGTTTTGGGCCCCTGGAAGCATGAAAATCACTTTAAACATGCTAATTTTAGCTCTAACACTGATGATCCACCTACAAATGTGAACTGACGTTCAAAAATAAAACATTTGAAATCGGACCATTTTCCACATTTCTGAAGCATGACGTAATGGGGGGGTGTTATCTCTTTTGTCGAAAATCAGCCGTTTTTGCTCGAACATTGAATGCCTCCAAATGGTATTTAATTAACTTCCCGAGCCCCTGGAAGCATGAAAATCACTTTAAACATGCTAATTTTAGCTCTAACACTGATGATCCACCTACAAATGTGAACTGACGTTCAAAAATAAAACATTTGAAAACGGACCATTTTCCACATTTCTGAAGCATGACGTAATGGGGGGGGTGTTATTTCTTTTGTCGAAAATCAGCCGTTTTTGCTCGAACATTAAATGCCTCCAAATGGTATTTAATTAGCTTCCCGGGGTGAAGAAACCCTTTTTGAGAACTCAGAGTGAGTAAATTGGCCATTTTCATGCACTTTTAACCATTCCATAAATCTTGTGTTTTGGGCCCCTGGAAGCATGAAAATCACTTTAAACATGCTAATTTTAGCTCTAACACTGATGATCCACCTACAAATGTGAACTGACGTTCAAAAATAAAACATTTGAAAACGGACCATTTTCCACATTTCTGAAGCATGACGTAATGGGGGGGTGTTATCTCTTTTGTCGAAAATCTGCCGTTTTTGCTCGAACATTAAATGCCTCCAAATGGTATTTAATTAACTTCCCGGGGTGAAGAAACCCTTTTTGAGAACTCAGAGTGAGTAAATTGGCCATTTTCATGCACTTTTAACCATTACATAAATCTTGTGTTTAGGGCCCCTGGAAGCATGAAAATCACTTTAAACATGCTAATTTTATCTCTAACACTGATGATCCACCTACAAATGTGAACTGACGTTCAAAAATAAAACATTTGAAAACGGACCATTTTCCACATTTCTAAAGCATGACGTAATGGGGGGGTGTTATCTCTTTTGTCGAAAATCAGCCGTTTTTGCTCGAACATTAAATGCCTCCAAATGGTATTTAATTAACTTCCCGAGCCCCTGGAAGCATGAAAATCACTTTAAACATGCTAATTTTAGCTCTAACACTGATGATCCACCTACAAATGTGAACTGACGTTCAAAAATAAAACATTTGAAAACGGACCATTTTCCACATTTCTGAAGCATGACGTAATGGGGGGGTGTTATCTCTTTTGTCGAAAATCAGCCGTTTTTGCTCGAACATTAAATGCCTCCAAATGGTATTTAATTAACTTCCCGGGGTGAAGAAACACTTTTTGAGAACTCAGAGTGAGTAAATTGGCCATTTTCATGCACTTTTAACCATTCCATAAATCTTGTGTTTTGGGCCCCTGGAAGCATGAAAATCACTTTAAACATGCTAATTTTAGCTCTAACACTGATGATCCACCTACAAATGTGAACTGACGTTCAAAAATAAAACATTTGAAAACGGACCATTTTCCACATTTCTGAAGCATGACGTAATGGGGGGGTGTTATCTCTTTTGTCGAAAATCAGCCGTTTTTGCTCGAACATTAAATGCCTCCAAATGGTATTTATTTCACTTCCCGAGCCCCTGGAAGCATGAAAATCACTTTAAACATGCTAATTTTAGCTCTAACACTGATGATCCACCTACAAATGTGAACTGACGTTCAAAAATAAAACATTTGAAAACGGACCATTTTCCATATATCTGAAGCATGACGTAATGGGGGGGTGTTATCTCTTTTGTCGAAAATCAGCCGTTTTTGCTCGAACATTAAATGCCTCCAAATGGTATTTAATTAACTTCCCGAGCCCCTGGAAGCATGAAAATCACTTTAAACATGCTAATTTTAGCTCTAACACTGATGATCCACCTACAAATGTGAACTGACGTTCAAAAATAAAACATTTGAAAACGGACCATTTTCCACATTTCTGAAGCATGACGTAATGGGGGGGTGTTATCTCTTTTGTCGAAAATCAGCCGTTTTTGCTCGAACATTAAATGCCTCCAAATGGTATTTAATTAACTTCCCGGGGTGAAGAAACCCTTTTTGAGAACTCAGAGTGAGTAAATTGGCCATTTTCATTCACTTTTAACCATTCCATAAATCTTGTGTTTTGGGCCCCTGGAAGCATGAAAATCACTTTAAACATGCTAATTTTAGCTCTAACACTGATGATCCACCTACAAATGTGAACTGACGTTCAAAAATAAAACATTTGAAAACGGACCATTTTCCACATTTCTGAAGCATGACGTAATGGGGGGGTGTTATCTCTTTTGTCGAAAATCAGCCGTTTTTGCTCGAACATTAAATGCCTCCAAATGGTATTTAATTAACTTCCCGGGGTGAAGAAACCCTTTTTGAGAACTCAGAGTGAGTAAATTGGCCATTTTCATGCACTTTTAACCATTCCATAAATCTTGTGTTTTGGGCCCCTGGAAGCATGAAAATCACTTTAAACATGCTAATTTTAGCTCTAACACTGATGATCCACCTACAAATGTGAACTGACGTTCAAAAATAAAACATTTGAAAACGGACCATTTTCCACATTTCTGATGCATGACGTAATGGGGGGGTGTTATCTCTTTTGTCGAAAATCAGCCGTTTTTGCTCGAACATTAAATGCCTCCAAATGGTATTTAATTAACTTCCCGAGCCCCTGGAAGCATGAAAATCACTTTAAACATGCTAATTTTAGCTCTAACACTGATGATCCACCTACAAATGTGAACTGACGTTCAAAAATAAAACATTTGAAAACGGATCATTTTCCACATTTCTGAAGCATGACGTAATGGGGGGGTGTTATCTCTTTTGTCGAAAATCAGCCGTTTTTGCTCGAACATTAAATGCCTCCAAATGGTATTTATTTCACTTCCCGAGCCCCTGGAAGCATGAAAATCACTTTAAACATGCTAATTTTAGCTCTAACACTGATGATCCACCTACAAATGTGAACTGACGTTCAAAAATAAAACATTTGAAAACGGACCATTTTCCACATTTCTGAAGCATGACGTAATGGGGGGTGTTATCTCTTTTGTCGAAAATCAGCCGTTTTTGCTCGAACATTAAATGCCTCCAAATGGTATTTAATTAACTTCCCGGGGTGAAGAAACCCTTTTTGAGAACTCAGAGTGAGTAAATTGGCCATTTTCATGCACTTTTTACCATTCCATAAATCTTGTGTTTTGGGCACCTGGAAGCATGAAAATCACTTTAAACATGCTAATTTTAGCTCTAACACTGATGATCCACCTACAAATGTGAACTGACGTTCAAAAATAAAACATTTGAAAACGGACCATTTTCCACATTTCTGAAGCATGACGTAATGGGGGGTGTTATCTCTTTTGTCGAAAATCAGCCGTTTTTGCTCGAACATTAAATGCCTCCAAATGGTATTTAATTAACTTCCATGGGTAAAGAAACCCTCTTTGAGAACTCAGAGTGAGTAAATTGGCCATTTTCATGCACTTTTAACCATTCCATAAATCTTGTGTTTTGGGCCCCTGGAAGCATGAATATCACTTTAAACATGCTAATTTTAGCTCTAACACTGATGATCCACCTACAAATGTGAACTGACGTTCAAAAATAAAACATTTGAAAACGGACCATTTTCCACATTTCTGAAGCATGACGTAATGGGGGGGTGTTATCTCTTTTGTCGAAAATCAGCCGTTTTTGCTCGAACATTAAATGCCTCCAAATGGTATTTAATTAACTTCCCGGGGTGAAGAAACCCTTTTTGAGAACTCAGAGTGAGTAAATTGGCCATTTTCATGCACTTTTAACCATTCCATAAATCTTGTGTTTAGGGCCCCTGGAAGCATGACAATCACTTTAAACATGCTAATTTTAGCTCTAACACTGATGATCCACCTACAAATGTGAACTGACGTTCAAAAATAAAACATTTGAAAACGGACCATTTTCCACATTTCTAAAGCATGACGTAATGGGGGGGTGTTATCTCTTTTGTCGAAAATCAGCCGTTTTTGCTCGAACATTAAATGCCTCCAAATGGTATTTATTTCACTTCCCGAGCCCCTGGAAGCATGAAAATCACTTTAAACATGCTAATTTTAGCTCTAACACTGATGATCCACCTACAAATGTGAACTGACGTTCAAAAATAAAACATTTGAAAACGGACCATTTTCCACATTTCTGAAGCATGACGTAATGAGGGGGTGTTATCTCTTTTGTCGAAAATCAGCCGTTTTTGCTCGAACATTAAATGCCTCCAAATGGTATTTAATTAACTTCCCGAGCCCCTGGAAGCATGAAAATCACTTTAAACATGCTAATTTTAGCTCTAACACTGATGATCCACCTACAAATGTGAACTGACGTTCAAAAATAAAACATTTGAAAACGGACCATTTTCCACATTTCTGAAGCATGACGTAATGGGGGGGTGTTATCTCTTTTGTCGAAAATCAGCCGTTTTTGCTGGAACATTAAATGCCTCCAAATGGTATTTAATTAACTTCCCGAGCCCCTGGAAGCATGAAAATCACTTTAAACATGCTAATTTTAGCTCTAACACTGATGATCCACCTACAAATGTGAACTGACGTTCAAAAATAAAACATTTGAAAACGGACCATTTTCCACATTTCTGAAGCATGACGTAATGGGGGGGTGTTATCTCTTTTGTCGAAAATCAGCCGTTTTTGCTCGAATATTAAATGCCTCCAAATGGTATTTAATTAACTTCCCGGGGTGAAGAAACCCTTTTTGAGAACTCAGAGTGAGTAAATTGGCCATTTTCATGCACTTTTAACCATTCCATAAATCTTGTGTTTTGGGCCCCTGGAAGCATGAAAATCACTTTAAACATGCTAATTTTAGCTCTAACACTGATGATCCACCTACAAATGTGAACTGACGTTCAAAAATAAAACATTTGAAAACGGACCATTTTCCACATTTCTGAAGCATGACGTAATGGGGGGGTGTTATCTCTTTTGTCGAAAATCAGCCGTTTTTGCTCGAACATTAAATGCCTCCAAATGGTATTTAACTAACTTCCCGGGGTGAAGAAACCCTTTTTGAGAACTCAGAGTGAGTAAATTGGCCATTTTCATGCATTTTTAACCATTCCATAAGTCTTGTGTTTAGGGCCCCTGGAAGCATGAAAATCACTTTAAACATGCTAATTTTAGCTCTAACACTGATGATCCACCTACAAATGTGAACTGACGTTCAAAAATAAAACATTTGAAAACGGACCATTTTCCACATATCTGAAGCATGACGTAATGGGGGGGTGTTATCTCTTTTGTCGAAAATCAGCCGTTTTTGCTCGAACATTAAATGCCTCCAAATGGTATTTAATTAACTTCCCGAGCCCCTGGAAGCATGAAAATCACTTTAAACATGCTAATTTTAGCTCTAACACTGATGATCCACCTACAAATGTGAACTGACGTTCAAAAATAAAACTTTTGAAAACGGACCATTTTCCACATTTCTGAAGCATGACGTAATGGGGGGGTGTTATCTCTTTTGTCGAAAATCAGCTGTTTTTGCTCGAACATTAAATGCCTCCAAATGGTATTTAATTAACTTCCCGGGGTGAAGAAACCCTTTTTGAGAACTCAGAGTGAGTAAATTGGCCATTTTCATGCACTTTTAACCATTCCATAAATCTTGTGTTTTGGGCCCCTGGAAGCATGAAAATCACTTTAAACATGCTAATTTTAGCTCTAACACTGATGATCCACCTACAAATGTGAACTGACGTTCAAAAATAAAACATTTGAAAACGGACCATTTTCCACATTTCTGAAGCATGACGTAATGAGGGGGTGTTATCTCTTTTGTCGAAAATCAGCCGTTTTTGCTCGAACATTAAATGCCTCCAAATGGTATTTAATTAACTTCCCGGGGTGAAGAAACCCTTTTTGAGAACTCAGAGCGAGTAAATTGGCCATTTTCATGCACTTTTAACCATTCCATAAATCTTGTGTTTTGGGCCCCTGGAAGCATGAAAATCACTTTAAACATGCTAATTTTAGCTCTAACACTGATGATCCACCTACAAATGTGAACTGACGTTCAAAAATAAAACATTTGAAAACGGACCATTTTCCACATTTCTGAAGCATGACGTAATGGGGGGGTGTTATCTCTTTTGTCGAAAATCAGCCGTTTTTGCTCGAACATTAAATGCCTCCAAATGGTATTTATTTCACTTCCCGAGCCCCTGGAAGCATGAAAATCACTTTAAACATGCTAATTTTAGCTCTAACACTGATGATCCACCTACAAATGTGAACTGACGTTCAAAAATAAAACATTTGAAAACGGACCATTTTCCACATTTCTGAAGCATGACGTAATGGGGGGGGTGTTATCTCTTTTGTCGAAAATCAGCCGTTTTTGCTCGAACATTAAATGCCTCCAAATGGTATTTAATTAACTTCCCGAGCCCCTGGAAGCATGAAAATCACTTTAAACATGCTAATTTTAGCTCTAACACTGATGATCCACCTACAAATGTGAACTGACGTTCAAAAATAAAACATTTGAAAACGGACCATTTTCCACATTTCTGAAGCATGACGTAATGGGGGGGTGTTATCTCTTTTGTCGAAAATCAGCCGTTTTTGCTCGAACATTAAATGCCTCCAAATGGTATTTAATTAACTTCCCGGGGTGAAGAAACCCTTTTTGAGAACTCAGAGTGAGTAAATTGGCCATTTTCATGCACTTTTAACCATTCCATAAATCTTGTGTTTTGGGCCCCTGGAAGCATGAAAATCACTTTAAACATGCTAATTTTAGCTCTAACACTGATGATCTACCTACAAATGTGAACTGACGTTCAAAAATACAACATTTGAAAACGGACCATTTTCCACATTTCTGAAGCATGACGTAATGGGGGGGTGTTATCTCTTTTGACGAAAATCAGCCGTTTTTGCTCGAACATTAAATGCCTCCAAATGGTATTTAATTAACTTCCCGAGCCCCTGGAAGCATGAAAATCACTTTAAACATGCTAATTTTAGCTCTAACACTGATGATCCACCTACAAATGTGAACTGACGTTCAAAAATAAAACATTTGAAAACGGACCATTTTCCACATTTCTGAAGCATGACGTAATGGGGGGGTGTTATCTCTTTTGTCGAAAATCAGCCGTTTTTGCTCGAACATTAAATGCCTCCAAATGGTATTTAATTAACTTCCCGAGCCCCTGGAAGCATGAAAATCACTTTAAAACATGCTAATTTTAGCTCTAACACTGATGATCCACCTACAAATGTGAACTGACGTTCAAAAATAAAACATTTGAAAACGGACCATTTTCCACATTTCTGAAGCATGACGTAATGGGGGGGTGTTATCTCTTTTGTCGAAAATCAGCCGTTTTTGCTGGAACATTAAATGCCTCCAAATGGTATTTAATTAACTTCCCGGGGTGAAGAAACCCTTTTTGAGAACTCAGAGTGAGTAAATTGGCCATTTTCATGCACTTTTAACCATTCCATAAATCTTGTGTTTTGGGCCCCTGGAAGCATGAAAATCACTTTAAACATGCTAATTTTAGCTCTAACACTGATGATCCACCTACAAATGTGAACTGACGTTCAAAAATAAACATTTGAAAACGGACCATTTTCCACATTTCTGAAGCATGACGTAATGGGGGGTGTTATCTCTTTTGTCGAAAATCAGCCGTTTTTGCTCGAACATTAAATGCCTCCAAATGGTATTTAATTAACTTCCCGAGCCCCTGGAAGCATGAAAATCACTTTAAACATGCTAATTTTAGCTCTAACACTGATGATCCACCTACAAATGTGAACTGACGTACAAAAATAAAACATTTGAAAACGGACCATTTTCCACATTTCTGAAGCATGACGTAATGGGGGGGTGTTATCTCTTTTGTCGAAAATCAGCCGTTTTTGCTCGAACATTAAATGCCTCCAAATGGTATTTAATTACCTTCCCGAGCCCCTGGAAGCATGAAAATCACTTTAAACATGCTAATTTTAGCTCTAACACTGATGATCCACCTACAAATGTGAACTGACGTTCAAAAATAAAACATTTGAAAACGGACCATTTTCCACATTTCTGAAGCATGACGTAATGGGGGGTGTTATCTCTTTTGTCGAAAATCAGCCGTTTTTGCTCGAACATTAAATGCCTCCAAATGGTATTTAATTAACTTCCCGAGCCCCTGGAAGCATGAAAATCACTTTAAACATGCTAATTTTAGCTCTAACACTGATGATCCACCTACAAATGTGAACTGACGTTCAAAAATAAAACATTTGAAAACGGACCATTTTCCACATTTCTGAAGCATGACGTAATGGGGGGGTGTTATCTCTTTTGTCGAAAATCAGCCGTTTTTGCTCGAACATTAAATGCCTCCAAATAGTATTTAATTAACTTCCCGGGGTGAAGAAACCCTTTTTGAGAACTCAGAGTGAGTAAATTGGCCATTTTCATGCACTTTTAACCATTCCATAAATCTTGTGTTTAGGGCCCCTGGAAGCATGAAAATCACTTTAAACATGCTAATTTTAGCTCTAACACTGATGATCCACCTACAAATGTGAACTGACGTTCAAAAATAAAACATTTGAAAACGGACCATTTTCCACATTTCTGAAGCATGACGTAATGGGGGGGTGTTATCTCTTTTGTCGAAAATCAGCCGTTTTTGCTCGAACATTAAATGCCTCCAAATGGTATTTAATTAACTTCCCGGGGTGAAGAAACCCTTTTTGAGAACTCAGAGTGAGTAAATTGGCCATTTTCATGCACTTTTAACCATTCCATAAATCTTGTGTTTTGGGCACCTGGAAGCATGAAAATCACTTTAAACATGCTAATTTTAGCTCTAACACTGATGATCCACCTACAAATGTGAACTGTCGTTCAAAAATAAAACATTTGAAAACGGACCATTTTCCACATTTCTGAAGCATGACGTAATGGGGGGGTGTTATCTCTTTTGTCGAAAATCAGCCGTTTTTGCTCGAACATTAAATGCCTCCAAATGGTATTTAATTAACTTCCCGGGGTGAAGAAACCCTTTTTGAGAACTCAGAGTGAGTAAATTGGCCATTTTCATGCACTTTTAACCATTCCATAAATCTTGTGTTTTGGGCCCCTGGAAGCATGAAAATCACTTTAAACATGCTAATTTTAGCTCTAACTCTGATGATCCACCTACAAATGTGAACTGACGTTCAGAAATAAAACATTTGAAAACGGACCATTTTCCACATTTCTGAAGCATGACGTAATGGGGGGGTGTTATCTCTTTTGTCGAAAATCAGCCGTTTTTGCTCGAACATTAAATGCCTCCAAATGGTATTTAATTAACTTCCCGGGGTGAAGAAACCCTTTTTGAGAACTCAGAGTGAGTAAATTGGCCATTTTCATGCACTTTTAACCATTCCATAAATCTTGTGTTTAGGGCCCCTGGAAGCATGAAAATCACTTTAAACATGCTAATTTTAGCTCTAACACTGATGATCCACCTACAAATGTGAACTGACGTTCAAAAATAAAACATTTGAAAACGGACCATTTTCCACATTTCTGAAGCATGACGTAATGGGGGGGTGTTATCTCTTTTGTCGAAAATCAGCCGTTTTTGCTCGAACATTAAATGCCTCCAAATGGTATTTAATTAACTTCCCGGGGTGAAGAAACCCTTTTTGAGAACTCAGAGTGAGTAAATTGGCCATTTTCATGCACTTTTAACCATTCCATAAATCTTGTGTTTTGGGCACCTGGAAGCATGAAAATCACTTTAAACATGCTAATTTTAGCTCTAACACTGATGATCCACCTACAAATGTGAACTGTCGTTCAAAAATAAAACATTTGAAAACGGACCATTTTCCACATTTCTGAAGCATGACGTAATGGGGGGGT
Source organism: Lissotriton vulgaris (assembly GCF_964263255.1). NCBI lineage: Eukaryota > Metazoa > Chordata > Amphibia > Caudata > Salamandridae > Lissotriton > Lissotriton vulgaris. The sequence goes on from NW_028250991.1 coordinate 161,648, forward strand.
GTTATCTCTTTTGTCGAAAATCAGCCGTTTTTGCTCGAACATTAAATGCCTCCAAATGGTATTTAATTAACTTCCCGGGGTGAAGAAACCCTTTTTGAGAACTCAGAGTGAGTAAATTGGCCATTTTCATGCACTTTTAACCATTCCATAAATCTTGTGTTTTGGGCCCCTGGAAGCATGAAAATCACTTTAAACATGCTAATTTTAGCTCTAACACTGATGATCCACCTACAAATGTGAACTGACGTTCAAAAATAAAACATTTGAAAACGGACCATTTTCCACATTTCTGAAGCATGACGTAATGGGGGGGTGTTATCTCTTTTGTCGAAAATCAGCCGTTTTTGCTGGAACATTAAATGCCTCCAAATGGTATTTATTTCACTTTCCGAGCCCCTGGAAGCATGAAAATCACTTTAAACATGCTAATTTTAGCTCTAACACTGATGATCCACCTACAAATGTGAACTGACGTTCAAAAATAAAACATTTGAAAACGGACCATTCTCCACATTTCTGAAGCATGACGTAATGGGGGGGTGTTATCTCTTTTGTCGAAAATCAGCCGTTTTTGCTCAAACATTAAATGCCTCAAATGGTATTTAATTAACTTCCCGAGCCCCTGAAAGCATGAAAATCACTTTAAACATGCTAATTTTAGCTCTAACACTGATGATCCACCTACAAATGTGAACTGACGTTCAAAAATAAAACATTTGAAAATGGACCATTTTCCACATTTCTGAAGCATGACGTAATGGGGGGGTGTTATCTCTTTTGTCGAAAATCAGCCGTTTTTGCTCGAACATTAAATGCCTCCAAATGGTATTTAATTAACTTCCCGGGGTGAAGAAACCCTTTTTGAGAACTCAGAGTGAGTAAATTGGCCATTTTCATGCACTTTTAACCATTCCATAAATCTTGTGTTTTGGGCCCCTGGAAGCATGAAAATCACTTTAAACATGCTAATTTTAGCTCTAACACTGATGATCCACCTACAAATGTGAACTGACGTTCAAAAATAAAACATTTGAAAACGGACCATTTTCCACATTTCTGAAGCATGACGTAATGGGAGGGTGTTATCTCTTTTGTCGAAAATCAGCCGTTTTTGCTCGAACATTAAATGCCTCCAAATGGTATTTAATTAACTTCCCGAGCCCCTGGAAGCATGAAAATCACTTTAAACATGCTAATTTTAGCTCTAACACTGATGATCCACCTACAAATGTGAACTGACGTTCAAAAATAAAACATTTGAAAACGGACCATTTTCCACATTTCTGAAGCATGACGTAATGGGGGGGTGTTATCTCTTTTGTCGAAAATCAGCCGTTTTTGCTCGAAAATTAAATGCCTCCAAATGGTATTTAATTAACTTACCGAGGTGAAGAAACCCTTTTTGAGAACCCAGAGTGAGTAAATTGGCCATTTTCATGCACTTTTAACCATTCCATAAATCTTGTGTTTTGGGCCCCTGGAAGCATGAAAATCACTTTAAACATGCTAATTTTAGCTCTAACACTGATGATCCACCTACAAATGTGAACTGACGTTCAAAAATAAAACATTTGAAAACGGACCATTTTCCACATTTCTGAAGCATGACGTAATGGGGGGGGTGTTATCTCTTTTGTCGAAAATCAGCCGTTTTTGCTCGAACATTAAATGCCTCCAAATGGTATTTATTTCACTTCCCGAGCCCCTGGAAGCATGAAAATCACTTTAAACATGCTAATTTTAGCTCTAACACTGATGATCCACCTACAAATGTGAACTGACGTTCAAAAATAAAACATTTGAAAACGGACCATTTTCCACATTTCTGAAGCATGACGTAATGGGGGGGTGTTATCTCTTTTGTCGAAAATCAGCCATTTTTGCTCGAACATTAAATGCCTCCAAATGGTATTTATTTCACTTCCCGAGCCCCTGGAAGCATGAAAATCACTTTAAACATGCTAATTTTAGCTCTAACACTGATGATCCACCTACAAATGTGAACTGACGTTCAAAAATAAAACATTTGAAAACGGACCATTTTCCACATTTCTAAAGCATGACGTAATTGGGGGGTGTTATCTCTTTTGTCGAAAATCAGCCGTTTTTGCTCGAACATTAAATGCCTCCAAATGGTATTTAATTAACTTCCCGGGGTGAAGAAACCCTTTTTGAGAACTCAGAGTGAGTAAATTGGCCATTTTCATGCACTTTTAACCATTCCATAAACCTTGTGTTTTGGGCCCCTGGAAGCATGAAAATCACTTTAAACATGCTAATTTTAGCTCTAACACTGATGATCCACCTACAAATGTGAACTGACGTTCAAAAATAAAACATTTGAAAACGGACCATTTTCCACATTTCTGAAGCATGACGTAATGGGGGGTGTTATCTCTTTTGTCGAAAATCAGCCGTTTTTGCTCGAACATTAAATGCCTCCAAATGGTATTTAATTAACTTCCCGGGGTGAAGAAACCCTTTTTGAGAACTCAGAGTGAGTAAATTGGCCATTTTCATGCACTTTTAACCATTCCATAAATCTTGTGTTTTGGGCACCTGGAAGCATGAAAATCACTTTAAACATGCTAATTTTAGCTCTAACACTGATGATCCACCTACAAATGTGAACTGTCGTTCAAAAATAAAACATTTGAAAACGGACCATTTTCCACATTTCTGAAGCATGACGTAATGGGGGGGTGTTATCTCTTTTGTCGAAAATCAGCCGTTTTTGCTCGAACATTAAATGCCTCCAAATGGTATTTAATTAACTTCCCGGGGTGAAGAAACCCTTTTTGAGAACTCAGAGTGAGTAAATTGGCCATTTTCATGCACTTTTAACCATTCCATAAATCTTGTGTTTTGGGCCCCTGGAAGCATGAAAATCACTTTAAACATGCTAATTTTAGCTCTAACACTGATGATCCACCTACAAATGTGAACTGACGTTCAAAAATAAAACATTTGAAAACGGACCATTTTCCACATTTCTGAAGCATGACGTAATGGGGGGGTGTTATCTCTTTTGTCGAAAATCAGCCGATTTTGCTGGAACATTAAATGCCTCCAAATGGTATTTATTTCACTTTCCGAGCCCCTGGAAGCATGAAAATCACTTTACACATGCTAATTTTAGCTCTAACACTGATGATCCACCTACAAATGTGAACTGACGTTCAAAAATAAAACATTTGAAAACGGACCATTCTCCACATTTCTGAAGCATGACGTAATGGGGGGGTGTTATCTCTTTTGTCGAAAATCAGCCGTTTTTGCTCGAACATTAAATGCCTCAAATGGTATTTAATTAACTTCCCGAGCCCCTGAAAGCATGAAAATCACTTTAAACATGCTAATTTTAGCTCTAACACTGATGATCCACCTACAAATGTGAACTGACGTTCAAAAATAAAACATTTGAAAATGGACCATTTTCCACATTTCTGAAGCATGACGTAATGGGGGGGTGTTATCTCTTTTGTCGAAAATCAGCCGTTTTTGCTCGAACATTAAATGCCTCCAAATGGTATTTAATTAACTTCCCGGGGTGAAGAAACCCTTTTTGAGAACTCAGAGTGAGTAAATTGGCCATTTTCATGCACTTTTAACCATTCCATAAATCTTGTGTTTTGGGCCCCTGGAAGCATGAAAATCACTTTAAACATGCTAATTTTAGCTCTAACACTGATGATCCACCTACAAATGTGAACTGACGTTCAAAAATAAAACATTTGAAAACGGACCATTTTCCACATTTCTGAAGCATGACGTAATGGGAGGGTGTTATCTCTTTTGTCGAAAATCAGCCGTTTTTGTTTGAACATTAAATGCCTCCAAATGGTATTTAATTAACTTCCCGAGCCCCTGGAAGCATGAAAATCACTTTAAACATGCTAATTTTAGCTCTAACACTGATGATCCACCTACAAATGTGAACTGACGTTCAAAAATAAAACATTTGAAAACGGACCATTTTCCACATTTCTGAAGCATGACGTAATGGGGGGGTGTTATCTCTTTTGTCGAAAATCAGCCGTTTTTGCTCGAACATTAAATGCCTCCAAATGGTATTTAATTAACTTCCCGGGGTGAAGAAACCCTTTTTGAGAACTCAGAGTGAGTAAATTGGCCATTTTCATGCACTTTTAACCATTCCATAAATCTTGTGTTTTGGGCCCATGGAAGCATGAAAATCACTTTAAACATGCTAATTTTAGCTCTAACACTGATGATCCACCTACAAATGTGAACTGACGTTCAAAAATAAAACATTTGAAAACGGACCATTTTCCACATTTCTGAAGCATGACGTAATGGGGGGGTGTTATCTCTTTTGTCGAAAATCAGCCGTTTTTGCTGGAACATTAAATGCCTCCAAATGGTATTTATTTCACTTCCCGAGCCCCTGGAAGCATGCAAATCACTTTAAACATGCTAATTTTAGCTCTAACACTGATGATCCACCTACAAATGTGAACTGACGTTCAAAAATAAAACATTTGAAAACGGACCATTTTCCACATTTCTGAAGCATGACGTAATGGGGGGGTGTTATCTCTTTTGTCGAAAATCAGCCGTTTTTGCTCGAACATTAAATGCCTCCAAATGGTATTTAATTAACTTCCCGGGGTGAAGAAACCCTTTTTGAGAACTCAGAGTGAGTAAATTGGCCATTTTCATGCACTTTTAACCATTCCATAAATCTTGTGTTTTGGGCCCCTGGAAGCATGAAAATCACTTTAAACATGCTAATTTTAGCTCTAACACTGATGATCCACCTACAAATGTGAACTGACGTTCAAAAATAAAACATTTGAAAACGGACCATTTTCCACATTTCTGAAGCATGACGTAATGGGGGGGGTGTTATCTCTTTTGTCGAAAATCAGCCGTTTTTGCTCGAACATTAAATGCCTCCAAATGGTATTTAATTAACTTCCCGAGCCCCTGGAAGCATGAAAATCACTTTAAACATGCTAATTTTAGCTCTAACACTGATGATCCACCTACAAATGTGAACTGACGTTCAAAAATAAAACATTTGAAAACGGACCATTTTCCACATTTCTGAAGCATGACGTAATGGGGGGGTGTTATCTCTTTTGTCGAAAATCAGCCGTTTTTGCTCGAACATTAAATGCCTCCAAATGGTATTTAATTAACTTACCGGGGTGAAGAAACCCTTTTTGAGAACCCAGAGTGAGTAAATTGGCCATTTTCATGCACTTTTAACCATTCCATAAATCTTGTGTTTTGGGCCCCTGGAAGCATGAAAATCACTTTAAACATGCTAATTTTAGCTCTAACACTGATGATCCACCTACAAATGTGAACTGACGTTCAAAAATAAAACATTTGAAAACGGACCATTTTCCACATTTCTGAAGCATGACGTAATGGGGGGGTGTTATCTCTTTTGTCGAAAATCAGCCGTTTTTGCTCGAACATTAAATGCCTCCAAATGGTATTTATTTCACTTCCCGAGCCCCTGGAAGCATGAAAATCACTTTAAACATGCTAATTTTAGCTCTAACACTGATGATCCACCTACAAATGTGAACTGACGTTCAAAAATAAAACATTTGAAAACGGACCATTTTCCACATTTCTGAAGCATGACGTAATGGGGGGGTGTTATCTCTTTTGTCGAAAATCAGCCATTTTTGCTCGAACATTAAATGCCTCCAAATGGTATTTATTTCACTTCCCGAGCCCCTGGAAGCATGAAAATCACTTTAAACATGCTAATTTTAGCTCTAACACTGATGATCCACCTACAAATGTGAACTGACGTTCAAAAATAAAACATTTGAAAACGGACCATTTTCCACATTTCTAAAGCATGACGTAATTGGGGGGTGTTATCTCTTTTGTCGAAAATCAGCCGTTTTTGCTCGAACATTAAATGCCTCCAAATGGTATTTAATTAACTTCCCGGGGTGAAGAAACCCTTTTTGAGAACTCAGAGTGAGTAAATTGGCCATTTTCATGCACTTTTAACCATTCCATAAACCTTGTGTTTTGGGCCCCTGGAAGCATGAAAATCACTTTAAACATGCTAATTTTAGCTCTAACACTGATGATCCACCTACAAATGTGAACTGACGTTCAAAAATAAAACATTTGAAAACGGACCATTTTCCACATTTCTGAAGCATGACGTAATGGGGGGTGTTATCTCTTTTGTCGAAAATCAGCCGTTTTTGCTCGAACATTAAATGCCTCCAAATGGTATTTAATTAACTTCCCGAGCCCCTGGAAGCATGAAAATCACTTTAAACATGCTAATTTTAGCTCTAACACTGATGATCCACCTACAAATGTGAACTGACGTTCAAAAATAAAACATTTGAAAACGGACCATTTTCCACATTTCTGAAGCATGACGTAATGGGGGGGTGTTATCTCTTTTGTCGAAAATCAGCCGTTTTTGCTCGAACATTAAATGCCTCCAAATGGTATTTAATTAACTTCCCGAGCCCCTGGAAGCATGAAAATCACTTTAAACATGCTAATTTTAGCTCTAACACTGATGATCCACCTACAAATGTGAACTGACGTTCAAAAATAAAACATTTGAAAACGGACCATTTTCCACATTTCTGAAGCATGACGTAAGGGGGGGGTGTTATCTCTTTTGTCGAAAATCAGCCGTTTTTGCTCGAACATTAAATGCCTCCAAATGGTATTTAATTAACTTCCCGGGGTGAAGAAACCCTTTTTGAGAACTCAGAGTGAGTAAATTGGCCATTTTCATGCACTTTTAACCATTCCATAAATCTTGTGTTTTGGGCCCATGGAAGCATGAAAATCACTTTAAACATGCTAATTTTAGCTCTAACACTGATGATCCACCTACAAATGTGAACTGACGTTCAAAAATAAAACATTTGAAAACGGACCATTTTCCACATTTCTGAAGCATGACGTAATGGGGGGGTGTTATCTCTTTTGTCGAAAATCAGCCGTTTTTGCTCGAACATTAAATGCCTCCAAATGGTATTTAATTAACTTCCCGGGGTGAAGAAACCCTTTTTGAGAACTCAGAGTGAGTAAATTGGCCATTTTCATGCACTTTTAACCAATCCATAAATCTTGTGTTTAGGGCCCCTGGAAGCATGAAAATCACTTTAAACATGCTAATTTTAGCTCTAACACTGATGATCCACCTACAAATGTGAACTGACGTTCAAAAATAAAACATTTGAAAACGGACCATTTTCCACATTTCTGAAGCATGACGTAATGGGGGGGTGCTATCTCTTTTGTCGAAAATCAGCCATTTTTGCTCGAACATTAAATGCCTCCAAATGGTATTTATTTCACTTCCCGAGCCCCTGGAAGCATGAAAATCACTTTAAACATGCTAATTTTAGCTCTGACACTGATGATCCACCTACAAATGTGAACTGACGTTCAAAAATAAAACATTTGAAAACGGACCATTTTCCACATTTCTAAAGCATGACGTAATTGGGGGGTGTTATCTCTTTTGTCGAAAATCAGCCGTTTTTGCTCGAACATTAAATGCCTCCAAATGGTATTTAATTAACTTCCCGGGGTGAAGAAACCCTTTTTGAGAACTCAGAGTGAGTAAATTGGCCATTTTCATGCACTTTTAACCATTCCATAAACCTTGTGTTTTGGGCCCCTGGAAGCATGAAAATCACTTTAAACATGCTAATTTTAGCTCTAACACTGATGATCCACCTACAAATTTGAACTGACGTTCAAAAATAAAACATTTGAAAACGGACCATTTTCCACATTTCTGAAGCATGACGTAATAGGGGGTGTTATCTCTTTTGTCGAAAATCAGCCGTTTTTGCTTGAACATTAAATGCCTCCAAATGGTATTTAATTAACTTCCCGAGCCCCTGGAAGCATGAAAATCACTTTAAACATGCTAATTTTAGCTCTAACACTGATGATCCACCTACAAATGTGAACTGACGTTCAAAAATAAAACATTTGAAAACGGACCATTTTCCACATTTCTGAAGCATGACGTAATGGGGGGGTGTTATCTCTTTTGTCGAAAATCAGCAGTTTTTGCTCAAACATTAAATGCCTCCAAATGGTATTTAATTAACTTCCCGGGGTGAAGAAACCCTTTTTGAGAACTCAGAGTGAGTAAATTGGCCATTTTCATGCACTTTTAACCATTCCATAAATCTTGTGTTTTGGGCCCCTGGAAGCATGAAAATCACTTTAAACATGCTAATTTTAGCTCTAACACTGATGATCCACCTACAAATGTGAACTGAGGTTCAAAAATAAAACATTTGAAAACGGACCATTTTCCACATTTCTGAAGCATGACGTAATGGGGGGGTGTTATCTCTTTTGTCGAAAATCAGCCGTTTTTGCTGGAACATTAAATGCCTCCAAATGGTATTTATTTCACTTCCCGAGCCCCTGGAAGCATGAAAATCACTTTAAACATGCTAATTTTAGCTCTAACACTGATGATCCACCTACAAATGTGAACTGACGTTCAAAAATAAAACATTTGAAAACGGACCATTTTCCACATTTCTAAAGCATGACGTAATTGGGGGGTGTTATCTCTTTTGTCGAAAATCAGCCGTTTTTGCTCGAACATTAAATGCCTCCAAATGGTATTTAATTAACTTCCCGGGGTGAAGAAACCCTTTTTGAGAACTCAGAGTGAGTAAATTGGCCATTTTCATGCACTTTTAACCATTCCATAAATCTTGTGTTTTGGGCCCCTGGAAGCATGAAAATCACTTTAAACATGCTAATTTTAGCTCTAACACTGATGATCCACCTACAAATGTGAACTGACGTTCAAAAATAAAACATTTGAAAACGGACCATTTTCCACATTTCTGAAGCATGACGTAATGGGGGGTGTTATCTCTTTTGTCGAAAATCAGCTGTTTTTGCTCGAACATTAAATGACTCCAAATGGTATTTAATTAACTTCCCGAGCCCCTGGAAGCATGAAAATCCCTTTAAACATGCTAATTTTAGCTCTAACACTGATGATCCACCTACAAATGTGAACTGACGTTCAAAAATAAAACATTTGAAAACGGACCATTTTCCACATTTCTGAAGCATGACGTAATGGGGGGGTGTTATCTCTTTTGTCGAAAATCAGCCGTTTTTGCTGGAACATTAAATGCCTCCAAATGGTATTTATTTCACTTCCCGAGCCCCTGGAAGCATGAAAATCACTTTAAACATGCTAATTTTAGCTCTAACACTGATGATCCACCTACAAATGTGAACTGACGTTCAAAAATAAAACATTTGAAAACGGACCATTTTCCACATTTCTGAAGCATGACGTAATGGGGGGGTGTTATCTCTTTTGTCGAAAATCAGCCGTTTTTGCTCGAACATTAAATGCCTCCAAATGGTATTTAATTAACTTCCCGAGCCCCTGGAAGCATGAAAATCACTTTAAACATGCTAATTTTAGCTCTAACACTGATGATCCACCTACAAATGTGAACTGACGTTCAAAAATAAAACATTTGAAAACGGACCATTTTCCACATTTCTAAAGCATGTCGTAATTGGGGGGTGTTATCTCTTTTGTCGAAAATCAGCCGTTTTTGCTCGAACATTAAATGCCTCCAAATGGTATTTAATTAACTTCCCGGGGTGAAGAAACCCTTTTTGAGAACTCAGAGTGAGTAAATTGGCCATTTTCATGCACTTTTAACCATTCCATAAATCTTGTGTTTTGGGCCCCTGGAAGCATGAAAATCACTTTAAACATGCTAATTTTAGCTCTAACACTGATGATCCACCTACAAATGTGAACTGACGTTCAAAAATAAAACATTTGAAAACGGACCATTTTCCACATTTCTGAAGCATGACGTAATGGGGGGGGTGTTATCTCTTTTGTCGAAAATCAGCCGTTTTTGCTCGAACATTAAATGCCTCCAAATGGTATTTAATTAACTTCCCGAGCCCCTGGAAGCATGAAAATCACTTTAAACATGCTAATTTTAGCTCTAACACTGATGATCCACCTACAAATGTGAACTGACGTTCAAAAATAAAACATTTGAAAACGGACCATTTTCCACATTTCTGAAGCATGACGTAATGGGGGGGTGTTATCTCTTTTGTCAAAAATCAGCCGTTTTTGCTCGAACATTGAATGCCTCCAAATGGTATTTAATTAACTTCCCGAGCCCCTGGAAGCATGAAAATCACTTTAAACATGCTAATTTTAGCTCTAACACTGATGATCCACCTACAAATGTGAACTGACGTTCAAAAATAAAACATTTGAAAACGGACCATTTTCCACATTTCTGAAGCATGACGTATGGGGGGGTGTTATCTCTTTTGTCGAAAATCAGCCGTTTTTGCTCGAACATTAAATGCCTCCAAATGGTATTTAATTAACTTACCGGGGTGAAGAAACCCTTTTTGAGAACCCAGAGTGAGTAAATTGGCCATTTTCATGCACTTTTAACCATTCCATAAATCTTGTGTTTTGGGCCCCTGGAAGCATGAAAATCACTTTAAACATGCTAATTTTAGCTCTAACACTGATGATCCACCTACAAATGTGAACTGACGTTCAAAAATAAAACATTTGAAAACGGACCATTTTCCACATTTCTGAAGCATGACGTAATGGGGGGGTGTTATCTCTTTTGTCGAAAATCAGCCGTTTTTGCTCGAACATTAAATGCCTCCAAATGGCATTTATTTCACTTCCCGAGCCCCTGGAAGCATGAAAATCACTTTAAACATGCTAATTTTAGCTCTAACACTGATGATCCACCTACAAATGTGAACTGACGTTCAAAAATAAAACATTTGAAAACGGACCATTTTCCACATTTCTGAAGCATGACGTAATGGGGGGTGTTATCTCTTTTGTCGAAAATCAGCCATTTTTGCTCGAACATTAAATGCCTCCAAATGGTATTTATTTCACTTCCCGAGCCCCTGGAAGCATGAAAATCACTTTAAACATGCTAATTTTAGCTCTAACACTGATGATCCACCTACAAATGTGAACTGACGTTCAAAAATAAAACATTTGAAAACGGACCATTTTCCACATTTCTAAAGCATGACGTAATTGGGGGGTGTTATCTCTTTTGTCGAAAATCAGCCGTTTTTGCTCGAACATTAAATGCCTCCAAATGGTATTTAATTAACTTCCCGGGGTGAAGAAACCCTTTTTGAGAACTCAGAGTGAGTAAATTGGCCATTTTCATGCACTTTTAACCATTCCATAAACCTTGTGTTTTGGGCCCCTGGAAGCATGAAAATCACTTTAAACATGCTAATTTTAGCTCTAACACTGATGATCCACCTACAAATTTGAACTGACGTTCAAAAATAAAACATTTGAAAATGGACCATTTTCCACATTTCTGAAGCATGACGTAATAGGGGGTGTTATCTCTTTTGTCGAAAATCAGCCGTTTTTGCTCGAACATTAAATGCCTCCAAATGGTATTTAATTAACTTCCCGAGCCCCTGGAAGCATGAAAATCACTTTAAACATGCTAATTTTAGCTCTAACACTGATGATCCACCTACAAATGTGAACTGACGTTCAAAAATAAAACATTTGAAAACGGACCATTTTCCACATTTCTGAAGCATGACGTAATGGGGGGGTGTTATCTCTTTTGTCGAAAATCAGCCGTTTTTGCTCGAACATTAAATGCCTCCAAATGGTATTTAATTAACTTCCCGAGCCCCTGGAAGCATGAAAATCACTTTAAACATGCTAATTTTAGCTCTAACACTGATGATCCACCTACAAATGTGAACTGACGTTCAAAAATAAAACATTTGAAAACGGACCATTTTCCACATTTCTGAAGCATGACGTAAGGGGGGGGTGTTATCTCTTTTGTCGAAAATCAGCCGTTTTTGCTCGAACATTAAATGCCTCCAAATGGTATTTAATTAACTTCCCGGGGTGAAGAAACCCTTTTTGAGAACTCAGAGTGAGTAAATTGGCCATTTTCATGCACTTTTAACCATTCCATAAATCTTGTGTTTTGGGCCCCTGGAAGCATGAAAATCACTTTAAACATGCTAATTTTAGCTCTAACACTGATGATCCACCTACAAATGTGAACTGACGTTCAAAAATAAAACATTTGAAAACGGACCATTTTCCACATTTCTGAAGCATGACGTAATGGGGGGGTGTTATCTCTTTTGTCGAAAATCAGCCGTTTTTGCTCGAACATTAAATGCCTCCAAATGGTATTTAATTAACTTCCCGAGCCCCTGGAAGCATGAAAATCACTTTAAACATGCTAATTTTAGCTCTAACACTGATGATCCACCTACAAATGTGAACTGACGTTCAAAAATAAAACATTTGAAAACGGACCATATTCCACATTTCTGAAGCATGACGTAAGGGGGGGTGTTATCTCTTTTGTCGAAAATCAGCCGTTTTTGCTCGAACATTAAATGCCTCCAAATGGTATTTAATTAACTTCCCGGGGTGAAGAAACCCTTTTTGAGAACTCAGAGTGAGTAAATTGGCCATTTTCATGCACTTTTAACCAATCCATAAATCTTGTGTTTAGGGCCCCTGGAAGCATGAAAATCACTTTAAACATGCTAATTTTAGCTCTAACACTGATGATCCACCTACAAATGTGAACTGACGTTCAAAAATAAAACATTTGAAAACGGACCATTTTCCACATTTCTGAAGCATGACGTAATGGGGGGGTGTTATCTCTTTTGTCGAAAATCAGCCGTTTTTGCTCGAACATTAAATGCCTCCAAATGGTATTTAATTAACTTCCCGGGGTGAAGAAACCCTTTTTGAGAACTCAGAGTGAGTAAATTGGCCATTTTCATGCACTTTTAACCAATCCATAAATCTTGTGTTTAGGGCCCCTGGAAGCATGAAAATCACTTTAAACATGCTAATTTTAGCTCTAACACTGATGATCCACCTACAAATGTGAACTGACGTTCAAAAATAAAACATTTGAAAACGGACCATTTTCCACATTTCTGAAGCATGACGTAATGGGGGGGTGTTATCTCTTTTGTCGAAAATCAGCCGTTTTTGCTCGAACATTAAATGCCTCCAAATGGTATTTAATTAACTTCCCGAGCCCCTGGAAGCATGAAAATCACTTTAAACATGCTAATTTTAGCTCTAACACTGATGATCCACCTACAAATGTGAACTGACGTTCAAAAATAAAACATTTGAAAACGGACCATTTTCCACATTTCTGAAGCATGACGTAATGGGGGTTGTTATCTCTTTTGTCGAAAATTAGCCGTTTTTGCTCGAACATTAAATGCCTCCAAATGGTATTTAATTAACTTCCCGGGGTGAAGAAACCCTTTTTGAGAACTCAGAGTGAGTAAATTGGCCATTTTCATGCACTTTTAACCATTCCATAAATCTTGTGTTTTGGGCCCCTGGAAGCATGAAAATCACTTTAAACATGCTAATTTTAGCTCTAACACTGATGATCCACCTACAAATGTGAACTGACGTTCAAAAATAAAACATTTGAAAACGGACCATTTTCCACATTTCTGAAGCATGACGTAATGGGGGGGTGTTATCTCTTTTGTCGAAAATCAGCCGTTTTTGCTGGAACATTAAATGCCTCCAAATGGAATTTATTTCACTTCCCGAGCCCCTGGAAGCATGAAAATCACTTTAAACATGCTAATTTTAGCTCTAACACTGATGATCCACCTACAAATGTGAACTGACGTTCAAAAATAAAACATTTGAAAACGGACCATTTTCCACATTTCTGAAGCATGACGTAATGGGGGGGGTGTTATCTCTTTTGTCGAAAATCAGCCGTTTTTGCTCGAACATTAAATGCCTCCAAATGGTATTTAATTAACTTCCAGAGCCCCTGGAAGCATGAAAATCACTTTAAACATGCTAATTTTAGCTCTAACACTGATGATCCACCTACAAATGTGAACTGACGTTCAAAAATAAAACATTTGAAAACGGACCATTTTCCACATTTCTAAAGCATGACGTAATTGGGGGGTGTTATCTCTTTTGTCGAAAATCAGCCGTTTTTGCTCGAACATTAAATGCCTCCAAATGGTATTTAATTAACTTCCCGGGGTGAAGAAACCCTTTTTGAGAACTCAGAGTGAGTAAATTGGCCATTTTCATGCACTTTTAACCATTCCATAAATCTTGTGTTTTGGGCCCCTGGAAGCATGAAAATCACTTTAAACATGCTAATTTTAGCTCTAACACTGATGATCCACCTACAAATGTGAACTGACGTTCAAAAATAAAACATTTGAAAACGGACCATTTTCCACATTTCTGAAGCATGACGTAATGGGGGGTGTTATCTCTTTTGTCAAAAATCAGTAGTTTTTGCTCGAACATTAAATGCCTCCAAATGGTATTTAATTAACTTCCCGAGCCCCTGGAAGCATGAAAATCACTTTAAACATGCTAATTTTAGCTCTAACACTGATGATCCACCTACAAATGTGAACTGACGTTCAAAAATAAAACATTTGAAAACGGACCATTTTCCACATTTCTGAAGCATGACGTAATGGGGGGGTGTTATCTCTTTTGTCGAAAATCAGCCGTTTTTGCTGGAACATTAAATGCCTCCAAATGGAATTTATTTCACTTCCCGAGCCCCTGGAAGCATGAAAATCACTTTAAACATGCTAATTTTAGCTCTAACACTGATGATCCACCTACAAATGTGAACTGACGTTCAAAAATAAAACATTTGAAAACGGACCATTTTCCACATTTCTGAAGCATGACGTAATGGGGGGGTGTTATCTCTTTTGTCGAAAATCAGCCGTTTTTGCTCGAACATTAAATGCCTCCAAATGGTATTTAATTAACTTCCAGAGCCCCTGGAAGCATGAAAATCACTTTAAACATGCTAATTTTAGCTCTAACACTGATGATCCACCTACAAATGTGAACTGACGTTCAAAAATAAAACATTTGAAAACGGACCATTTTCCACATTTCTAAAGCATGACGTAATTGGGGGGTGTTATCTCTTTTGTCGAAAATCAGCCGTTTTTGCTCGAACATTAAATGCCTCCAAATGGTATTTAATTAACTTCCCGGGGTGAAGAAACCCTTTTTGAGAACTCAGAGTGAGTAAATTGGCCATTTTCATGCACTTTTAACCATTCCATAAATCTTGTGTTTTGGGCCCCTGGAAGCATGAAAATCACTTTAAACATGCTAATTTTAGCTCTAACACTGATGATCCACCTACAAATGTGAACTGACGTTCAAAAATAAAACATTTGAAAACGGACCATTTTCCACATTTCTGAAGCATGACGTAATGGGGGGTGTTATCTCTTTTGTCGAAAATCAGCCGTTTTTGCTCGAACATTAAATGCCTCCAAATGGTATTTAATTAACTTCCCGAGCCCCTGGAAGCATGAAAATCACTTTAAACATGCTAATTTTAGCTCTAACACTGATGATCCACCTACAAATGTGAACTGACGTTCAAAAATAAAACATTTGAAAACGGACCATTTTCCACATTTCTGAAGCATGACGTAATGGGGGGGTGTTATCTCTTTTGTCGAAAATCAGCCGTTTTTGCTCGAACATTAAATGCCTCCAAATGGTATTTAATTAACTTCCCGAGCCCCTGGAAGCATGAAAATCACTTTAAACATGCTAATTTTAGCTCTAACACTGATGATCCACCTACAAATGTGAACTGACGTTCAAAAATAAAACATTTGAAAACGGACCATTTTCCACATTTCTGAAGCATGACGTAAGGGGGGGGTGTTATCTCTTTTGTCGAAAATCAGCCGTTTTTGCTCGAACATTAAATGCCTCCAAATGGTATTTAATTAACTTCCCGGGGTGAAGAAACCCTTTTTGAGAACTCAGAGTGAGTAAATTGGCCATTTTCATGCACTTTTAACCATTCCATAAATCTTGTGTTTTGGGCCCATGGAAGCATGAAAATCACTTTAAACATGCTAATTTTAGCTCTAACACTGATGATCCACCTACAAATGTGAACTGACGTTCAAAAATAAAACATTTGAAAACGGACCATTTTCCACATTTCTGAAGCATGACGTAATGGGGGGGTGTTATCTCTTTTGTCGAAAATCAGCCGTTTTTGCTCGAACATTAAATGCCTCCAAATGGTATTTAATTAACTTCCCGGGGTGAAGAAACCCTTTTTGAGAACTCAGAGTGAGTAAATTGGCCATTTTCATGCACTTTTAACCAATCCATAAATCTTGTGTTTAGGGCCCCTGGAAGCATGAAAATCACTTTAAACATGCTAATTTTAGCTCTAACACTGATGATCCACCTACAAATGTGAACTGACGTTCAAAAATAAAACATTTGAAAACGGACCATTTTCCACATTTCTGAAGCATGACGTAATGGGGGGGTGTTATCTCTTTTGTCGAAAATCAGCCGTTTTTGCTCGAACATTAAATGCCTCCAAATAGTATTTAATTAACTTCCCGAGCCCCTGGAAGCATGAAAATCACTTTAAACATGCTAATTTTAGCTCTAACACTGATGATCCACCTACAAATGTGAACTGACGTTCAAAAATAAAACATTTGAAAACGGACCATTTTCCACATTTCTGAAGCATGACGTAATGGGGGGGTGTTATCTCTTATGTCGAAAATCAGCCGTTTTTGCTCGAACATTAAATGCCTCCAAATGGTATTTAATTAACTTCCCGGGGTGAAGAAACCCTTTTTGAGAACTCAGAGTGAGTAAATTGGCCATTTTCATGCACTTTTAACCAATCCATAAATCTTGTGTTTTGGGCCCCTGGAAGCATGAAAATCACTTTAAACATGCTAATTTTAGCTCTAACACTGATGATCCACCTACAAATGTGAACTGACGTTCAAAAATAAAACATTTGAAAACGGACCATTTTCCACATTTCTGAAGCATGACGTAATGGGGGGGTGTTATCTCTTTTGTCGAAAATCAGCCGTTTTTGCTGGAACATTAAATGCCTCCAAATGGAATTTATTTCACTTCCCGAGCCCCTGGAAGCATGAAAATCACTTTAAACATGCTAATTTTAGCTCTAACACTGATGATCCACCTACAAATGTGAACTGACGTTCAAAAATAAAACATTTGAAAACGGACCATTTTCCACATTTCTGAAGCATGACGTAATGGGGGGGTGTTATCTCTTTTGTCGAAAATCAGCCGTTTTTGCTCGAACATTAAATGCCTCCAAATGGTATTTAATTAACTTCCAGAGCCCCTGGAAGCATGAAAATCACTTTAAACATGCTAATTTTAGCTCTAACACTGATGATCCACCTACAAATGTGAACTGACGTTCAAAAATAAAACATTTGAAAACGGACCATTTTCCACATTTCTAAAGCATGACGTAATTGGGGGGTGTTATCTCTTTTGTCGAAAATCAGCCGTTTTTGCTCGAACATTAAATGCCTCCAAATGGTATTTAATTAACTTCCCGGGGTGAAGAAACCCTTTTTGAGAACTCAGAGTGAGTAAATTGGCCATTTTCATGCACTTTTAACCATTCCATAAATCTTGTGTTTTGGGCCCCTGGAAGCATGAAAATCACTTTAAACATGCTAATTTTAGCTCTAACACTGATGATCCACCTACAAATGTGAACTGACGTTCAAAAATAAAACATTTGAAAACGGACCATTTTCCACATTTCTGAAGCATGACGTAATGGGGGGTGTTATCTCTTTTGTCGAAAATCAGCCGTTTTTGCTCGAACATTAAATGCCTCCAAATGGTATTTAATTAACTTCCCGAGCCCCTGGAAGCATGAAAATCACTTTAAACATGCTAATTTTAGCTCTAACACTGATGATCCACCTACAAATGTGAACTGACGTTCAAAAATAAAACATTTGAAAACGGACCATTTTCCACATTTCTGAAGCATGACGTAATGGGGGGGTGTTATCTCTTTTGTCGAAAATCAGCCGTTTTTGCTCGAACATTAAATGCCTCCAAATGGTATTTAATTAACTTCCCGAGCCCCTGGAAGCATGAAAATCACTTTAAACATGCTAATTTTAGCTCTAACACTGATGATCCACCTACAAATGTGAACTGACGTTCA
Organism: Lissotriton vulgaris; assembly: GCF_964263255.1. NCBI lineage: Eukaryota > Metazoa > Chordata > Amphibia > Caudata > Salamandridae > Lissotriton > Lissotriton vulgaris. The sequence continues at coordinate 179,761 of NW_028250991.1, forward strand.
AAAATAAAACATTTGAAAACGGACCATTTTCCACATTTCTGAAGCATGACGTAAGGGGGGGGTGTTATCTCTTTTGTCGAAAATCAGCCGTTTTTGCTCGAACATTAAATGCCTCCAAATGGTATTTAATTAACTTCCCGGGGTGAAGAAACCCTTTTTGAGAACTCAGAGTGAGTAAATTGGCCATTTTCATGCACTTTTAACCATTCCATAAATCTTGTGTTTTGGGCCCATGGAAGCATGAAAATCACTTTAAACATGCTAATTTTAGCTCTAACACTGATGATCCACCTACAAATGTGAACTGACGTTCAAAAATAAAACATTTGAAAACGGACCATTTTCCACATTTCTGAAGCATGACGTAATGGGGGGGTGTTATCTCTTTTGTCGAAAATCAGCCGTTTTTGCTCGAACATTAAATGCCTCCAAATGGTATTTAATTAACTTCCCGGGGTGAAGAAACCCTTTTTGAGAACTCAGAGTGAGTAAATTGGCCATTTTCATGCACTTTTAACCAATCCATAAATCTTGTGTTTAGGGCCCCTGGAAGCATGAAAATCACTTTAAACATGCTAATTTTAGCTCTAACACTGATGATCCACCTACAAATGTGAACTGACGTTCAAAAATAAAACATTTGAAAACGGACCATTTTCCACATTTCTGAAGCATGACGTAATGGGGGGGTGTTATCTCTTTTGTCGAAAATCAGCCGTTTTTGCTCGAACATTAAATGCCTCCAAATAGTATTTAATTAACTTCCCGAGCCCCTGGAAGCATGAAAATCACTTTAAACATGCTAATTTTAGCTCTAACACTGATGATCCACCTACAAATGTGAACTGACGTTCAAAAATAAAACATTTGAAAACGGACCATTTTCCACATTTCTGAAGCATGACGTAATGGGGGGGTGTTATCTCTTATGTCGAAAATCAGCCGTTTTTGCTCGAACATTAAATGCCTCCAAATGGTATTTAATTAACTTCCCGGGGTGAAGAAACCCTTTTTGAGAACTCAGAGTGAGTAAATTGGCCATTTTCATGCACTTTTAACCATTCCATAAATCTTGTGTTTTGGGCCCCTGGAAGCATGAAAATCACTTTAAACATGCTAATTTTAGCTCTAACACTGATGATCCACCTACAAATGTGAACTGACGTTCAAAAATAAAACATTTGAAAACGGACCATTTTCCACATTTCTGAAGCATGACGTAATGGGGGGTGTTATCTCTTTTGTCGAAAATCAGCCGTTTTTGCTCGAACATTAAATGCCTCCAAATGGTATTTAATTAACTTCCCGAGCCCCTGGAAGCATGAAAATCACTTTAAACATGCTAATTTTAGCTCTAACACTGATGATCCACCTACAAATGTGAACTGACGTTCAAAAATAAAACATTTGAAAACGGACCATTTTCCACATTTCTGAAGCATGACGTAATGGGGGGGTGTTATCTCTTTTGTCGAAAATCAGCCGTTTTTGCTCGAACATTAAATGCCTCCAAATGGTATTTAATTAACTTCCCGAGCCCCTGGAAGCATGAAAATCACTTTAAACATGCTAATTTTAGCTCTAACACTGATGATCCACCTACAAATGTGAACTGACGTTCAAAAATAAAACATTTGAAAACGGACCATTTTCCACATTTCTGAAGCATGACGTAATGGGGGGGTGTTATCTCTTTTGTCGAAAATCAGCCGTTTTTGCTCGAACATTAAATGCCTCCAAATGGTATTTAATTAACTTCCCGAGCCCCTGGAAGCATGAAAATCACTTTAAACATGCTAATTTTAGCTCTAACACTGATGATCCACCTACAAATGTGAACTGACGTTCAAAAATAAAACATTTGAAAACGGACCATTTTCCACATTTCTGAAGCATGACGTAAGGGGGGGGTGTTATCTCTTTTGTCGAAAATCAGCCGTTTTTGCTCGAACATTAAATGCCTCCAAATGGTATTTAATTAACTTCCCGGGGTGAAGAAACCCTTTTTGAGAACTCAGAGTGAGTAAATTGGCCATTTTCATGCACTTTTAACCATTCCATAAATCTTGTGTTTTGGGCCCATGGAAGCATGAAAATCACTTTAAACATGCTAATTTTAGCTCTAACACTGATGATCCACCTACAAATGTGAACTGACGTTCAAAAATAAAACATTTGAAAACGGACCATTTTCCACATTTCTGAAGCATGACGTAATGGGGGGGTGTTATCTCTTTTGTCGAAAATCAGCCGTTTTTGCTCGAACATTAAATGCCTCCAAATGGTATTTAATTAACTTCCCGGGGTGAAGAAACCCTTTTTGAGAACTCAGAGTGAGTAAATTGGCCATTTTCATGCACTTTTAACCAATCCATAAATCTTGTGTTTAGGGCCCCTGGAAGCATGAAAATCACTTTAAACATGCTAATTTTAGCTCTAACACTGATGATCCACCTACAAATGTGAACTGACGTTCAAAAATAAAACATTTGAAAACGGACCATTTTCCACATTTCTGAAGCATGACGTAATGGGGGGGTGTTATCTCTTTTGTCGAAAATCAGCCGTTTTTGCTCGAACATTAAATGCCTCCAAATGGTATTTAATTAACTTCCCGAGCCCCTGGAAGCATGAAAATCACTTTAAACATGCTAATTTTAGCTCTAACACTGATGATCCACCTACAAATGTGAACTGACGTTCAAAAATAAAACATTTGAAAACGGACCATTTTCCACATTTCTGAAGCATGACGTAATGGGGGGGTGTTATCTCTTATGTCGAAAATCAGCAGTTTTTGCTCGAACATTAAATGCCTCCAAATGGTATTTAATTAACTTCCCGGGGTGAAGAAACCCTTTTTGAGAACTCAGAGTGAGTAAATTGGCCATTTTCATGCACTTTTAACCATTCCATAAATCTTGTGTTTTGGGCCCCTGGAAGCATGAAAATCACTTTAAACATGCTAATTTTAGCTCTAACACTGATGATCCACCTACAAATGTGAACTGACGTTCAAAAATAAAACATTTGAAAACGGACCATTTTCCACATTTCTGAAGCATGACGTAATGGGGGGGTGTTATCTCTTTTGTCGAAAATCAGCCGTTTTTGCTGGAACATTAAATGCCTCCAAATGGTATTTATTTCACTTCCCGAGCCCCTGGAAGCATGAAAATCACTTTAAACATGCTAATTTTAGCTCTAACACTGATGATCCACCTACAAATGTGAACTGACGTTCAAAAATAAAACATTTGAAAACGGACCATTTTCCACATTTCTGAAGCATGACGTAATGGGGGGGTGTTATCTCTTTTGTCGAAAATCAGCCGTTTTTGCTCGAACATTAAATGCCTCCAAATGGTATTTAATTAACTTCCCGAGCCCCTGGAAGCATGAAAATCACTTTAAACATGCTAATTTTAGCTCTAACACTGATGATCCACCTACAAATGTGAACTGACGTTCAAAAATAAAACATTTGAAAACGGACCATTTTCCACATTTCTAAAGCATGACGTAATTGGGGGGTGTTATCTCTTTTGTCGAAAATCAGCCGTTTTTGCTCAAACATTAAATGCCTCCAAATGGTATTTAATTAACTTCCCGGGGTGAAGAAACCCTTTTTGAGAACTCAGAGTGAGTAAATTGGCCATTTTCATGCACTTTTAACCATTCCATAAATCTTGTGTTTTGGGCCCCTGGAAGCATGAAAATCACTTTAAACATGCTAATTTTAGCTCTAACACTGATGATCCACCTACAAATGTGAACTGACGTTCAAAAATAAAACATTTGAAAACGGACCATTTTCCACATTTCTGAAGCATGACGTAATGGGGGGTGTTATCTCTTTTGTCGAAAATCAGCCGTTTTTGCTCGAACATTAAATGCCTCCAAATGGTATTTAATTAACTTCCCGAGCCCCTGGAAGCATGAAAATCACTTTAAACATGCTAATTTTAGCTCTAACACTGATGATCCACCTACAAATGTGAACTGACGTTCAAAAATAAAACATTTGAAAACGGACCATTTTCCACATTTCTGAAGCATGACGTAATGGGGGGGTGTTATCTCTTTTGTCGAAAATCAGCCGTTTTTGCTTGAACATTAAATGCCTCCAAATGGTATTTAATTAACTTCCCGAGCCCCTGGAAGCATGAAAATCACTTTAAACATGCTAATTTTAGCTCTAACACTGATGATCCACCTACAAATGTGAACTGACGTTCAAAAATAAAACATTTGAAAACGGACCATTTTCCACATTTCTGAAGCATGACGTAAGGGGGGGGTGTTATCTCTTTTGTCGAAAATCAGCCGTTTTTGTTCCAACATTAAATGCCTCCAAATGGTATTTAATTAACTTCCCGGGGTGAAGAAACCCTTTTTGAGAACTCAGAGTGAGTAAATTGGCCATTTTCATGCACTTTTAACCATTCCATAAATCTTGTGTTTTGGGCCCATGGAAGCATGAAAATCACTTTAAACATGCTAATTTTAGCTCTAACACTGATGATCCACCTACAAATGTGAACTGACGTTCAAAAATAAAACATTTGAAAACGGACCATTTTCCACATTTCTGAAGCATGACGTAATGGGGGGGTGTTATCTCTTTTGTCGAAAATCAGCCGTTTTTGCTCGAACATTAAATGCCTCCAAATGGTATTTAATTAACTTCCCGGGGTGAAGAAACCCTTTTTGAGAACTCAGAGTGAGTAAATTGGCCATTTTCATGCACTTTTAACCAATCCATAAATCTTGTGTTTAGGGCCCCTGGAAGCATGAAAATCACTTTAAACATGCTAATTTTAGCTCTAACACTGATGATCCACCTACAAATGTGAACTGACGTTCAAAAATAAAACATTTGAAAACGGACCATTTTCCACATTTCTGAAGCATTACGTAATGGGGGGGTGTTATCTCTTTTGTCGAAAATCAGCCGTTTTTGCTCGAACATTAAATGCCTCCAAATGGTATTTAATTAACTTCCCGAGCCCCTGGAAGCATGAAAATCACTTTAAACATGCTAATTTTAGCTCTAACACTGATGATCCACCTACAAATGTGAACTGACGTTCAAAAATAAAACATTTGAAAACGGACCATTTTCCACATTTCTGAAGCATGACGTAATGGGGGGGTGTTATCTCTTTTGTCGAAAATCAGCAGTTTTTGCTCAAACATTAAATGCCTCCAAATGGTATTTAATTAACTTCCCGGGGTGAAGAAACCCTTTTTGAGAACTCAGAGTGAGTAAATTGGCCATTTTCATGCACTTTTAACCATTCCATAAATCTTGTGTTTTGGGCCCCTGGAAGCATGAAAATCACTTTAAACATGCTAATTTTAGCTCTAACACTGATGATCCACCTACAAATGTGAACTGACGTTCAAAAATAAAACATTTGAAAACGGACCATTTTCCACATTTCTGAAGCATGACGTAATGGGGGGGTGTTATCTCTTTTGTCGAAAATCAGCCGTTTTTGCTGGAACATTAAATGCCTCCAAATGGTATTTATTTCACTTCCCGAGCCCCTGGAAGCATGAAAATCACTTTAAACATGCTAATTTTAGCTCTAACACTGATGATCCACCTACAAATGTGAACTGACGTTCAAAAATAAAACATTTGAAAACGGACCATTTTCCACATTTCTGAAGCATGACGTAATGGGGGGGTGTTATCTCTTTTGTCGAAAATCAGCCGTTTTTGCTCGATCATTAAATGCCTCCAAATGGTATTTAATTAACTTCCCGAGCCCCTGGAAGCATGAAAATCACTTTAAACATGCTAATTTTAGCTCTAACACTGATGATCCACCTACAAATGTGAACTGACGTTCAAAAATAAAACATTTGAAAACGGACCATTTTCCACATTTCTAAAGCATGACGTAATTGGGGGGTGTTATCTCTTTTGTCGAAAATCAGCCGTTTTTGCTCGAACATTAAATGCCTCCAAATGGTATTTAATTAACTTCCCGGGGTGAAGAAACCCTTTTTGAGAACTCAGAGTGAGTAAATTGGCCATTTTCATGCACTTTTAACCATTCCATAAATCTTGTGTTTTGGGCCCCTGGAAGCATGAAAATCACTTTAAACATGCTAATTTTAGCTCTAACACTGATGATCCACCTACAAATGTGAACTGACGTTCAAAAATAAAACATTTGAAAACGGACCATTTTTCACATTTCTGAAGCATGACGTAATGGGGGGTGTTATCTCTTTTGTCGAAAATCAGCCGTTTTTGCTCGAACATTAAATGCCTCCAAATGGTATTTAATTAACTTCCCGAGCCCCTGGAAGCATGAAAATCACTTTAAACATGCTAATTTTAGCTCTAACACTGATGATCCACCTACAAATGTGAACTGACGTTCAAAAATAAAACATCTGAAAACGGACCATTTTCCACATTTCTGAAGCATGACGTAATGGGGGGGGTGTTATCTCTTTTGTCGAAAATCAGCCGTTTTTGCTCGAACATTAAATGCCTCCAAATGGTATTTAATTAACTTCCCGAGCCCCTGGAAGCATGACAATCACTTTAAACATGCTAATTTTAGCTCTAACACTGATGATCCACCTACAAATGTGAACTGACGTTCAAAAATAAAACATTTGAAAACGGACCATTTTCCACATTTCTGAAGCATGACGTAAGGGGGGGGTGTTATCTCTTTTGTCGAAAATCAGCCATTTTTGCTCGAACATTAAATGCCTCCAAATGGTATTTAATTAACTTCCCGGGGTGAAGAAACCCTTTTTGAGAACTCAGAGTGAGTAAATTGGCCATTTTCATGCACTTTTAACCATTCCATAAATCTTGTGTTTTGGGCCCATGGAAGCATGAAAATCACTTTAAACATGCTAATTTTAGCTCTAACACTGATGATCCACCTACAAATGTGAACTGACGTTCAAAAATAAAACATTTGAAAACGGACCATTTTCCACATTTCTGAAGCATGACGTAATGGGGGGGTGTTATCTCTTTTGTCGAAAATCAGCCGTTTTTGCTCGAACATTAAATGCCTCCAAATGGTATTTAATTAACTTCCCGGGGTGAAGAAACCCTTTTTGAGAACTCAGAGTGAGTAAATTGGCCATTTTCATGCACTTTTAACCAATCCATAAATCTTGTGTTTAGGGCCCCTGGAAGCATGAAAATCACTTTAAACATGCTAATTTTAGCTCTAACACTGATGATCCACCTACAAATGTGAACTGACGTTCAAAAATAAAACATTTGAAAACGGACCATTTTCCACATTTCTGAAGCATGACGTAATGGGGGGGTGTTATCTCTTTTGTCGAAAATCAGCCGTTTTTGCTCGAACATTAAATGCCTCCAAATGGTATTTAATTAACTTCCCGAGCCCCTGGAAGCATGAAAATCACTTTAAACATGCTAATTTTAGCTCTAACACTGATGATCCACCTACAAATGTGAACTGACGTTCAAAAATAAAACATTTGAAAACGGACCATTTTCCACATTTCTGAAGCATGACGTAATGGGGGGGTGTTATCTCTTTTGTCGAAAATCAGCCGTTTTTGCTCGAACATTAAATGCCTCCAAATGGTATTTAATTAACTTCCCGGGGTGAAGAAACCCTTTTTGAGAACTCAGAGTGAGTAAATTGGCCATTTTCATGCACTTTTAACCATTCCATAAATCTTGTGTTTTGGGCCCCTGGAAGCATGAAAATCACTTTAAACATGCTAATTTTAGCTCTAACACTGATGATCCACCTACAAATGTGAACTGACGTTCAAAAATAAAACATTTGAAAACGGACCATTTTCCACATTTCTGAAGCATGACGTAATGGGGGGTGTTATCTCTTTTGTCGAAAATCAGCCGTTTTTGCTCGAACATTAAATGTCTCCAAATGGTATTTAATTAACTTCCCGAGCCCCTGGAAGCATGAAAATCACTTTAAACATGCTAATTTTAGCTCTAACACTGATGATCCACCTACAAATGTGAACTGACGTTCAAAAATAAAACATTTGAAAACGGACCATTTTCCACATTTCTGAAGCATGACGTAATGGGGGGGTGTTATCTCTTTTGTCGAAAATCAGCCGTTTTTGCTTGAACATTAAATGCCTCCAAATGGTATTTAATTAACTTCCCGAGCCCCTGGAAGCATGAAAATCACTTTAAACATGCTAATTTTAGCTCTAACACTGATGATCCACCTACAAATGTGAACTGACGTTCAAAAATAAAACATTTGAAAACGGACCATTTTCCACATTTCTGAAGCATGACGTAAGGGGGGGGTGTTATCTCTTTTGTCGAAAATCAGCCGTTTTTGCTCGAACATTAAATGCCTCCAAATGGTATTTAATTAACTTCCCGGGGTGAAGAAACCCTTTTTGAGAACTCAGAGTGAGTAAATTGGCCATTTTCATGCACTTTTAACCATTCCATAAATCTTGTGTTTTGGGCCCATGGAAGCATGAAAATCACTTTAAACATGCTAATTTTAGCTCTAACACTGATGATCCACCTACAAATGTGAACTGACGTTCAAAAATAAAACATTTGAAAACTGACCATTTTCCACATTTCTGAAGCATGACGTAATGGGGGGGTGTTATCTCTTTTGTCGAAAATCAGCCGTTTTTGCTCGAACATTAAATGCCTCCAAATGGTATTTAATTAACTTCCCGGGGTGAAGAAACCCTTTTTGAGAACTCAGAGTGAGTAAATTGGCCATTTTCATGCACTTTTAACCAATCCATAAATCTTGTGTTTAGGGCCCCTGGAAGCATGAAAATCACTTTAAACATGCTAATTTTAGCTCTAACACTGATGATCCACCTACAAATGTGAACTGACGTTCAAAAATAAAACATTTGAAAACGGACCATTTTCCACATTTCTGAAGCATGACGTAATGGGGGGGTGTTATCTCTTTTGTCGAAAATCAGCCGTTTTTGCTCGAACATTAAATGCCTCCAAATGGTATTTAATTAACTTCCCGAGCCCCTGGAAGCATGAAAATCACTTTAAACATGCTAATTTTAGCTCTAACACTGATGATCCACCTACAAATGTGAACTGACGTTCAAAAATAAAACATTTGAAAACGGACCATTTTCCACATTTCTGAAGCATGACGTAATGGGGGGGTGTTATCTCTTTTGTCGAAAATCAGCAGTTTTTGCTCAAACATTAAATGCCTCCAAATGGTATTTAATTAACTTCCCGGGGTGAAGAAACCCTTTTTGAGAACTCAGAGTGAGTAAATTGGCCATTTTCATGCACTTTTAACCATTCCATAAATCTTGTGTTTTGGGCCCCTGGAAGCATGAAAATCACTTTAAACATGCTAATTTTAGCTCTAACACTGATGATCCACCTACAAATGTGAACTGACGTTCAAAAATAAAACATTTGAAAACGGACCATTTTCCACATTTCTGAAGCATGACGTAATGGGGGGGTGTTATCTCTTTTGTCGAAAATCAGCCGTTTTTGCTGGAACATTAAATGCCTCCAAATGGTATTTATTTCACTTCCCGAGCCCCTGGAAGCATGAAAATCACTTTAAACATGCTAATTTTAGCTCTAACACTGATGATCCACCTACAAATGTGAACTGACGTTCAAAAATAAAACATTTGAAAACGGACCATTTTCCACATTTCTGAAGCATGACGTAATGGGGGGGTGTTATCTCTTTTGTCGAAAATCAGCCGTTTTTGCTTGAACATTAAATGCCTCCAAATGGTATTTAATTAACTTCCCGAGCCCCTGGAAGCATGAAAATCACTTTAAACATGCTAATTTTAGCTCTAACACTGATGATCCACCTACAAATGTGAACTGACGTTCAAAAATAAAACATTTGAAAACGGACCATTTTCCACATTTCTGAAGCATGACGTAAGGGGGGGGTGTTATCTCTTTTGTCGAAAATCAGCCGTTTTTGCTCGAACATTAAATGCCTCCAAATGGTATTTAATTAACTTCCCGGGGTGAAGAAACCCTTTTTGAGAACTCAGAGTGAGTAAATTGGCCATTTTCATGCACTTTTAACCATTCCATAAATCTTGTGTTTTGGGCCCATGGAAGCATGAAAATCACTTTAAACATGCTAATTTTAGCTCTAACACTGATGATCCACCTACAAATGTGAACTGACGTTCAAAAATAAAACATTTGAAAACGGACCATTTTCCACATTTCTGAAGCATGACGTAATGGGGGGGTGTTATCTCTTTTGTCGAAAATCAGCCGTTTTTGCTCGAACATTAAATGCCTCCAAATGGTATTTAATTAACTTCCCGGGGTGAAGAAACCCTTTTTGAGAACTCAGAGTGAGTAAATTGGCCATTTTCATGCACTTTTAACCAATCCATAAATCTTGTGTTTAGGGCCCCTGGAAGCATGAAAATCACTTTAAACATGCTAATTTTAGCTCTAACACTGATGATCCACCTACAAATGTGAACTGACGTTCAAAAATAAAACATTTGAAAACGGACCATTTTCCACATTTCTGAAGCATGACGTAATGGGGGGGTGTTATCTCTTTTGTCGAAAATCAGCCGTTTTTGCTCGAACATTAAATGCCTCCAAATGGTATTTAATTAACTTCCCGAGCCCCTGGAAGCATGAAAATCACTTTAAACATGCTAATTTTAGCTCTAACACTGATGATCCACCTACAAATGTGAACTGACGTTCAAAAATAAAACATTTGAAAACGGACCATTTTCCACATTTCTGAAGCATGACTAATGGGGGGGTGTTATCTCTTTTGTCGAAAATCAGCAGTTTTTGCTCAAACATTAAATGCCTCCAAATGGTATTTAATTAACTTCCCGGGGTGAAGAAACCCTTTTTGAGAACTCAGAGTGAGTAAATTGGCCATTTTCATGCACTTTTAACCATTCCATAAATCTTGTGTTTTGGGCCCCTGGAAGCATGAAAATCACTTTAAACATGCTAATTTTAGCTCTAACACTGATGATCCACCTACAAATGTGAACTGACGTTCAAAAATAAAACATTTGAAAACGGACCATTTTCCACATTTCTGAAGCATGACGTAATGGGGGGTGTTATCTCTTTTGTCGAAAATCAGCCGTTTTTGCTCGAACATTAAATGCCTCCAAATGGTATTTAATTAACTTCCCGAGCCCCTGGAAGCATGAAAATCACTTTAAACATGCTAATTTTAGCTCTAACACTGATGATCCACCTACAAATGTGAACTGACGTTCAAAAATAAAACATTTGAAAACGGACCATTTTCCACATTTCTGAAGCATGACGTAATGGGGGGGTGTTATCTCTTTTGTCGAAAATCAGCCGTTTTTGCTCGAACATTAAATGCCTCCAAATGGTATTTAATTAACTTCCCGAGCCCCTGGAAGCATGACAATCACTTTAAACATGCTAATTTTAGCTCTAACACTGATGATCCACCTACAAATGTGAACTGACGTTCAAAAATAAAACATTTGAAAACGGACCATTTTCCACATTTCTGAAGCATGACGTAAGGGGGGGGTGTTATCTCTTTTGTCGAAAATCAGCCATTTTTGCTCGAACATTAAATGCCTCCAAATGGTATTTAATTAACTTCCCGGGGTGAAGAAACCCTTTTTGAGAACTCAGAGTGAGTAAATTGGCCATTTTCATGCACTTTTAACCATTCCATAAATCTTGTGTTTTGGGCCCATGGAAGCATGAAAATCACTTTAAACATGCTAATTTTAGCTCTAACACTGATGATCCACCTACAAATGTGAACTGACGTTCAAAAATAAAACATTTGAAAACGGACCATTTTCCACATTTCTGAAGCATGACGTAATGGGGGGGTGTTATCTCTTTTGTCGAAAATCAGCCGTTTTTGCTCGAACATTAAATGCCTCCAAATGGTATTTAATTAACTTCCCGGGGTGAAGAAACCCTTTTTGAGAACTCAGAGTGAGTAAATTGGCCATTTTCATGCACTTTTAACCAATCCATAAATCTTGTGTTTAGGGCCCCTGGAAGCATGAAAATCACTTTAAACATGCTAATTTTAGCTCTAACACTGATGATCCACCTACAAATGTGAACTGACGTTCAAAAATAAAACATTTGAAAACGGACCATTTTCCACATTTCTGAAGCATGACGTAATGGGGGGGTGTTATCTCTTTTGTCGAAAATCAGCCGTTTTTGCTCGAACATTAAATGCCTCCAAATGGTATTTAATTAACTTCCCGAGCCCCTGGAAGCATGAAAATCACTTTAAACATGCTAATTTTAGCTCTAACACTGATGATCCACCTACAAATGTGAACTGACGTTCAAAAATAAAACATTTGAAAACGGACCATTTTCCACATTTCTGAAGCATGACGTAAGGGGGGGGTGTTATCTCTTTTGTCGAAAATCAGCCGTTTTTGCTCGAACATTAAATGCCTCCAAATGGTATTTAATTAACTTCCCGGGGTGAAGAAACCCTTTTTGAGAACTCAGAGTGAGTAAATTGGCCATTTTCATGCACTTTTAACCATTCCATAAATCTTGTGTTTTGGGCCCATGGAAGCATGAAAATCACTTTAAACATGCTAATTTTAGCTCTAACACTGATGATCCACCTACAAATGTGAACTGACGTTCAAAAATAAAACATTTGAAAACTGACCATTTTCCACATTTCTGAAGCATGACGTAATGGGGGGGTGTTATCTCTTTTGTCGAAAATCAGCCGTTTTTGCTCGAACATTAAATGCCTCCAAATGGTATTTAATTAACTTCCCGGGGTGAAGAAACCCTTTTTGAGAACTCAGAGTGAGTAAATTGGCCATTTTCATGCACTTTTAACCAATCCATAAATCTTGTGTTTAGGGCCCCTGGAAGCATGAAAATCACTTTAAACATGCTAATTTTAGCTCTAACACTGATGATCCACCTACAAATGTGAACTGACGTTCAAAAATAAAACATTTGAAAACGGACCATTTTCCACATTTCTGAAGCATGACGTAATGGGGGGGTGTTATCTCTTTTGTCGAAAATCAGCCGTTTTTGCTCGAACATTAAATGCCTCCAAATGGTATTTAATTAACTTCCCGAGCCCCTGGAAGCATGAAAATCACTTTAAACATGCTAATTTTAGCTCTAACACTGATGATCCACCTACAAATGTGAACTGACGTTCAAAAATAAAACATTTGAAAACGGACCATTTTCCACATTTCTGAAGCATGACGTAATGGGGGGGTGTTATCTCTTTTGTCGAAAATCAGCAGTTTTTGCTCAAACATTAAATGCCTCCAAATGGTATTTAATTAACTTCCCGGGGTGAAGAAACCCTTTTTGAGAACTCAGAGTGAGTAAATTGGCCATTTTCATGCACTTTTAACCATTCCATAAATCTTGTGTTTTGGGCCCCTGGAAGCATGAAAATCACTTTAAACATGCTAATTTTAGCTCTAACACTGATGATCCACCTACAAATGTGAACTGACGTTCAAAAATAAAACATTTGAAAACGGACCATTTTCCACATTTCTGAAGCATGACGTAATGGGGGGGTGTTATCTCTTTTGTCGAAAATCAGCCGTTTTTGCTGGAACATTAAATGCCTCCAAATGGTATTTATTTCACTTCCCGAGCCCCTGGAAGCATGAAAATCACTTTAAACATGCTAATTTTAGCTCTAACACTGATGATCCACCTACAAATGTGAACTGACGTTCAAAAATAAAACATTTGAAAACGGACCATTTTCCACATTTCTGAAGCATGACGTAATGGGGGGGTGTTATCTCTTTTGTCGAAAATCAGCCGTTTTTGCTTGAACATTAAATGCCTCCAAATGGTATTTAATTAACTTCCCGAGCCCCTGGAAGCATGAAAATCACTTTAAACATGCTAATTTTAGCTCTAACACTGATGATCCACCTACAAATGTGAACTGACGTTCAAAAATAAAACATTTGAAAACGGACCATTTTCCACATTTCTGAAGCATGACGTAAGGGGGGGGTGTTATCTCTTTTGTCGAAAATCAGCCGTTTTTGCTCGAACATTAAATGCCTCCAAATGGTATTTAATTAACTTCCCGGGGTGAAGAAACCCTTTTTGAGAACTCAGAGTGAGTAAATTGGCCATTTTCATGCACTTTTAACCATTCCATAAATCTTGTGTTTTGGGCCCATGGAAGCATGAAAATCACTTTAAACATGCTAATTTTAGCTCTAACACTGATGATCCACCTACAAATGTGAACTGACGTTCAAAAATAAAACATTTGAAAACGGACCATTTTCCACATTTCTGAAGCATGACGTAATGGGGGGGTGTTATCTCTTTTGTCGAAAATCAGCCGTTTTTGCTCGAACATTAAATGCCTCCAAATGGTATTTAATTAACTTCCCGGGGTGAAGAAACCCTTTTTGAGAACTCAGAGTGAGTAAATTGGCCATTTTCATGCACTTTTAACCAATCCATAAATCTTGTGTTTAGGGCCCCTGGAAGCATGAAAATCACTTTAAACATGCTAATTTTAGCTCTAACACTGATGATCCACCTACAAATGTGAACTGACGTTCAAAAATAAAACATTTGAAAACGGACCATTTTCCACATTTCTGAAGCATGACGTAATGGGGGGGTGTTATCTCTTTTGTCGAAAATCAGCCGTTTTTGCTCGAACATTAAATGCCTCCAAATGGTATTTAATTAACTTCCCGAGCCCCTGGAAGCATGAAAATCACTTTAAACATGCTAATTTTAGCTCTAACACTGATGATCCACCTACAAATGTGAACTGACGTTCAAAAATAAAACATTTGAAAACGGACCATTTTCCACATTTCTGAAGCATGACTAATGGGGGGGTGTTATCTCTTTTGTCGAAAATCAGCAGTTTTTGCTCAAACATTAAATGCCTCCAAATGGTATTTAATTAACTTCCCGGGGTGAAGAAACCCTTTTTGAGAACTCAGAGTGAGTAAATTGGCCATTTTCATGCACTTTTAACCATTCCATAAATCTTGTGTTTTGGGCCCATGGAAGCATGAAAATCACTTTAAACATGCTAATTTTAGCTCTAACACTGATGATCCACCTACAAATGTGAACTGACGTTCAAAAATAAAACATTTGAAAACGGACCATTTTCCACATTTCTGAAGCATGACGTAATGGGGGGGTGTTATCTCTTTTGTCGAAAATCAGCCGTTTTTGCTCGAACATTAAATGCCTCCAAATGGTATTTAATTAACTTCCCGGGGTGAAGAAACCCTTTTTGAGAACTCAGAGTGAGTAAATTGGCCATTTTCATGCACTTTTAACCAATCCATAAATCTTGTGTTTAGGGCCCCTGGAAGCATGAAAATCACTTTAAACATGCTAATTTTAGCTCTAACACTGATGATCCACCTACAAATGTGAACTGACGTTCAAAAATAAAACATTTGAAAACGGACCATTTTCCACATTTCTGAAGCATGACGTAATGGGGGGGTGTTATCTCTTTTGTCGAAAATCAGCCGTTTTTGCTCGAACATTAAATGCCTCCAAATGGTATTTAATTAACTTCCCGAGCCCCTGGAAGCATGAAAATCACTTTAAACATGCTAATTTTAGCTCTAACACTGATGATCCACCTACAAATGTGAACTGACGTTCAAAAATAAAACATTTGAAAACGGACCATTTTCCACATTTCTGAAGCATGACGTAATGGGGGGTGTTATCTCTTTTGGCGAAAATCAGCCGTTTTTGCTCGAACATTAAATGCCTCCAAATGGTATTTAATTAACTTCCCGAGCCCCTGGAAGCATGAAAATCACTTTAAACATGCTAATTTTAGCTCTAACACTGATGATCCACCTACAAATGTGAACTGACGTTCAAAAATAAAACATTTGAAAACGGACCATTTTCCACATTTCTGAAGCATGACGTAATGGGGGGGTGTTATCTCTTTTGTCGAAAATCAGCCGTTTTTGCTCGAACATTAAATGCCTCCAAATGGTATTTAATTAACTTCCCGAGCCCCTGGAAGCATGACAATCACTTTAAACATGCTAATTTTAGCTCTAACACTGATGATCCACCTACAAATGTGAACTGACGTTCAAAAATAAAACATTTGAAAACGGACCATTTTCCACATTTCTGAAGCATGACGTAAGGGGGGGGTGTTATCTCTTTTGTCGAAAATCAGCCATTTTTGCTCGAACATTAAATGCCTCCAAATGGTATTTAATTAACTTCCCGGGGTGAAGAAACCCTTTTTGAGAACTCAGAGTGAGTAAATTGGCCATTTTCATGCACTTTTAACCATTCCATAAATCTTGTGTTTTGGGCCCATGGAAGCATGAAAATCACTTTAAACATGCTAATTTTAGCTCTAACACTGATGATCCACCTACAAATGTGAACTGACGTTCAAAAATAAAACATTTGAAAACGGACCATTTTCCACATTTCTGAAGCATGACGTAATGGGGGGGTGTTATCTCTTTTGTCGAAAATCAGCCGTTTTTGCTCGAACATTAAATGCCTCCAAATGGTATTTAATTAACTTCCCGGGGTGAAGAAACCCTTTTTGAGAACTCAGAGTGAGTAAATTGGCCATTTTCATGCACTTTTAACCAATCCATAAATCTTGTGTTTAGGGCCCCTGGAAGCATGAAAATCACTTTAAACATGCTAATTTTAGCTCTAACACTGATGATCCACCTACAAATGTGAACTGACGTTCAAAAATAAAACATTTGAAAACGGACCATTTTCCACATTTCTGAAGCATGACGTAATGGGGGGGTGTTATCTCTTTTGTCGAAAATCAGCCGTTTTTGCTCGAACATTAAATGCCTCCAAATGGTATTTAATTAACTTCCCGAGCCCCTGGAAGCATGAAAATCACTTTAAACATGCTAATTTTAGCTCTAACACTGATGATCCACCTACAAATGTGAACTGACGTTCAAAAATAAAACATTTGAAAACGGACCATTTTCCACATTTCTGAAGCATGACGTAATGGGGGGGTGTTATCTCTTTTGTCGAAAATCAGCCGTTTTTGCTCGAACATTAAATGCCTCCAAATGGTATTTAATTAACTTCCCGGGGTGAAGAAACCCTTTTTGAGAACTCAGAGTGAGTAAATTGGCCATTTTCATGCACTTTTAACCATTCCATAAATCTTGTGTTTTGGGCCCCTGGAAGCATGAAAATCACTTTAAACATGCTAATTTTAGCTCTAACACTGATGATCCACCTACAAATGTGAACTGACGTTCAAAAATAAAACATTTGAAAACGGACCATTTTCCACATTTCTAAAGCATGACGTAATTGGGGGGTGTTATCTCTTTTGTCGAAAATCAGCCGTTTTTGCTCGAACATTAAATGCCTCCAAATGGTATTTAATTAACTTCCCGGGGTGAAGAAACCCTTTTTGAGAACTCAGAGTGAGTAAATTGGCCATTTTCATGCACTTTTAACCATTCCATAAATCTTGTGTTTTGGGCCCCTGGAAGCATGAAAATCACTTTAAACATGCTAATTTTAGCTCTAACACTGATGATCCACCTACAAATGTGAACTGACGTTCAAAAATAAAACATTTGAAAACGGACCATTTTCCACATTTCTGAAGCATGATGTAATGGGGGGTGTTATCTCTTTTGTCGAAAATCAGCCGTTTTTGCTCGAACATTAAATGCCTCCAAATGGTATTTAATTAACTTCCCGAGCCCCTGGAAGCATGAAAATCACTTTAAACATGCTAATTTTAGCTCTAACACTGATGATCCACCTACAAATGTGAACTGACGTTCAAAAATAAAACATTTGAAAACGGACCATTTTCCACATTTCTGAAGCATGACGTAAGGGGGGGGTGTTATCTCTTTTGTCGAAAATCAGCCGTTTTTGCTCGAACATTAAATGCCTCCAAATGGTATTTAATTAACTTCCCGGGGTGAAGAAACCCTTTTTGAGAACTCAGAGTGAGTAAATTGGCCATTTTCATGCACTTTTAACCATTCTATAAATCTTGTGTTTTGGGCCCATGGAAGCATGAAAATCACTTTAAACATGCTAATTTTAGCTCTAACACTGATGATCCACCTACAAATGTGAACTGACGTTCAAAAATAAAACATTTGAAAACGGACCATTTTCCACATTTCTGAAGCATGACGTAATGGGGGGGTGTTATCTCTTTTGTCGAAAATCAGCCGTTTTTGCTCGAACATTAAATGCCTCCAAATGGTATTTAATTAACTTCCCGGGGTGAAGAAACCCTTTTTGAGAACTCAGAGTGAGTAAATTGGCCATTTTCATGCACTTTTAACCAATCCATAAATCTTGTGTTTAGGGCCCCTGGAAGCATGAAAATCACTTTAAACATGCTAATTTTAGCTCTAACACTGATGATCCACCTACAAATGTGAACTGACGTTCAAAAATAAAACATTTGAAAACGGACCATTTTCCACATTTCTGAAGCATGACGTAATGGGGGGGTGTTATCTCTTTTGTCGAAAATCAGCCGTTTTTGCTCGAACATTAAATGCCTCCAAATGGTATTTAATTAACTTCCCGAGCCCCTGGAAGCATGAAAATCACTTTAAACATGCTAATTTTAGCTCTAACACTGATGATCCACCTACAAATGTGAACTGACGTTCAAAAATAAAACATTTGAAAACGGACCATTTTCCACATTTCTGAAGCATGATGTAATGGGGGGGTGTTATCTCTTTTGTCGAAAATCAGCAGTTTTTGCTCAAACATTAAATGCCTCCAAATGGTATTTAATTAACTTCCCGGGGTGAAGAAACCCTTTTTGAGAACTCAGAGTGAGTAAATTGGCCATTTTCATGCACTTTTAACCATTCCATAAATCTTGTGTTTTGGGCCCCTGGAAGCATGAAAATCACTTTAAACATGCTAATTTTAGCTCTAACACTGATGATCCACCTACAAATGTGAACTGACGTTCAAAAATAAAACATTTGAAAACGGACCATTTTCCACATTTCTGAAGCATGACGTAATGGGGGGGTGTTATCTCTTTTGTCGAAAATCAGCCGTTTTTGCTGGAACATTAAATGCCTCCAAATGGTATTTATTTCACTTCCCGAGCCCCTGGAAGCATGAAAATCACTTTAAACATGCTAATTTTAGCTCTAACACTGATGATCCACCTACAAATGTGAACTGACGTTCAAAAATAAAACATTTGAAAACGGACCATTTTCCACATTTCTGAAGCATGACGTAATGGGGGGGGTGTTATCTCTTTTGTCGAAAATCAGCCGTTTTTGCTCGAACATTAAATGCCTCCAAATGGTATTTAATTAACTTCCCGAGCCCCTGGAAGCATGAAAATCACTTTAAACATGCTAATTTTAGCTCTAACACTGATGATCCACCTACAAATGTGAACTGACGTTCAAAAATAAAACATTTGAAAACGGACCATTTTCCACATTTCTAAAGCATGACGTAATTGGGGGGTGTTATCTCTTTTGTCGAAAATCAGCCGTTTTTGCTGGAACATTAAATGCCTCCAAATGGTATTTAATTAACTTCCCGGGGTGAAGAAACCCTTTTTGAGAACTCAGAGTGAGTAAATTGGCCATTTTCATGCACTTTTAACCATTCCATAAATCTTGTGTTTTGGGCCCCTGGAAGCATGAAAATCACTTTAAACATGCTAATTTTAGCTCTAACACTGATGATCCACCTACAAATGTGAACTGACGTTCAAAAATAAAACATTTGAAAACGGACCATTTTCCACATTTCTGAAGCATGACGTAATGGGGGGTGTTATCTCTTTTGTCGAAAATCAGCCGTTTTTGCTCGAACATTAAATGCCTCCAAATGGTATTTAATTAACTTCCCGAGCCCCTGGAAGCATGAAAATCACTTTAAACATGCTAATTTTAGCTCTAACACTGATGATCCACCTACAAATGTGAACTGACGTTCAAAAATAAAACATTTGAAAACGGACCATTTTCCACATTTCTGAAGCATGACGTAATGGGGGGGTGTTATCTCTTTTGTCGAAAATCAGCCGTTTTTGCTCGAACATTAAATGCCTCCAAATGGTATTTAATTAACTTCCCGAGCCCCTGGAAGCATGACAATCACTTTAAACATGCTAATTTTAGCTCTAACACTGATGATCCACCTACAAATGTGAACTGACGTTCAAAAATAAAACATTTGAAAACGGACCATTTTCCACATTTCTGAAGCATGACGTAAGGGGGGGGTGTTATCTCTTTTGTCGAAAATCAGCCGTTTTTGCTGGAACATTAAATGCCTCCAAATGGTATTTATTTCACTTCCCGAGCCCCTGGAAACATGAAAATCACTTTAAACATGCTAATTTTAGCTCTAACACTGATGATCCACCTACAAATGTGAACTGACGTTCAAAAATAAAACATTTGAAAACGGACCATTTTCCACATTTCTGAAGCATGACGTAATGGGGGGGTGTTATCTCTTTTGTCGAAAATCAGCCGTTTTTGCTCGAACATTAAATGCCTCCAAATGGTATTTAATTAACTTCCCGAGCCCCTGGAAGCATGAAAATCACTTTAAACATGCTAATTTTAGCTCTAACACTGATGATCCACCTACAAATGTGAACTGACGTTCAAAAATAAAACATTTGAAAACGGACCATTTTCCACATTTCTAAAGCATGACGTAATTGGGGGGTGTTATCTCTTTTGTCGAAAATCAGCCGTTTTTGCTCAAACATTAAATGCCTCCAAATGGTATTTAATTAACTTCCCGGGGTGAAGAAACCCTTTTTGAGAACTCAGAGTGAGTAAATTGGCCATTTTCATGCACTTTTAACCATTCCATAAATCTTGTGTTTTGGGCCCCTGGAAGCATGAAAATCACTTTAAACATGCTAATTTTAGCTCTAACACTGATGATCCACCTACAAATGTGAACTGACGTTCAAAAATAAAACATTTGAAAAAGGACCATTTTCCACATTTCTGAAGCATGACGTAATGGGGGGTGTTATCTCTTTTGTCAAAAATCAGCCGTTTTTGCTCGAACATTAAATGCCTCCAAATGGTATTTAATTAACTTCCCGAGCCCCTGGAAGCATGAAAATCACTTTAAACATGCTAATTTTAGCTCTAACACTGATGATCCACCTACAAATGTGAACTGACGTTCAAAAATAAAACATTTGAAAACGGACCATTTTCCACATTTCTGAAGCATGACGTAATGGGGGGGTGTTATCTCTTTTGTCGAAAATCAGCCGTTTTTGCTCGAACATTAAATGCCTCCAAATGGTATTTAATTAACTTCCCGAGCCCCTGGAAGCATGAAAATCACTTTAAACATGCTAATTTTAGCTCTAACACTGATGATCCACCTACAAATGTGAACTGACGTTCAAAAATAAAACATTTGAAAACGGACCATTTTCCACATTTCTGAAGCATGACGTAAGGAGGGGGTGTTATCTCTTTTGTCGAAAATCAGCCGTTTTTGCTCGAACATTAAATGCCTCCAAATGGTATTTAATTAACTTCCCGGGGTGAAGAAACCCTTTTTGAGAACTCAGAGTGAGTAAATTGGCCATTTTCATGCACTTTTAACCATTCCATAAATCTTGTGTTTTGGGCCCCTGGAAGCATGAAAATCACTTTAAACATGCTAATTTTAGCTCTAACACTGATGATCTACCTACAAATGTGAACTGACGTTCAAAAATAAAACATTTGAAAACGGACCATTTTCCACATTTCTGAAGCATGACGTAATGGGGGGGTGTTATCTCTTTTGTCGAAAATCAGCCGTTTTTGCTCGAACATTAAATGCCTCCAAATGGTATTTAATTAACTTCCCGGGGTGAAGAAACCCTTTTTGAGAACTCACAGTGAGTAAATTGGCCATTTTCATGCACTTTTAATCATTCCATAAATCTTGTGTTTTGGGCCCCTGGAATGGAAGCATGAAAATCACTTTAAACATGCTAATTTTAGCTCTAACACTGATGATCCACCTACAAATGTGAACTGACGTTCAAAAATAAAACATTTGAAAACGGACCATTTTCCACATTTCTGAAGCATGACGTAATGGGGGGGTGTTATCTCTTTTGTCGAAAATCAGCCGTTTTTGCTCGAACATTAAATGCCTCCAAATGGTATTTAATTAACTTCCCGGGGTGAAGAAACCCTTTTTGAGAACTCAGAGTGAGTAAATTGGCCATTTTCATGCACTTTTAACCAATCCATAAATCTTGTGTTTAGGGCCCCTGGAAGCATGAAAATCACTTTAAACATGCTAATTTTAGCTCTAACACTGATGATCCACCTACAAATGTGAACTGACGTTCAAAAATAAAACATTTGAAAACGGACCATTTTCCACATTTCTGAAGCATGACGTAAGGGGGGGGTGTTATCTCTTTTGTCGAAAATCAGCCGTTTTTGCTCGAACATTAAATGCCTCCAAATGGTATTTAATTAACTTCCCGGGGTGAAGAAACCCTTTTTGAGAACTCAGAGTGAGTAAATTGGCCATTTTCATGCACTTTTAACCATTCCATAAATCTTGTGTTTTGGGCCCATGGAAGCATGAAAATCACTTTAAACATGCTAATTTTAGCTCTAACACTGATGATCCACCTACAAATGTGAACTGACGTTCAAAAATAAAACATTTGAAAACGGACCATTTTCCACATTTCTGAAGCATGACGTAATGGGGGGGTGTTATCTCTTTTGTCGAAAATCAGCCGTTTTTGCTCGAACATTAAATGCCTCCAAATGGTATTTAATTAACTTCCCGGGGTGAAGAAACCCTTTTTGAGAACTCAGAGTGAGTAAATTGGCCATTTTCATGCACTTTTAACCAATCCATAAATCTTGTGTTTAGGGCCCCTGGAAGCATGAAAATCACTTTAAACATGCTAATTTTAGCTCTAACACTGATGATCCACCTACAAATGTGAACTGACGTTCAAAAATAAAACATTTGAAAACGGACCATTTTCCACATTTCTGAAGCATGACGTAATGGGGGGGTGTTATCTCTTTTGTCGAAAATCAGCCGTTTTTGCTCGAACATTAAATGCCTCCAAATGGTATTTAATTAACTTCCCGAGCCCCTGGAAGCATGAAAATCACTTTAAACATGCTAATTTTAGCTCTAACACTGATGATCCACCTACAAATGTGAACTGACGTTCAAAAATAAAACATTTGAAAACGGACCATTTTCCACATTTCTGAAGCATGACGTAATGGGGGGGTGTTATCTCTTTTGTCGAAAATCAGCAGTTTTTGCTCAAACATTAAATGCCTCCAAATGGTATTTAATTAACTTCCCGGGGTGAAGAAACCCTTTTTGAGAACTCAGAGTGAGTAAATTGGCCATTTTCATGCACTTTTAACCATTCCATAAATCTTGTGTTTTGGGCCCCTGGAAGCATGAAAATCACTTTAAACATGCTAATTTTAGCTCTAACACTGATGATCCACCTACAAATGTGAACTGACGTTCAAAAATAAAACATTTGAAAACGGACCATTTTCCACATTTCTGAAGCATGACGTAATGGGGGGGTGTTATCTCTTTTGTCGAAAATCAGCCGTTTTTGCTGGAACATTAAATGCCTCCAAATGGTATTTATTTCACTTCCCGAGCCCCTGGAAGCATGAAAATCACTTTAAACATGCTAATTTTAGCTCTAACACTGATGATCCACCTACAAATGTGAACTGACGTTCAAAAATAAAACATTTGAAAACGGACCATTTTCCACATTTCTGAAGCATGACGTAATGGGGGGGTGTTATCTCTTTTGTCGAAAATCAGCCGTTTTTGCTTGAACATTAAATGCCTCCAAATGGTATTTAATTAACTTCCCGAGCCCCTGGAAGCATGAAAATCACTTTAAACATGCTAATTTTAGCTCTAACACTGATGATCCACCTACAAATGTGAACTGACGTTCAAAAATAAAACATTTGAAAACGGACCATTTTCCACATTTCTGAAGCATGACGTAAGGGGGGGGTGTTATCTCTTTTGTCGAAAATCAGCCGTTTTTGCTTGAACATTAAATGCCTCCAAATGGTATTTAATTAACTTCCCGGGGTGAAGAAACCCTTTTTGAGAACTCAGAGTGAGTAAATTGGCCATTTTCATGCACTTTTAACCATTCCATAAATCTTGTGTTTTGGGCCCATGGAAGCATGAAAATCACTTTAAACATGCTAATTTTAGCTCTAACACTGATGATCCACCTACAAATGTGAACTGACGTTCAAAAATAAAACATTTGAAAACGGACCATTTTCCACATTTCTGAAGCATGACGTAATGGGGGGGTGTTATCTCTTTTGTCGAAAATCAGCCGTTTTTGCTCGAACATTAAATGCCTCCAAATGGTATTTAATTAACTTCCCGGGGTGAAGAAACCCTTTTTGAGAACTCAGAGTGAGTAAATTGGCCATTTTCATGCACTTTTAACCAATCCATAAATCTTGTGTTTAGGGCCCCTGGAAGCATGAAAATCACTTTAAACATGCTAATTTTAGCTCTAACACTGATGATCCACCTACAAATGTGAACTGACGTTCAAAAATAAAACATTTGAAAACGGACCATTTTCCACATTTCTGAAGCATGACGTAATGGGGGGGTGTTATCTCTTTTGTCGAAAATCAGCCGTTTTTGCTCGAACATTAAATGCCTCCAAATGGTATTTAATTAACTTCCCGAGCCCCTGGAAGCATGAAAATCACTTTAAACATGCTAATTTTAGCTCTAACACTGATGATCCACCTACAAATGTGAACTGACGTTCAAAAATAAAACATTTGAAAACGGACCATTTTCCACATTTCTGAAGCATGACGTAATGGGGGGGTGTTATCTCTTTTGTCGAAAATCAGCAGTTTTTGCTCAAACATTAAATGCCTCCAAATGGTATTTAATTAACTTCCCGGGGTGAAGAAACCCTTTTTGAGAACTCAGAGTGAGTAAATTGGCCATTTTCATGCACTTTTAACCATTCCATAAATCTTGTGTTTTGGGCCCCTGGAAGCATGAAAATCACTTTAAACATGCTAATTTTAGCTCTAACACTGATGCTCCACCTACAAATGTGAACTGACGTTCAAAAATAAAACATTTGAAAACGGACCATTTTCCACATTTCTGAAGCATGACGTAATGGGGGGGTGTTATCTCTTTTGTCGAAAATCAGCCGTTTTTGCTGGAACATTAAATGCCTCCAAATGGTATTTATTTCACTTCCCGAGCCCCTGGAAGCATGAAAATCACTTTAAACATGCTAATTTTAGCTCTAACACTGATGATCCACCTACAAATGTGAACTGACGTTCAAAAATAAAACATTTGAAAACGGACCATTTTCCACATTTCTGAAGCATGACGTAATGGGGGGGTGTTATCTCTTTTGTCGAAAATCAGCCGTTTTTGCTCGAACATTAAATGCCTCCAAATGGTATTTAATTAACTTCCCGAGCCCCTGGAAGCATGAAAATCACTTTAAACATGCTAATTTTAGCTCTAACACTGATGATCCACCTACAAATGTGAACTGACGTTCAAAAATAAAACATTTGAAAACGGACCATTTTCCACATTTCTAAAGCATGACGTAATTGGGGGGTGTTATCTCTTTTGTCGAAAATCAGCCGTTTTTGCTCGAACATTAAATGCCTCCAAATGGTATTTAATTAACTTCCCGGGGTGAAGAAACCCTTTTTGAGAACTCAGAGTGAGTAAATTGGCCATTTTCATGCACTTTTAACCATTCCATAAATCTTGTGTTTTGGGCCCCTGGAAGCATGAAAATCACTTTAAACATGCTAATTTTAGCTCTAACACTGATGATCCACCTACAAATGTGAACTGACGTTCAAAAATAAAACATTTGAAAACGGACCATTTTCCACATTTCTGAAGCATGACGTAATGGGGGGTGTTATCTCTTTTGTCGAAAATCAGCCGTTTTTGCTCGAACATTAAATGCCTCCAAATGGTATTTAATTAACTTCCCGAGCCCCTGGAAGCATGAAAATCACTTTAAACATGCTAATTTTAGCTCTAACACTGATGATCCACCTACAAATGTGAACTGACGTTCAAAAATAAAACATTTGAAAACGGACCATTTTCCACATTTCTGAAGCATGACGTAATGGGGGGGTGTTATCTCTTTTGTCGAAAATCAGCCGTTTTTGCTCGAACATTAAATGCCTCCAAATGGTATTTAATTAACTTCCCGAGCCCCTGGAAGCATGACAATCACTTTAAACATGCTAATTTTAGCTCTAACACTGATGATCCACCTACAAATGTGAACTGACGTTCAAAAATAAAACATTTGAAAACGGACCATTTTCCACATTTCTGAAGCATGACGTAAGGGGGGGGTGTTATCTCTTTTGTCGAAAATCAGCCATTTTTGCTCGAACATTAAATGCCTCCAAATGGTATTTAATTAACTTCCCGGGGTGAAGAAACCCTTTTTGAGAACTCAGAGTGAGTAAATTGGCCATTTTCATGCACTTTTAACCATTCCATAAATCTTGTGTTTTGGGCCCATGGAAGCATGAAAATCACTTTAAACATGCTAATTTTAGCTCTAACACTGATGATCCACCTACAAATGTGAACTGACGTTCAAAAATAAAACATTTGAAAACGGACTATTTTCCACATTTCTGAAGCATGACGTAATGGGGGGGTGTTATCTCTTTTGTCGAAAATCAGCCGTTTTTGCTCGAACAT
This sequence comes from Lissotriton vulgaris, assembly GCF_964263255.1. NCBI lineage: Eukaryota > Metazoa > Chordata > Amphibia > Caudata > Salamandridae > Lissotriton > Lissotriton vulgaris. The sequence goes on from NW_028250991.1 coordinate 206,597, forward strand.
TAAATGCCTCCAAATGGTATTTAATTAACTTCCCGGGGTGAAGAAACCCTTTTTGAGAACTCAGAGTGAGTAAATTGGCCATTTTCATGCACTTTTAACCAATCCATAAATCTTGTGTTTAGGGCCCCTGGAAGCATGAAAATCACTTTAAACATGCTAATTTTAGCTCTAACACTGATGATCCACCTACAAATGTGAACTGACGTTCAAAAATAAAACATTTGAAAACGGACCATTTTCCACATTTCTGAAGCATGACGTAATGGGGGGGTGTTATCTCTTTTGTCGAAAATCAGCCGTTTTTGCTCGAACATTAAATGCCTCCAAATGGTATTTAATTAACTTCCCGAGCCCCTGGAAGCATGAAAATCACTTTAAACATGCTAATTTTAGCTCTAACACTGATGATCCACCTACAAATGTGAACTGACGTTCAAAAATAAAACATTTGAAAACGGACCATTTTCCACATTAATGAAGCATTACGTAATGGGGGGGTGTTATCTCTTTTGTCGAAAATCAGCCGTTTTTGCTCGAACATTAAATGCCTCCAAATGGTATTTAATTAACTTCCCGGGGTGAAGAAACCCTTTTTGAGAACTCAGAGTGAGTAAATTGGCCATTTTCATGCACTTTTAACCATTCCATAAATCTTGTGTTTTGGGCCCCTGGAAGCATGAAAATCACTTTAAACATGCTAATTTTAGCTCTAACACTGATGATCCACCTACAAATGTGAACTGACGTTCAAAAATAAAACATTTGAAAACGGACCATTTTCCACATTTCTAAAGCATGACGTAATTGGGGGGTGTTATCTCTTTTGTCGAAAATCAGCCGTTTTTGCTCGAACATTAAATGCCTCCAAATGGTATTTAATTAACTTCCCGGGGTGAAGAAACCCTTTTTGAGAACTCAGAGTGAGTAAATTGGCCATTTTCATGCACTTTTAACCATTCCATAAATCTTGTGTTTTGGGCCCCTGGAAGCATGAAAATCACTTTAAACATGCTAATTTTAGCTCTAACACTGATGATCCACCTACAAATGTGAACTGACGTTCAAAAATAAAACATTTGAAAATGGACCATTTTCCACATTTCTGAAGCATGACGTAATGGGGGGTGTTATCTCTTTTGTCGAAAATCAGCCGTTTTTGCTCGAACATTAAATGCCTCCAAATGGTATTTAATTAACTTCCCGAGCCCCTGGAAGCATGAAAATCACTTTAAACATGCTAATTTTAGCTCTAACACTGATGATCCACCTACAAATGTGAACTGACGTTCAAAAATAAAACATTTGAAAACGGACCATTTTCCACATTTCTGAAGCATGACGTAAGGGGGGGGTGTTATCTCTTTTGTCGAAAATCAGCCGTTTTTGCTCGAACATTAAATGCCTCCAAATGGTATTTAATTAACTTCCCGGGGTGAAGAAACCCTTTTTGAGAACTCAGAGTGAGTAAATTGGCCATTTTCATGCACTTTTAACCATTCCATAAATCTTGTGTTTTGGGCCCATGGAAGCATGAAAATCACTTTAAACATGCTAATTTTAGCTCTAACACTGATGATCCACCTACAAATGTGAACTGACGTTCAAAAATAAAACATTTGAAAACAGACCATTTTCCACATTTCTGAAGCATGACGTAATGGGGGGGTGTTATCTCTTTTGTCGAAAATCAGCCGTTTTTGCTCGAACATTAAATGCCTCCAAATGGTATTTAATTAACTTCCCGGGGTGAAGAAACCCTTTTTGAGAACTCAGAGTGAGTAAATTGGCCATTTTCATGCACTTTTAACCAATCCATAAATCTTGTGTTTAGGGCCCCTGGAAGCATGAAAATCACTTTAAACATGCTAATTTTAGCTCTAACACTGATGATCCACCTACAAATGTGAACTGACGTTCAAAAATAAAACATTTGAAAACGGACCATTTTCCACATTTATGAAGCATGACGTAATGGGGGGGTGTTATCTCTTTTGTCGAAAATCAGCCGTTTTTGCTCGAACATTAAATGCCTCCAAATGGTATTTAATTAACTTCCCGAGCCCCTGGAAGCATGAAAATCACTTTAAACATGCTAATTTTAGCTCTAACACTGATGATCCACCTACAAATGTGAACTGACGTTCAAAAATAAAACATTTGAAAACGGACCATTTTCCACATTTCTGAAGCATGATGTAATGGGGGGGTGTTATCTCTTTTGTCGAAAATCAGCAGTTTTTGCTCAAACATTAAATGCCTCCAAATGGTATTTAATTAACTTCCCGGGGTGAAGAAACCCTTTTTGAGAACTCAGAGTGAGTAAATTGGCCATTTTCATGCACTTTTAACCATTCCATAAATCTTGTGTTTTGGGCCCCTGGAAGCATGAAAATCACTTTAAACATGCTAATTTTAGCTCTAACACTGATGATCCACCTACAAATGTGAACTGACGTTCAAAAATAAAACATTTGAAAACGGACCATTTTCCACATTTCTGAAGCATGACGTAATGGGGGGGTGTTATCTCTTTTGTCGAAAATCAGCCGTTTTTGCTGGAACATTAAATGCCTCCAAATGGTATTTATTTCACTTCCCGAGCCCCTGGAAGCATGAAAATCACTTTAAACATGCTAATTTTAGCTCTAACACTGATGATCCACCTACAAATGTGAACTGACGTTCAAAAATAAAACATTTGAAAACGGACCATTTTCCACATTTCTGAAGCATGACGTAATGGGGGGGTGTTATCTCTTTTGTCGAAAATCAGCCGTTTTTGCTCGAACATTAAATGCCTCCAAATGGTATTTAATTAACTTCCCGAGCCCCTGGAAGCATGAAAATCACTTTAAACATGCTAATTTTAGCTCTAACACTGATGATCCACCTACAAATGTGAACTGACGTTCAAAAATAAAACATTTGAAAACGGACCATTTTCCACATTTCTAAAGCATGACGTAATTGGGGGGTGTTATCTCTTTTGTCGAAAATCAGCCGTTTTTGCTGGAACATTAAATGCCTCCAAATGGTATTTAATTAACTTCCCGGGGTGAAGAAACCCTTTTTGAGAACTCAGAGTGAGTAAATTGGCCATTTTCATGCACTTTTAACCATTCCATAAATCTTGTGTTTTGGGCCCCTGGAAGCATGAAAATCACTTTAAACATGCTAATTTTAGCTCTAACACTGATGATCCACCTACAAATGTGAACTGACGTTCAAAAATAAAACATTTGAAAACGGACCATTTTCCACATTTCTGAAGCATGACGTAATGGGGGGTGTTATCTCTTTTGTCGAAAATCAGCCGTTTTTGCTCGAACATTAAATGCCTCCAAATGGTATTTAATTAACTTCCCGAGCCCCTGGAAGCATGAAAATCACTTTAAACATGCTAATTTTAGCTCTAACACTGATGATCCACCTACAAATGTGAACTGACGTTCAAAAATAAAACATTTGAAAACGGACCATTTTCCACATTTCTGAAGCATGACGTAATGGGGGGGTGTTATCTCTTTTGTCGAAAATCAGCCGTTTTTGCTCGAACATTAAATGCCTCCAAATGGTATTTAATTAACTTCCCGAGCCCCTGGAAGCATGACAATCACTTTAAACATGCTAATTTTAGCTCTAACACTGATGATCCACCTACAAATGTGAACTGACGTTCAAAAATAAAACATTTGAAAACGGACCATTTTCCACATTTCTGAAGCATGACGTAAGGGGGGGGTGTTATCTCTTTTGTCGAAAATCAGCCGTTTTTGCTGGAACATTAAATGCCTCCAAATGGTATTTATTTCACTTCCCGAGCCCCTGGAAACATGAAAATCACTTTAAACATGCTAATTTTAGCTCTAACACTGATGATCCACCTACAAATGTGAACTGACGTTCAAAAATAAAACATTTGAAAACGGACCATTTTCCACATTTCTGAAGCATGACGTAATGGGGGGGTGTTATCTCTTTTGTCGAAAATCAGCCGTTTTTGCTCGAACATTAAATGCCTCCAAATGGTATTTAATTAACTTCCCGAGCCCCTGGAAGCATGAAAATCACTTTAAACATGCTAATTTTAGCTCTAACACTGATGATCCACCTACAAATGTGAACTGACGTTCAAAAATAAAACATTTGAAAACGGACCATTTTCCACATTTCTAAAGCATGACGTAATTGGGGGGTGTTATCTCTTTTGTCGAAAATCAGCCGTTTTTGCTCAAACATTAAATGCCTCCAAATGGTATTTAATTAACTTCCCGGGGTGAAGAAACCCTTTTTGAGAACTCAGAGTGAGTAAATTGGCCATTTTCATGCACTTTTAACCATTCCATAAATCTTGTGTTTTGGGCCCCTGGAAGCATGAAAATCACTTTAAACATGCTAATTTTAGCTCTAACACTGATGATCCACCTACAAATGTGAACTGACGTTCAAAAATAAAACATTTGAAAAAGGACCATTTTCCACATTTCTGAAGCATGACGTAATGGGGGGTGTTATCTCTTTTGTCGAAAATCAGCCGTTTTTGCTCGAACATTAAATGCCTCCAAATGGTATTTAATTAACTTCCCGAGCCCCTGGAAGCATGAAAATCACTTTAAACATGCTAATTTTAGCTCTAACACTGATGATCCACCTACAAATGTGAACTGACGTTCAAAAATAAAACATTTGAAAACGGACCATTTTCCACATTTCTGAAGCATGACGTAATGGGGGGGTGTTATCTCTTTTGTCGAAAATCAGCCGTTTTTGCTCGAACATTAAATGCCTCCAAATGGTATTTAATTAACTTCCCGAGCCCCTGGAAGCATGAAAATCACTTTAAACATGCTAATTTTAGCTCTAACACTGATGATCCACCTACAAATGTGAACTGACGTTCAAAAATAAAACATTTGAAAACGGACCATTTTCCACATTTCTGAAGCATGACGTAAGGGGGGGGTGTTATCTCTTTTGTCGAAAATCAGCCGTTTTTGCTCGAACATTAAATGCCTCCAAATGGTATTTAATTAACTTCCCGGGGTGAAGAAACCCTTTTTGAGAACTCAGAGTGAGTAAATTGGCCATTTTCATGCACTTTTAACCATTCCATAAATCTTGTGTTTTGGGCCCATGGAAGCATGAAAATCACTTTAAACATGCTAATTTTAGCTCTAACACTGATGATCCACCTACAAATGTGAACTGACGTTCAAAAATAAAACATTTGAAAACGGACCATTTTCCACATTTCTGAAGCATGACGTAATGGGGGGGTGTTATCTCTTTTGTCGAAAATCAGCCGTTTTTGCTCGAACATTAAATGCCTCCAAATGGTATTTAATTAACTTCCCGGGGTGAAGAAACCCTTTTTGAGAACTCAGAGTGAGTAAATTGGCCATTTTCATGCACTTTTAACCAATCCATAAATCTTGTGTTTAGGGCCCCTGGAAGCATGAAAATCACTTTAAACATGCTAATTTTAGCTCTAACACTGATGATCCACCTACAAATGTGAACTGACGTTCAAAAATAAAACATTTGAAAACGGACCATTTTCCACATTTCTGAAGCATGACGTAATGGGGGGGTGTTATCTCTTTTGTCGAAAATCAGCCGTTTTTGCTCGAACATTAAATGCCTCCAAATGGTATTTAATTAACTTCCCGAGCCCCTGGAAGCATGAAAATCACTTTAAACATGCTAATTTTAGCTCTAACACTGATGATCCACCTACAAATGTGAACTGACGTTCAAAAATAAAACATTTGAAAACGGACCATTTTCCACATTTCTGAAGCATGACGTAATGGGGGGGTGTTATCTCTTTTGTCGAAAATCAGCAGTTTTTGCTCAAACATTAAATGCCTCCAAATGGTATTTAATTAACTTCCCGGGGTGAAGAAACCCTTTTTGAGAACTCAGAGTGAGTAAATTGGCCATTTTCATGCACTTTTAACCATTCCATAAATCTTGTGTTTTGGGCCCCTGGAAGCATGAAAATCACTTTAAACATGCTAATTTTAGCTCTAACACTGATGATCCACCTACAAATGTGAACTGACGTTCAAAAATAAAACATTTGAAAACGGACCATTTTCCACATTTCTGAAGCATGACGTAATGGGGGGGTGTTATCTCTTTTGTCGAAAATCAGCCGTTTTTGCTGGAACATTAAATGCCTCCAAATGGTATTTATTTCACTTCCCGAGCCCCTGGAAGCATGAAAATCACTTTAAACATGCTAATTTTAGCTCTAACACTGATGATCCACCTACAAATGTGAACTGACGTTCAAAAATAAAACATTTGAAAACGGACCATTTTCCACATTTCTGAAGCATGACGTAATGGGGGGGTGTTATCTCTTTTGTCGAAAATCAGCCGTTTTTGCTCGAACATTAAATGCCTCCAAATGGTATTTAATTAACTTCCCGAGCCCCTGGAAGCATGAAAATCACTTTAAACATGCTAATTTTAGCTCTAACACTGATGATCCACCTACAAATGTGAACTGACGTTCAAAAATAAAACATTTGAAAACGGACCATTTTCCACATTTCTAAAGCATGACGTAATTGGGGGGTGTTATCTCTTTTGTCGAAAATCAGCCGTTTTTGCTCGAACATTAAATGCCTCCAAATGGTATTTAATTAACTTCCCGGGGTGAAGAAACCCTTTTTGAGAACTCAGAGTGAGTAAATTGGCCATTTTCATGCACTTTTAACCATTCCATAAATCTTGTGTTTTGGGCCCCTGGAAGCATGAAAATCACTTTAAACATGCTAATTTTAGCTCTAACACTGATGATCCACCTACAAATGTGAACTGACGTTCAAAAATAAAACAATTGAAAACGGACCATTTTCCACATTTCTGAAGCATGACGTAATGGGGGGTGTTATCTCTTTTGTCGAAAATCAGCCGTTTTTGCTCGAACATTAAATGCCTCCAAATGGTATTTAATTAACTTCCCGAGCCCCTGGAAGCATGAAAATCACTTTAAACATGCTAATTTTAGCTCTAACACTGATGATCCACCTACAAATGTGAACTGACGTTCAAAAATAAAACATTTGAAAACGGACCATTTTCCACATTTCTGAAGCATGACGTAATGGGGGGGTGTTATCTCTTTTGTCGAAAATCAGCCGTTTTTGCTCGAACATTAAATGCCTCCAAATGGTATTTAATTAACTTCCCGAGCCCCTGGAAGCATGACAATCACTTTAAACATGCTAATTTTAGCTCTAACACTGATGATCCACCTACAAATGTGAACTGACGTTCAAAAATAAAACATTTGAAAACGGACCATTTTCCACATTTCTGAAGCATGACGTAAGGGGGGGGTGTTATCTCTTTTGTCAAAAATCAGCCATTTTTGCTCGAACATTAAATGCCTCCAAATGGTATTTAATTAACTTCCCGGGGTGAAGAAACCCTATTTGAGAACTCAGAGTGAGTAAATTGGCCATTTTCATGCACTTTTAACCATTCCATAAATCTTGTGTTTTGGGCCCATGGAAGCATGAAAATCACTTTAAACATGCTAATTTTAGCTCTAACACTGATGATCCACCTACAAATGTGAACTGACGTTCAAAAATAAAACATTTGAAAACGGACCATTTTCCACATTTCTGAAGCATGACGTAATGGGGGGGTGTTATCTCTTTTGTCGAAAATCAGCCGTTTTTGCTCGAACATTAAATGCCTCCAAATGGTTTTTAATTAACTTCCCGGGGTGAAGAAACCCTTTTTGAGAACTCAGAGTGAGTAAATTGGCCATTTTCATGCACTTTTAACCAATCCATAAATCTTGTGTTTAGGGCCCCTGGAAGCATGAAAATCACTTTAAACATGCTAATTTTAGCTCTAACACTGATGATCCACCTACAAATGTGAACTGACGTTCAAAAATAAAACATTTGAAAACGGACCATTTTCCACATTTCTGAAGCATGACGTAATGGGGGGGTGTTATCTCTTTTGTCGAAAATCAGCCGTTTTTGCTCGAACATTAAATGCCTCCAAATGGTATTTAATTAACTTCCCGAGCCCCTGGAAGCATGAAAATCACTTTAAACATGCTAATTTTAGCTCTAACACTGATGATCCACCTACAAATGTGAACTGACGTTCAAAAATAAAACATTTGAAAACGGACCATTTTCCACATTTCTGAAGCATGACGTAATGGGGGGGTGTTATCTCTTTTGTCGAAAATCAGCCGTTTTTGTTTGAACATTAAATGCCTCCAAATGGTATTTAATTAACTTCCCGGGGTGAAGAAACCCTTTTTGAGAACTCAGAGTGAGTAAATTGGCCATTTTCATGCACTTTTAACCATTCCATAAATCTTGTGTTTTGGGCCCCTGGAAGCATGAAAATCACTTTAAACATGCTAATTTTAGCTCTAACACTGATGATCCACCTACAAATGTGAACTGACGTTCAAAAATAAAACATTTGAAAACGGACCATTTTCCACATTTCTAAAGCATGACGTAATTGGGGGGTGTTATCTCTTTTGTCGAAAATCAGCCGTTTTTGCTCGAACATTAAATGCCTCCAAATGGTATTTAATTAACTTCCCGGGGTGAAGAAACCCTTTTTGAGAACTCAGAGTGAGTAAATTGGCCATTTTCATGCACTTTTAACCATTCCATAAATCTTGTGTTTTGGGCCCCTGGAAGCATGAAAATCACTTTAAACATGCTAATTTTAGCTCTAACACTGATGATCCACCTACAAATGTGAACTGACGTTCAAAAATAAAACATTTGAAAACGGACCATTTTCCACATTTCTGAAGCATGACGTAATGGGGGGTGTTATCTCTTTTGTCGAAAATCAGCCGTTTTTGCTCGAACATTAAATGCCTCCAAATGGTATTTAATTAACTTCCCGAGCCCCTGGAAGCATGAAAATCACTTTAAACATGCTAATTTTAGCTCTAACACTGATGATCCACCTACAAATGTGAACTGACGTTCAAAAATAAAACATTTGAAAACGGACCATTTTCCACATTTCTGAAGCATGACGTAATGGGGGGGTGTTATCTCTTTTGTCGAAAATCAGCCGTTTTTGCTCGAACATTAAATGCCTCCAAATGGTATTTAATTAACTTCCCGAGCCCCTGGAAGCATGAAAATCACTTTAAACATGCTAATTTTAGCTCTAACACTGATGATCCACCTACAAATGTGAACTGACGTTCAAAAATAAAACATTTGAAAACGGACCATTTTCCACATTTCTGAAGCATGACGTAATGGGGGGGTGTTATCTCTTTTGTCGAAAATCAGCCGTTTTTGCTCGAACATTAAATGCCTCCAAATGGTATTTAATTAACTTCCCGAGCCCCTGGAAGCATGACAATCACTTTAAACATGCTAATTTTAGCTCTAACACTGATGATCCACCTACAAATATGAACTGACGTTCAAAAATAAAACATTTGAAAACGGACCATTTTCCACATTTCTGAAGCATGACGTAATGGGGGGGTGTTATCTCTTTTGTCGAAAATCAGCCGTTTTTGCTCGAACATTAAATGCCTCCAAATGGTATTTAATTAACTTCCCGGGGTGAAGAAACCCTTTTTGAGAACTCAGAGTGAGTAAATTGGCCATTTTCATGCACTTTTAACCAATCCATAAATCTTGTGTTTAGGGCCCCTGGAAGCATGAAAATCACTTTAAACATGCTAATTTTAGCTCTAACACTGATGATCCACCTACAAATGTGAACTGACGTTCAAAAATAAAACATTTGAAAACGGACCATTTTCCACATTTCTGAAGCATGACGTAATGGGGGGGTGTTATCTCTTTTGTCGAAAATCAGCCGTTTTTGCTCGAACATTAAATGCCTCCAAATGGTATTTAATTAACTTCCCGAGCCCCTGGAAGCATGAAAATCACTTTAAACATGCTAATTTTAGCTCTAACACTGATGATCCACCTACAAATGTGAACTGACGTTCAAAAATAAAACATTTGAAAACGGACCATTTTCCACATTTCTGAAGCATGACGTAATGGGGGGGTGTTATCTCTTTTGTCGAAAATCAGCCGTTTTTGTTTGAACATTAAATGCCTCCAAATGGTATTTAATTAACTTCCCGGGGTGAAGAAACCCTTTTTGAGAACTCAGAGTGAGTAAATTGGCCATTTTCATGCACTTTTAACCATTCCATAAATCTTGTGTTTTGGGCCCCTGGAAGCATGAAAATCACTTTAAACATGCTAATTTTAGCTCTAACACTGATGATCCACCTACAAATGTGAACTGACGTTCAAAAATAAAACATTTGAAAACGGACCATTTTCCACATTTCTAAAGCATGACGTAATTGGGGGGTGTTATCTCTTTTGTCGAAAATCAGCCGTTTTTGCTCGAACATTAAATGCCTCCAAATGGTATTTAATTAACTTCCCGGGGTGAAGAAACCCTTTTTGAGAACTCAGAGTGAGTAAATTGGCCATTTTCATGCACTTTTAACCATTCCATAAATCTTGTGTTTTGGGCCCCTGGAAGCATGAAAATCACTTTAAACATGCTAATTTTAGCTCTAACACTGATGATCCACCTACAAATGTGAACTGACGTTCAAAAATAAAACATTTGAAAACGGACCATTTTCCACATTTCTGAAGCATGACGTAATGGGGGGTGTTATCTCTTTTGTCGAAAATCAGCCGTTTTTGCTCGAACATTAAATGCCTCCAAATGGTATTTAATTAACTTCCCGAGCCCCTGGAAGCATGAAAATCACTTTAAACATGCTAATTTTAGCTCTAACACTGATGATCCACCTACAAATGTGAACTGACGTTCAAAAATAAAACATTTGAAAACGGACCATTTTCCACATTTCTGAAGCATGACGTAATGGGGGGTGTTATCTCTTTTGTCGAAAATCAGCCGTTTTTGCTCGAACATTAAATGCCTCCAAATGGTATTTAATTAACTTCCCGAGCCCCTGGAAGCATGAAAATCACTTTAAACATGCTAATTTTAGCTCTAACACTGATGATCCACCTACAAATGTGAACTGACGTTCAAAAATAAAACATTTGAAAACGGACCATTTTCCACATTTCTGAAGCATGACGTAAGGGGGGGGTGTTATCTCTTTTGTCGAAAATCAGCCGTTTTTGCTCGAACATTAAATGCCTCCAAATGGTATTTAATTAACTTCCCGGGGTGAAGAAACCCTTTTTGAGAACTCAGAGTGAGTAAATTGGCCATTTTCATGCACTTTTAACCATTCCATAAATCTTGTGTTTTGGGCCCATGGAAGCATGAAAATCACTTTAAACATGCTAATTTTAGCTCTAACACTGATGATCCACCTACAAATGTGAACTGACGTTCAAAAATAAAACATTTGAAAACGGACCATTTTCCACATTTCTGAAGCATGACTTAATGGGGGGGTGTTATCTCTTTTGTCGAAAATCAGCCGTTTTTGCTCGAACATTAAATGCCTCCAAATGGTATTTAATTAACTTCCCGGGGTGAAGAAACCCTTTTTGAGAACTCAGAGTGAGTAAATTGGCCATTTTCATGCACTTTTAACCAATCCATAAATCTTGTGTTTAGGGCCCCTGGAAGCATGAAAATCACTTTAAACATGCTAATTTTAGCTCTAACACTGATGATCCACCTACAAATGTGAGCTGACGTTCAAAAATAAAACATTTGAAAACGGACCATTTTCCACATTTCTGAAGCATGACGTAATGGGGGGTGTTATCTCTTTTGTCGAAAATCAGCCGTTTTTGCTCGAACATTAAATGCCTCCAAATGGTATTTAATTAACTTCCCGAGCCCCTGGAAGCATGAAAATCACTTTAAACATGCTAATTTTAGCTCTAACACTGATGATCCACCTACAAATGTGAACTGACGTTCAAAAATAAAACATTTGAAAACGGACCATTTTCCACATTTCTGAAGCATGACGTAATGGGGGGGTGTTATCTCTTTTGTCGAAAATCAGCCGTTTTTGCTCGAACATTAAATGCCTCCAAATGGTATTTAATTAACTTCCCGGGGTGAAGAAACCCTTTTTGAGAACTCAGAGTGAGTAAATTGGCCATTTTCATGCACTTTTAACCATTCCATAAATCTTGTGTTTTGGGCCCCTGGAAGCATGAAAATCACTTTAAACATGCTAATTTTAGCTCTAACACTGATGATCCACCTACAAATGTGAACTGACGTTCAAAAATAAAACATTTGAAAACGGACCATTTTCCACATTTCTGAAGCATGACGTAATGGGGGGGTGTTATCTCTTTTGTCGAAAATCAGCCGTTTTTGCTGGAACATTAAATGCCTCCAAATGGTATTTATTTCACTTCCCGAGCCCCTGGAAGCATGAAAATCACTTTAAACATGCTAATTTTAGCTCTAACACTGATGATCCACCTACAAATGTGAACTGACGTTCCAAAATAAAACATTTGAAAACGGACCATTTTCCACATTTCTGAAGCATGACGTAATGGGGGGGTGTTATCTCTTTTGTCGAAAATCAGCCGTTTTTGCTCGAACATTAAATGCCTCCAAATGGTATTTAATTACCTTCCCGAGCCCCTGGAAGCATGAAAATCACTTTAAACATGCTAATTTTAGCTCTAACACTGATGATCCACCTACAAATGTGAACTGACGTTCAAAAATAAAACATTTGAAAACGGACCATTTTCCACATTTCTAAAGCATGACGTAATTGGGGGGTGTTATCTCTTTTGTCGAAAATCAGCCGTTTTTGCTCGAACATTAAATGCCTCCAAATGGTATTTAATGAACTTCCCGGGGTGAAGAAACCCTTTTTGAGAACTCAGAGTGAGTAAATTGGCCATTTTCATGCACTTTTAACCATTCCATAAATCTTGTGTTTTGGGCCCCTGGAAGCATGAAAATCACTTTAAACATGCTAATTTTAGCTCTAACACTGATGATCCACCTACAAATGTGAACTGACGTTCAAAAATAAAACATTTGAAAACGGACCATTTTCCACATTTCTGAAGCATGACGTAATGGGGGGTGTTATCTCTTTTGTCGAAAATCAGCCGTTTTTGCTCGAACATTAAATGCCTCCAAATGGTATTTAATTAACTTCCCGAGCCCCTGGAAGCATGAAAATCACTTTAAACATGCTAATTTTAGCTCTAACACTGATGATCCACCTACAAATGTGAACTGACGTTCAAAAATAAAACATTTGAAAACAGACCATTTTCCACATTTCTGAAGCATGACGTAATGGGGGGGTGTTATCTCTTTTGTCGAAAATCAGCCGTTTTTGCTCGAACATTAAATGCCTCCAAATGGTATTTAATTAACTTCCCGAGCCCCTGGAAGCATGAAAATCACTTTAAACATGCTAATTTTAGCTCTAACACTGATGATCCACCTACAAATGTGAACTGACGTTCAAAAATAAAACATTTGAAAACGGACCATTTTCCACATTTCTGAAGCATGACGTAAGGGGGGGGTGTTATCTCTTTTGTCGAAAATCAGCCGTTTTTGCTCGAACATTAAATGCCTCCAAATGGTATTTAATTAACTTCCCGGGGTGAAGAAACCCTTTTTGAGAACTCAGAGTGAGTAAATTGGCCATTTTCATGCACTTTTAACCATTCCATAAATCTTGTGTTTTGGGCCCATGGAAGCATGAAAATCACTTTAAACATGCTAATTTTAGCTCTAACACTGATGATCCACCTACAAATGTGAACTGACGTTCAAAAATAAAACATTTGAAAATGGACCATTTTCCACATTTCTGAAGCATGACGTAATGGGGGGGTGTTATCTCTTTTGTCGAAAATCAGCCGTTTTTGCTCGAACATTAAATGCCTCCAAATGGTATTTAATTAACTTCCCGAGCCCCTGGAAGCATGAAAATCACTTTAAACATGCTAATTTTAGCTCTAACACTGATGATCCACCTACAAATGTGAACTGACGTTCAAAAATAAAACATTTGAAAACGGACCATTTTCCACATTTCTGAAGCATGACGTAATGGGGGGGTGTTATCTCTTTTGTCGAAAATCAGCCGTTTTTGCTCGAACATTAAATGCCTCCAAATGGTATTTAATTAACTTCCCGAGCCCCTGGAAGCATGAAAATCACTTTAAACATGCTAATTTTAGCTCTAACACTGATGATCCACCTACAAATGTGAACTGACGTTCAAAAATAAAACATTTGAAAACGGACCATTTTCCACATTTCTGAAGCATGACGTAAGGGGGGGGTGTTATCTCTTTTGTCGAAAATCAGCCGTTTTTGCTCGAACATTAAATGCCTCCAAATGGTATTTAATTAACTTCCCGGGGTGAAGAAACCCTTTTTGAGAACTCAGAGTGAGTAAATTGGCCATTTTCATGCACTTTTAACCATTCCATAAATCTTGTGTTTTGGGCCCATGGAAGCATGAAAATCACTTTAAACATGCTAATTTTAGCTCTAACACTGATGATCCACCTACAAATGTGAACTGACGTTCAAAAATAAAACATTTGAAAACGGACCATTTTCCACATTTCTGAAGCATGACGTAATGGGGGGGTGTTATCTCTTTTGTCGAAAATCAGCCGTTTTTGCTCGAACATTAAATGCCTCCAAATGGTATTTAATTAACTTCCCGGGGTGAAGAAACCCTTTTTGAGAACTCAGAGTGAGTAAATTGGCCATTTTCATGCACTTTTAACCAATCCATAAATCTTGTGTTTAGGGCCCCTGGAAGCATGAAAATCACTTTAAACATGCTAATTTTAGCTCTAACACTGATGATCCACCTACAAATGTGAACTGACGTTCAAAAATAAAACATTTGAAAACGGACCATTTTCCACATTTCTGAAGCATGACGTAATGGGGGGTGTTATCTCTTTTGTCGAAAATCAGCCGTTTTTGCTCGAACATTAAATGCCTCCAAATGGTATTTAATTAACTTCCCGAGCCCCTGGAAGCATGAAAATCACTTTAAACATGCTAATTTTAGCTCTAACACTGATGATCCACCTACAAATGTGAACTGACGTTCAAAAATAAAACATTTGAAAACGGACCATTTTCCACATTTCTGAAGCATGACGTAATGGGGGGGTGTTATCTCTTTTGTCGAAAATCAGCCGTTTTTGCTCGAACATTAAATGCCTCCAAATGGTATTTAATTAACTTCCCGGGGTGAAGAAACCCTTTTTGAGAACTCAGAGTGAGTAAATTGGCCATTTTCATGCACTTTTAACCATTCCATAAATCTTGTGTTTTGGGCCCCTGGAAGCATGAAAATCACTTTAAACATGCTAATTTTAGCTCTAACACTGATGATCCACCTACAAATGTGAACTGACGTTCAAAAATAAAACATTTGAAAACGGACCATTTTCCACATTTCTGAAGCATGACGTAATGGGGGGGTGTTATCTCTTTTGTCGAAAATCAGCCGTTTTTGCTGGAACATTAAATGCCTCCAAATGGTATTTATTTCACTTCCCGAGCCCCTGGAAGCATGAAAATCACTTTAAACATGCTAATTTTAGCTCTAACACTGATGATCCACCTACAAATGTGAACTGACGTTCCAAAATAAAACATTTGAAAACGGACCATTTTCCACATTTCTGAAGCATGACGTAATGGGGGGGTGTTATCTCTTTTGTCGAAAATCAGCCGTTTTTGCTCGAACATTAAATGCCTCCAAATGGTATTTAATTACCTTCCCGAGCCCCTGGAAGCATGAAAATCACTTTAAACATGCTAATTTTAGCTCTAACACTGATGATCCACCTACAAATGTGAACTGACGTTCAAAAATAAAACATTTGAAAACGGACCATTTTCCACATTTCTAAAGCATGACGTAATTGGGGGGTGTTATCTCTTTTGTCGAAAATCAGCCGTTTTTGCTCGAACATTAAATGCCTCCAAATGGTATTTAATTAACTTCCCGGGGTGAAGAAACCCTTTTTGAGAACTCAGAGTGAGTAAATTGGCCATTTTCATGCACTTTTAACCATTCCATAAATCTTGTGTTTTGGGCCCCTGGAAGCATGAAAATCACTTTAAACATGCTAATTTTAGCTCTAACACTGATGATCCACCTACAAATGTGAACTGACGTTCAAAAATAAAACATTTGAAAACGGACCATTTTCCACATTTCTGAAGCATGACGTAATGGGGGGTGTTATCTCTTTTGTCGAAAATCAGCCGTTTTTGCTCGAACATTAAATGCCTCCAAATCGTATTTAATTAACTTCCCGAGCCCCTGGAAGCATGAAAATCACTTTAAACATGCTAATTTTAGCTCTAACACTGATGATCCACCTACAAATGTGAACTGACGTTCAAAAATAAAACATTTGAAAACAGACCATTTTCCACATTTCTGAAGCATGACGTAATGGGGGGGTGTTATCTCTTTTGTCGAAAATCAGCCGTTTTTGCTCGAACATTAAATGCCTCCAAATGGTCTTTAATTAACTTCCCGAGCCCCTGGAAGCATGAAAATCACTTTAAACATGCTAATTTTAGCTCTAACACTGATGATCCACCTACAAATGTGAACTGACGTTCAAAAATAAAACATTTGAAAACGGACCATTTTCCACATTTCTGAAGCATGACGTAAGGGGGGGGTGTTATCTCTTTTGTCGAAAATCAGCCGTTTTTGCTCGAACATTAAATGCCTCCAAATGGTATTTAATTAACTTCCCGGGGTGAAGAAACCCTTTTTGAGAACTCAGAGTGAGTAAATTGGCCATTTTCATGCACTTTTAACCATTCCATAAATCTTGTGTTTTGGGCCCATGGAAGCATGAAAATCACTTTAAACATGCTAATTTTAGCTCTAACACTGATGATCCACCTACAAATGTGAACTGACGTTCAAAAATAAAACATTTGAAAACGGACCATTTTCCACATTTCTGAAGCATGACGTAATGGGGGGGTGTTATCTCTTTTGTCGAAAATCAGCCGTTTTTGCTCGAACATTAAATGCCTCCAAATGGTATTTAATTAACTTCCCGGGGTGAAGAACCCCTTTTTGAGAACTCAGAGTGAGTAAATTGGCCATTTTCATGCACTTTTAACCAATCCATAAATCTTGTGTTTAGGGCCCCTGGAAGCATGAAAATCACTTTAAACATGCTAATTTTAGCTCTAACACTGATGATCCACCTACAAATGTGAACTGACGTTCAAAAATAAAACATTTGAAAACGGACCATTTTCCACATTTCTGAAGCATGACGTAATGGGGGGGTGTTATCTCTTTTGTCGAAAATCAGCCGTTTTTGCTCGAACATTAAATGCCTCCAAATGGTATTTAATTAACTTCCCGAGCCCCTGGAAGCATGAAAATCACTTTAAACATGCTAATTTTAGCTCTAACACTGATGATCCACCTACAAATGTGAACTGACGTTCAAAAATAAAACATTTGAAAACGGACCATTTTCCACATTTCTGAAGCATGACGTAATGGGGGGGTGTTATCTCTTTTGTCGAAAATCAGCCGTTTTTGCTGGAACATTAAATGCCTCCAAATGGTATTTATTTCACTTCCCGAGCCCCTGGAAGCATGAAAATCACTTTAAACATGCTAATGCTAATTTTAGCTCTAACACTGATGATCCACCTACAAATGTGAACTGATGTTCAAAAATAAAACATTTGAAAACGGACCATTTTCCACATTTCTGAAGCATGACGTAATGGGGGGGTGTTATCTCTTTTGTCGAAAATCAGCCGTTTTTGCTCGAACATTAAATGCCTCCAAATGGTATTTAATTAACTTCCCGAGCCCCTGGAAGCATGAAAATCACTTTAAACATGCTAATTTAGCTCTAACACTGATGATCCACCTACAAATGTGAACTGACGTTCAAAAATAAAACATTTGAAAACGGACCATTTTCCACATTTCTAAAGCATGACGTAATTGGGGGGTGTTATCTCTTTTGTCGAAAATCAGCCGTTTTTGCTCGAACATTAAATGCCTCCAAATGGTATTTAATTAACTTCCCGGGGTGAAGAAACCCTTTTTGAGAACTCAGAGTGAGTAAATTGGCCATTTTCATGCACTTTTAACCATTCCATAAATCTTGTGTTTTGTGAAAATCACTTTAAACATGCTAATTTTAGCTCTAACACTGATGATCCACCTACAAATGTGAACTGACGTTCAAAAATAAAACATTTGAAAACGGACCATTTTCCACATTTCTGAAGCATGACGTAATGGGGGGTGTTATCTCTTTTGTCGAAAATCAGCCGTTTTTGCTCGAACATTAAATGCCTCCAAATGGTATTTAATTAACTTCCCGAGCCCCTGGAAGCATGAAAATCACTTTAAACATGCTAATTTTAGCTCTAACACTGATGATCCACCTACAAATGTGAACTGACGTTCAAAAATAAAACATTTGAAAACGGACCATTTTCCACATTTCTGAAGCATGACGTAATGGGGGGGTGTTATCTCTTTTGTCGAAAATCAGCCGTTTTTGCTCGAACATTAAATGCCTCCAAATGGTATTTAATTAACTTCCCGGGGTGAAGAAACCCTTTTTGAGAACTCAGAGTGAGTAAATTGGCCATTTTCATGCACTTTTAACCATTCCATAAATCTTGTGTTTTGGGCACCTGGAAGCATGAAAATCACTTTAAACATGCTAATTTTAGCTCTAACACTGATGATCCACCTACAAATGTGAACTGTCGTTCAAAAATAAAACATTTGAAAACGGACCATTTTCCACATTTCTGAAGCATGACGTAATGGGGGGGTGTTATCTCTTTTGTCGAAAATCAGCCGTTTTTGCTCGAACATTAAATGCCTCCAAATGGTATTTAATTAACTTCCCGGGGTGAAGAAACCCTTTTTGAGAACTCAGAGTGAGTAAATTGGCCATTTTCATGCATTTTTAACCATTCCATAAATCTTGTGTTTAGGGCCCCTGGAAGCATGAAAATCACTTTAAACATGCTAATTTTAGCTCTAACACTGATGATCCACCTACAAATGTGAACTGACGTTCAAAAATAAAACATTTGAAAACGGACCATTTTCCACATTTCTGAAGCATGACGTAATGGGGGGGTGTTATCTCTTTTGTCGAAAATCAGCCGTTTTTGCTCGAACATTAAATTTTTTAATGCCTTCCAAATGGTGTTTAATTAACTTCCCGGGGTGAAGAAACCCTTTTTGAGAACTCAGAGTGAGTAAATTGGCCATTTTCATGCACTTTTAACCATTCCATAAATCTTGTGTTTTGGGCACCTGGAAGCATGAAAATCACTTTAAACATGCTAATTTTAGCTCTAACACTGATGATCCACCTACAAATGTGAACTGTCGTTCAAAAATAAAACATTTGAAAACGGACTATTTTCCACATTTCTGAAGCATGGCGTAATGGTGGGGTGTTATCTCTTTTGTCGAAAATCAGCCGTTTTTGCTCGAACATTAAATGCCTCCAAATGGTATTTAATTAACTTCCCGGGGTGAAGAAACCCTTTTTGAGAACTCAGAGTGAGTAAATTGGCCATTTTCATGCACTTTTAACCATTCCATAAATCTTGTGTTTTGGGCCCCTGGAAGCATGAAAATCACTTTAAACATGCTAATTTTAGCTCTAACACTGATGATCCACCTACAAATGTGAACTGACGTTCAAAAATAAAACATTTGAAAACGGACAATTTTCCACATTTCTGAAGCATGACGTAATGGGGGGGTGTTATCTCTTTTGTCGAAAATCAGCCGTTTTTGCTCGAACATTAAATGCCTCCAAATGGTATTTATTTCACTTCCCGAGCCCCTGGAAGCATGAAAATCACTTTAAACATGCTAATTTTAGCTCTAACACTGATGATCCACCTACAAATGTGAACTGACGTTCAAAAATAAAACATTTGAAAACGGACCATTCTCCACATTTCTGAAGCATGACGTAATGGGGGGGTGTTATCTCTTTTGTCGAAAATCAGCCGTTTTTGCTCGAACATTAAATGCCTCAAATGGTATTTAATTAACTTCCCGAGCCCCTGAAAGCATGAAAATCACTTTAAACATGCTAATTTTAGCTCTAACACTGATGATCCACCTACAAATGTGAACTGACGTTCAAAAATAAAACATTTGAAAATGGACCATTTTCCACATTTCTGAAGCATGACGTAATGGGGGGGTGTTATCTCTTTTGTCGAAAATCAGCCGTTTTTGCTCGAACATTAAATGCCTCCAAATGGTATTTAATTAACTTCCCGAGCCCCTGGAAGCATGAAAATCACTTTAAACATGCTAATTTTAGCTCTAACACTGATGATCCACCTACAAATGTGAACTGACGTTCAAAAATAAAACATTTGAAAACGGACCATTTTCCACATTTCTGAAGCATGACGTAATGGGGGGGTGTTATCTCTTTTGTCGAAAATCAGCCGTTTTTGCTCGAACATTAAATGCCTCCAAATGGTATTTAATTAACTTCCCGGGGTGAAGAAACCGTTTTTGAGAACTCAGAGTGAGTAAATTGGCCATTTTCATGCACTTTTAACCATTCCATAAATCTTGTGTTTTGGGCCCCTGGAAGCATGAAAATCACTTTAAACATGCTAATTTTAGCTCTAACACTGATGATCCACCTACAAATGTGAACTGACGTTCAAAAATAAAACATTTGAAAACGGACCATTTTCCACATTTCTGAAGCATGACGTAATGGGGGGGTGTTATCTCTTTTGTCGAAAATCAGCCGTTTTTGCTCGAACATTAAATGCTTCCAAATGGTATTTAATTAACTTCCCGGGGTGAAGAAACCCTTTGTGAGAACTTAGAGTGAGTAAATTGGCCATTTTCATGCACTTTTAACCATTCCATAAATCTTGTGTTTTGGGCCCATGGAAGCATGAAAATCACTTTAAACATGCTAATTTTAGCTCTAACACTGATGATCCACCTACAAATGTGAACTGACGTTCAAAAATAAAACATTTGAAAACGGACCATTTTCCACATTTCTGAAGCATGACGTAATGGGGGGGTGTTATCTCTTTTGTCGAAAATCAGCCGTTTTTGCTCGAACATTAAATGCCTCCAAATGGTATTTAATTAACTTCCCGGGGTGAAGAAACCCTTTTTGAGAACTCAGAGTGAGTAAATTGGCCATTTTCATGCACTTTTAACCATTCCATAAATCTTGTGTTTTGGGCCCCTGGAAGCATGAAAATCACTTTAAACATGCTAATTTTAGCTCTAACACTGATGATCCACCTACAAATGTGAACTGACGTTCAAAAATAAAACATTTGAAAACGGACCATTTTCCACATTTCTGAAGCATGACGTAATGGGGGGGTGTTATCTCTTTTGTCGAAAATCAGCCGTTTTTGCTGGAACATTAAATGCCTCCAAATGGTATTTATTTCACTTCCCGAGCCCCTGGAAGCATGAAAATCACTTTAAACATGCTAATTTTAGCTCTAACACTGATGATCCACCTACAAATGTGAACTGACGTTCAAAAATAAAACATTTGAAAACGGACCATTTTCCACATTTCTGAAGCATGACGTAATGGGGGGGTGTTATCTCTTTTGTCGAAAATCAGCCGTTTTTGCTCGAACATTAAATGCCTCCAAATGGTATTTAATTAACTTCCCGAGCCCCTGGAAGCATGAAAATCACTTTAAACATGCTAATTTTAGCTCTAACACTGATGATCCACCTACAAATGTGAACTGACGTTCAAAAATAAAACATTTGAAAACGGACCATTCTCCACATTTCTGAAGCATGACGTAATGGGGGGTGTTATCTCTTTTGTCGAAAATCAGCCGTTTTTGCTCGAACATTAAATGCCTCCAAATGGTATTTAATTAACTTCCCGAGCCCCTGGAAGCATGAAAATCACTTTAAACATGCTAATTTTAGCTCTAACACTGATGATCCACCTACAAATGTGAACTGACGTTCAAAAATAAAACATTTGAAAACGGACCATTTTCCACATTTCTGAAGCATGACGTAATGGGGGGGTGTTATCTCTTTTGTCGAAAATCAGCCGTTTTTGCTCGAACATTAAATGCCTCCAAATGGTATTTAATTAACTTCCCGGGGTGAAGAAACCCTTTTGAGAACTCAGAGTGAGTAAATTGGCCATTTTCATGCACTTTTAACCATTCCATAAATCTTGTGTTTTGGGCCCCTGGAAGCATGAAAATCACTTTAAACATGCTAATTTTAGCTCTAACACTGATGATCCACCTACAAATGTGAACTGACGTTCAAAAATAAAACATTTGAAAACGGACCATTTTCCACATTTCTGAAGCATGACGTAATGGGAGGGTGTTATCTCTTTTGTCGAAAATCAGCCGTTTTTGCTCGAACATTAAATGCCTCCAAATGGTATTTATTTAACTTCCCGAGCCCCTGGAAGCATGAAAATCACTTTAAACATGCTAATTTTAGCTCTAACACTGATGATCCACCTACAAATGTGAACTGACGTTCAAAAATAAAACATTTGAAAACGGACCATTTTCCACATTTCTGAAGCATGACGTAAGGGGGGGGTGTTATCTCTTTTGTCGAAAATCAGCCGTTTTTGCTCGAACATTAAATGCCTCCAAATGGTATTTAATTAACTTCCCGGGGTGAAGAAACCCTTTTTGAGAACTCAGAGTGAGTAAATTGGCCATTTTCATGCACTTTTAACCATTCCATAAATCTTGTGTTTTGGGCCCATGGAAGCATGAAAATCACTTTAAACATGCTAATTTTAGCTCTAACACTGATGATCCACCTACAAATGTGAACTGACGTTCAAAAATAAAACATTTGAAAACGGACCATTTTCCACATTTCTGAAGCATGACGTAATGGGGGGGTGTTATCTCTTTTGTCGAAAATCAGCCGTTTTTGCTCGAACATTAAATGCCTCCAAATGGTATTTAATTAACTTCCCGGGGTGAAGAAACCCTTTTTGAGAACTCAGAGTGAGTAAATTGGCCATTTTCATGCACTTTTAACCAATCAATAAATCTTGTGTTTAGGGCCCCTGGAAGCATGAAAATCACTTTAAACATGCTAATTTTAGCTCTAACACTGATGATCCACCTACAAATGTGAACTGACGTTCAAAAATAAAACATTTGAAAACGGACCATTTTCCACATTTCTGAAGCATGACGTAATGGGGGGGTGTTATCTCTTTTGTCGAAAATCAGCCGTTTTTGCTCGAACATTAAATGCCTCCAAATGGTATTTAATTAACTTCCCGAGCCCCTGGAAGCATGAAAATTACTTTAAACATGCTAATTTTAGCTCTAACACTGATGATCCACCTACAAATGTGAACTGACGTTCAAAAATAAAACATTTGAAAACGGACCATTTTCCACATTTCTGAAGCATGACGTAATGGGGGGGTGTTATCTCTTTTGTCGAAAATCAGCCGTTTTGGCTCGAACATTAAATGCCTCCAAATGGTATTTAATTAACTTCCCGGGGTGAAGAAACCCTTTTTGAGAACTCAGAGTGAGTAAATTGGCCATTTTCATGCACTTTTAACCATTCCATAAATCTTGTGTTTTGGGCCCCTGGAAGCATGAAAATCACTTTAAACATGCTAATTTTAGCTCTAACACTGATGATCCACCTACAAATGTGAACTGACGTTCAAAAATAAAACATTTGAAAACGGACCATTTTCCACATTTCTGAAGCATGACGTAATGGGGGGGTGTTATCTCTTTTGTCGAAAATCAGCCGTTTTTGCTGGAACATTAAATGCCTCCAAATGGTATTTATTTCACTTCCCGAGCCCCTGGAAGCATGAAAATCACTTTAAACATGCTAATTTTAGCTCTAACACTGATGATCCACCTACAAATGTGAACTGACGTTCAAAAATAAAACATTTGAAAACGGACAATTTTCCACATTTCTGAAGCATGACGTAATGGGGGGGTGTTATCTCTTTTGTCGAAAATCAGCCGTTTTTGCTCGAACATTAAATGCCTCCAAATGGTATTTAATTAACTTCCCGAGCCCCTGGAAGCATGAAAATCACTTTAAACATGCTAATTTTAGCTCTAACACTGATGATCCACCTACAAATGTGAACTGACGTTCAAAAATAAAACATTTGAAAACGGACCATTTTCCACATTTCTAAAGCATGACGTAATTGGGGGGTGTTATCTCTTTTGTCGAAAATCAGCCGTTTTTGCTCGAACATTAAATGCCTCCAAATGGTATTTAATTAACTTCCCGGGGTGAAGAAACCCTTTTTGAGAACTCAGAGTGAGTAAATTGGCCATTTTCATGCACTTTTAACCATTCCATAAATCTTGTGTTTTGGGCCCCTGGAAGCATGAAAATCACTTTAAACATGCTAATTTTAGCTCTAACACTGATGATCCACCTACAAATGTGAACTGACGTTCAAAAATAAAACATTTGAAAACGGACCATTTTCCACATTTCTGAAGCATGACGAAATGGGGGGTGTTATCTCTTTTGTCGAAAATCAGCCGTTTTTGCTCGAACATTAAATGCCTCCAAATGGTATTTAATTAACTTCCCGAGCCCCTGGAAGCATGAAAATCACTTTAAACATGCTAATTTTAGCTCTAACACTGATGATCCACCTACAAATGTGAACTGACGTTCAAAAATAAAACATTTGAAAACGGACCATTTTCCACATTTCTGAAGCATGACGTAATGGGGGGGTGTTATCTCTTTTGTCGAAAATCAGCCGTTTTTGCTCGAACATTAAATGCCTCCAAATGGTATTTAATTAACTTCCCGAGCCCCTGGAAGCATGAAAATCACTTTAAACATGCTAATTTTAGCTCTAACACTGATGATCCACCTACAAATGTGAACTGATGTTCAAAAATAAAACATTTGAAAACGGACCATTTTCCACATTTCTGAAGCATGACGTAATGGGGGGGTGTTATCTCTTTTGTCGAAAATCAGCCGTTTTTGCTCGAACATTAAATGCCTCCAAATGGTATTTAATTAACTTCCCGGGGTGAAGAAACCCTTTTTGAGAACTCAGAGTGAGTAAATTGGCCATTTTCATGCACTTTTAACCATTCCATAAATCTTGTGTTTTGGGCCCCTGGAAGCATGAAAATCACTTTAAACATGCTAATTTTAGCTCTAACACTGATGATCCACCTACAAATGTGAACTGACGTTCAAAAATAAAACATTTGAAAACGGACCATTTTCCACATTTCTGAAGCATGACGTAATGGGGGGGTGTTATCTCTTTTGTCGAAAATCAGCCGTTTTTGCTCGAACATTAAATGCCTCCAAATGGTATTTAATTAACTTCCCGAGCCCCTGGAAGCATGAAAATCACTTTAAACATGCTAATTTTAGCTCTAACACTGATGATCCACCTACAAATGTGAACTGACGTTCAAAAATAAAACATTTGAAAACGGACCATTTTCCACATTTATGAAGCATGACGTAATGGGGGGGTGTTATCTCTTTTGTCGAAAATCAGTCGTTTTTGCTCGAACATTAAATGCCTCCAAATGGTATTTAATTAACTTCCCGAGCCCCTGGAAGCATGAAAATCACTTTAAACATGCTAATTTTAGCTCTAACACTGATGATCCACCTACAAATGTGAACTGACGTTCAAAAATAAAACATTTGAAAACGGACCATTTTCCACATTTCTGAAGCATGACGTAATGGGGGGTGTTATCTCTTTTGTCGAAAATCAGCCGTTTTTGCTCGAACATTAAATGCCTCCAAATGGTATTTAATTAACTTCCCGAGCCCCTGGAAGCATGAAAATCACTTTAAACATGCTAATTTTAGCTCTAACACTGATGATCCACCTACAAATGTGAACTGACGTTCAAAAATAAAACATTTGAAAACAGACCATTTTCCACATTTCTGAAGCATGACGTAATGGGGGGGTGTTATCTCTTTTGTCGAAAATCAGCCGTTTTTGCTCGAACATTAAATGCCTCCAAATGGTATTTAATTAACTTCCCGAGCCCCTGGAAGCATGAAAATCACTTTAAACATGCTAATTTTAGCTCTAACACTGATGATCCACCTACAAATGTGAACTGACGTTCAAAAATAAAACATTTGAAAACGGACCATTTTCCACATTTCTGAAGCATGACGTAAGGGGGGGGTGTTATTTCTTTTGTCGAAAATCAGCCGTTTTTGCTCGAACATTAAATGCCTCCAAATGGTATTTAATTAACTTCCCGAGCCCCTGGAAGCATGAAAATCACTTTAAACATGCTAATTTTAGCTCTAACACTGATGATCCACCTACAAATGTGAACTGACGTTCAAAAATAAAACATTTGAAAACGGACCATTTTCCACATTTCTAAAGCATGACGTAATTGGGGGGTGTTATCTCTTTTGTCGAAAATCAGCCGTTTTTGCTCGAACATTAAATGCCTCCAAATGGTATTTAATTAACTTCCCGGGGTGAAGAAACCCTTTTTGAGAACTCAGAGTGAGTAAATTGGCCATTTTCATGCACTTTTAACCATTCCATAAATCTTGTGTTTTGGGCCCCTGGAAGCATGAAAATCACTTTAAACATGCTAATTTTAGCTCTAACACTGATGATCCACCTACAAATGTGAACTGACGTTCAAAAAAAAAACATTTGAAAACGGACCATTTTCCACATTTCTGAAGCATGACGTAATGGGGGGTGTTATCTCTTTTGTCGAAAATCAGCCGTTTTTGCTCGAACATTAAATGCCTCCAAATGGTATTTAATTAACTTCCCGAGCCCCTGGAAGCATGAAAATCACTTTAAACATGCTAATTTTAGCTCTAACACTGATGATCCACCTACAAATGTGAACTGACGTTCAAAAATAAAACATTTGAAAACGGACCATTTTCCACATTTCTGAAGCATGACGTAATGGGGGGGTGTTATCTCTTTTGTCGAAAATCAGCCGTTTTTGCTCGAACATTAAATGCCTCCAAATGGTATTTAATTAACTTCCCGGGGTGAAGAAACCCTTTTTGAGAACTCAGAGTGAGTAAATTGGCCATTTTCATGCACTTTTAACCATTCCATAAATCTTGTGTTTTGGGCACCTGGAAGCATGAAAATCACTTTAAACATGCTAATTTTAGCTCTAACACTGATGATCCACCTACAAATGTGAACTGTCGTTCAAAAATAAAACATTTGAAAACGGACCATTTTCCACATTTCTGAAGCATGACGTAATGGGGGGGTGTTATCTCTTTTGTCGAAAATCAGCCGTTTTTGCTCGAACATTAAATGCCTCCAAATGGTGTTTAATTAACTTCCCGGGGTGAAGAAACCCTTTTTGAGAACTCAGAGTGAGTAAATTGGCCATTTTCATGCACTTTTAACCATTCCATAAATCTTGTGTTTTGGGCACCTGGAAGCATGAAAATCACTTTAAACATGCTAATTTTAGCTCTAACACTGATGATCCACCTACAAATGTGAACTGTCGTTCAAAAATAAAACTTTTGAAAACGGACCATTTTCCACATTTCTGAAGCATGACGTAATGGGGGGGTGTTATCTCTTTTGTCGAAAATCAGCCGTTTTTGCTCGAACATTAAATGCCTCCAAATGGTATTTAATTAACTTCCCGGGGTGAAGAAACCCTTTTTGAGAACTCAGAGTGAGTAAATTGGCCATTTTCATGCACTTTTAACCATTCCATAAATCTTGTGTTTTGGGCCCCTGGAAGCATGAAAATCACTTTAAACATGCTAATTTTAGCTCTAACACTGATGATCCACCTACAAATGTGAACTGACGTTCAAAAATAAAACATTTGAAAACGGACAATTTTCCACATTTCTGAAGCATGACGTAATGGGGGGGTGTTATCTCTTTTGTCGAATATCAGCCGTTTTTGCTCGAACATTAAATGCCTCCAAATGGTATTTATTTCACTTCCCGAGCCCCTGGAAGCATGAAAATCACTTTAAACATGCTAATTTTAGCTCTAACACTGATGATCCACCTACAAATGTGAACTGACGTTCAAAAATAAAACATTTGAAAACGGACCATTCTCCACATTTCTGAAGCATGACGTAATGGGGGGGTGTTATCTCTTTTGTCGAAAATCAGCCGTTTTTGCTCGAACATTAAATGCCTCAAATGGTATTTAATTAACTTCCCGAGCCCCTGAAAGCATGAAAATCACTTTAAACATGCTAATTTTAGCTCTAACACTGATGATCCACCTACAAATGTGAACTGACGTTCAAAAATAAAACATTTGAAAATGGACCATTTTCCACATTTCTGAAGCATGACGTAATGGGGGTGTGTTATCTCTTTTGTCGAAAATCAGCCGTTTTTGCTCGAACATTAAATGCCTCCAAATGGTATTTAATTAACTTCCCGAGCCCCTGGAAGCATGAAAATCACTTTAAACATGCTAATTTTAGCTCTAACACTGATGATCCACCTACAAATGTGAACTGACGTTCAAAAATAAAACATTTGAAAACGGACCATTTTCCACATTTCTGAAGCATGACGTAATGGGGGGGTGTTATCTCTTTTGTCGAAAATCAGCCGTTTTTGCTCGAACATTAAATGCCTCCAAATGGTATTTAATTAACTTCCCGGGGTGAAGAAACCCTTTTTGAGAACTCAGAGTGAGTAAATTGGCCATTTTCATGCACTTTTAACCATTCCATAAATCTTGTGTTTTGGGCCCCTGGAAGCATGAAAATCACTTTAAACATGCTAATTTTAGCTCTAACACTGATGATCCACCTACAAATGTGAACTGACGTTCAAAAATAAAACATTTGAAAACGGACCATTTTCCACATTTCTGAAGCATGACGTAATGGGGGGGTGTTATCTCTTTTGTCGAAAATCAGCCGTTTTTGCTCGAACATTAAATGCCTCCAAATGGTATTTAATTAACTTCCCGGGGTGAAGAAACCCTTTGTGAGAACTTAGAGTGAGTAAATTGGCCATTTTCATGCACTTTTAACCATTCCATAAATCTTGTGTTTTGGGCCCATGGAAGCATGAAAATCACTTTAAACATGCTAATTTTAGCTCTAACACTGATGATCCACCTACAAATGTGAACTGACGTTCAAAAATAAAACATTTGAAAACGGACCATTTTCCACATTTCTGAAGCATGACGTAATGGGGGGGTGTTATCTCTTTTGTCGAAAATCAGCCGTTTTTGCTCGAACATTAAATGCCTCCAAATGGTATTTAATTAACTTCCCGGGGTGAAGAAACCCTTTTTGAGAACTCAGAGTGAGTAAATTGGCCATTTTCATGCACTTTTAACCATTCCATAAATCTTGTGTTTTGGGCCCCTGGAAGCATGAAAATCACTTTAAACATGCTAATTTTAGCTCTAACACTGATGATCCACCTACAAATGTGAACTGACGTTCAAAAATAAAACATTTGAAAACGGACCATTTTCCACATTTCTGAAGCATGACGTAATGGGGGGGTGTTATCTCTTTTGTCGAAAATCAGCCGTTTTTGCTGGAACATTAAATGCCTCCAAATGGTATTTATTTCACTTCCCGAGCCCCTGGAAGCATGAAAATCACTTTAAACATGCTAATTTTAGCTCTAACACTGATGATCCACCTACAAATGTGAACTGACGTTCAAAAATAAAACATTTGAAAACGGACCATTTTCCACATTTCTGAAGCATGACGTAATGGGGGGGTGTTATCTCTTTTGTCGAAAATCAGCCGTTTTTGCTCGAACATTAAATGCCTCCAAATGGTATTTAATTAACTTCCCGAGCCCCTGGAAGCATGAAAATCACTTTAAACATGCTAATTTTAGCTCTAACACTGATGATCCACCTACAAATGTGAACTGACGTTCAAAAATAAAACATTTGAAAACGGACCATTCTCCACATTTCTGAAGCATGACGTAATGGGGGGGTGTTATCTCTTTTGTCGAAAATCAGCCGTTTTTGCTCGAACATTAAATGCCTCAAATGGTATTTAATTAACTTCCCGAGCCCCTGAAAGCATGAAAATCACTTTAAACATGCTAATTTTAGCTCTAACACTGATGATCCACCTACAAATGTGAACTGACGTTCAAAAATAAAACATTTGAAAATGGACCATTTTCCACATTTCTGAAGCATGACGTAATGGGGGGGTGTTATCTCTTTTGTCGAAAATCAGCCGTTTTTGCTCGAACATTAAATGCCTCCAAATGGTATTTAATTAACTTCCCGAGCCCCTGGAAGCATGAAAATCACTTTAAACATGCTAATTTTAGCTCTAACACTGATGATCCACCTACAAATGTGAACTGACGTTCAAAAATAAAACATTTGAAAACGGACCATTTTCCACATTTCTGAAGCATGACGTAATGGGGGGGTGTTATCTCTTTTGTCGAAAATCAGCCGTTTTTGCTCGAACATTAAATGCCTCCAAATGGTATTTAATTAACTTCCCGGGGTGAAGAAACCCTTTTGAGAACTCAGAGTGAGTAAATTGGCCATTTTCATGCACTTTTAACCATTCCATAAATCTTGTGTTTTGGGCCCCTGGAAGCATGAAAATCACTTTAAACATGCTAATTTTAGCTCTAACACTGATGATCCACCTACAAATGTGAACTGACGTTCAAAAATAAAACATTTGAAAACGGACCATTTTCCACATTTCTGAAGCATGACGTAATGGGAGGGTGTTATATCTTTTGTCGAAAATCAGCCGTTTTTGCTCGAACATTAAATGCCTCCAAATGGTATTTATTTAACTTCCCGAGCCCCTGGAAGCATGAAAATCACTTTAAACATGCTAATTTTAGCTCTAACACTGATGATCCACCTACAAATGTGAACTGACGTTCAAAAATAAAACATTTGAAAACGGACCATTTTCCACATTTCTGAAGCATGACGTAAGGGGGGGGTGTTATCTCTTTTGTCGAAAATCAGCCGTTTTTGCTCGAACATTAAATGCCTCCAAATGGTATTTAATTAACTTCCCAGGGTGAAGAAACCCTTTTTGAGAACTCAGAGTGAGTAAATTGGCCATTTTCATGCACTTTTAACCATTCCATAAATCTTGTGTTTTGGGCCCATGGAAGCATGAAAATCACTTTAAACATGCTAATTTTAGCTC
This sequence comes from Lissotriton vulgaris, assembly GCF_964263255.1. Taxonomy (NCBI): domain Eukaryota; kingdom Metazoa; phylum Chordata; class Amphibia; order Caudata; family Salamandridae; genus Lissotriton; species Lissotriton vulgaris. The sequence continues at coordinate 237,828 of NW_028250991.1, forward strand.
TAACACTGATGATCCACCTACAAATGTGAACTGACGTTCAAAAATAAAACATTTGAAAACGGACCATTTTCCACATTTCTGAAGCATGACGTAATGGGGGGGTGTTATCTCTTTTGTCGAAAATCAGCCGTTTTTGCTCGAACATTAAATGCCTCCAAATGGTATTTAATTAACTTCCCGGGGTGAAGAAACCCTTTTTGAGAACTCAGAGTGAGTAAATTGGCCATTTTCATGCACTTTTAACCAATCAATAAATCATGTGTTTAGGGCCCCTGGAAGCATGAAAATCACTTTAAACATGCTAATTTTAGCTCTAACACTGATGATCCACCTACAAATGTGAACTGACGTTCAAAAATAAAACATTTGAAAACGGACCATTTTCCACATTTCTGAAGCATGACGTAATGGGGGGGTGTTATCTCTTTTGTCGAAAATCAGCCGTTTTTGCTCGAACATTAAATGCCTCCAAATGGTATTTAATTAACTTCCCGAGCCCCTGGAAGCATGAAAATTACTTTAAACATGCTAATTTTAGCTCTAACACTGATGATCCACCTACAAATGTGAACTGACGTTCAAAAATAAAACATTTGAAAACGGACCATTTTCCACATTTCTGAAGCATGACGTAATGGGGGGGTGTTATCTCTTTTGTCGAAAATCAGCCGTTTTGGCTCGAACATTAAATGCCTCCAAATGGTATTTAATTAACTTCCCGGGGTGAAGAAACCCTTTTTGAGAACTCAGAGTGAGTAAATTGGCCATTTTCATGCACTTTTAACCATTCCATAAATCTTGTGTTTTGGGCCCCTGGAAGCATGAAAATCACTTTAAACATGCTAATTTTAGCTCTAACACTGATGATCCACCTACAAATGTGAACTGACGTTCAAAAATAAAACATTTGAAAACGGACAATTTTCCACATTTCTGAAGCATGACGTAATGGGGGGGTGTTATCTCTTTTGTCGAATATCAGCCGTTTTTGCTCGAACATTAAATGCCTCCAAATGGTATTTATTTCACTTCCCGAGCCCCTGGAAGCATGAAAATCACTTTAAACATGCTAATTTTAGCTCTAACACTGATGATCCACCTACAAATGTGAACTGACGTTCAAAAATAAAACATTTGAAAACGGACCATTCTCCACATTTCTGAAGCATGACGTAATGGGGGGGGGGTTATCTCTTTTGTCGAAAATCAGCCGTTTTTGCTCGAACATTAAATGCCTCAAATGGTATTTAATTAACTTCCCGAGCCCCTGAAAGCATGAAAATCACTTTAAACATGCTAATTTTAGCTCTAACACTGATGATCCACCTACAAATGTGAACTGACGTTCAAAAATAAAACATTTGAAAATGGACCATTTTCCACCTTTTTGAAGCATGACGTAATGGGGGGGTGTTATCTCTTTTGTCGAAAATCAGCCGTTTTTGCTCGAACATTAAATGCCTCCAAATGGTATTTAATTAACTTCCCGAGCCCCTGGAAGCATGAAAATCACTTTAAACATGCTAATTTTAGCTCTAACACTGATGATCCACCTACAAATGTGAACTGACGTTCAAAAATAAAACATTTGAAAACGGACCATTTTCCACATTTCTGAAGCATGACGTAATGGGGGGGTGTTATCTCTTTTGTCGAAAATCAGCCGTTTTTGCTCGAACATTAAATGCCTCCAAATGGTATTTAATTAACTTCCCGGGGTGAAGAAACCCTTTTTGAGAACTCAGAGTGAGTAAATTGGCCATTTTCATGCACTTTTAACCATTCCATAAATCTTGTGTTTTGGGCCCCTGGAAGCATGAAAATCACTTTAAACATGCTAATTTTAGCTCTAACACTGATGATCCACCTACAAATGTGAACTGACGTTCAAAAATAAAACATTTGAAAACGGACCATTTTCCACATTTCTGAAGCATGACGTAATGGGGGGGTGTTATCTCTTTTGTCGAAAATCAGCCGTTTTTGCTCGAACATTAAATGCCTCCAAATGGTATTTAATTAACTTCCCGGGGTGAAGAAACCCTTTGTGAGAACTTAGAGTGAGTAAATTGGCCATTTTCATGCACTTTTAACCATTCCATAAATCTTGTGTTTTGGGCCCATGGAAGCATGAAAATCACTTTAAACATGCTAATTTTAGCTCTAACACTGATGATCCACCTACAAATGTGAACTGACGTTCAAAAATAAAACATTTGAAAACGGACCATTTTCCACATTTCTGAAGCATGACGTAATGGGGGGGTGTTATCTCTTTTGTCGAAAATCAGCCGTTTTTGCTCGAACATTAAATGCCTCCAAATGGTATTTAATTAACTTCCCGGGGTGAAGAAACCCTTTTTGAGAACTCAGAGTGAGTAAATTGGCCATTTTCATGCACTTTTAACCATTCCATAAATCTTGTGTTTTGGGCCCCTGGAAGCATGAAAATCACTTTAAACATGCTAATTTTAGCTCTAACACTGATGATCCACCTACAAATGTGAACTGACGTTCAAAAATAAAACATTTGAAAACGGACCATTTTCCACATTTCTGAAGCATGACGTAATGGGGGGGTGTTATCTCTTTTGTCGAAAATCAGCCGTTTTTGCTGGAACATTAAATGCCTCCAAATGGTATTTATTTCACTTCCCGAGCCCCTGGAAGCATGAAAATCACTTTAAACATGCTAATTTTAGCTCTAACACTAATGATCCACCTACAAATGTGAACTGACGTTCAAAAATAAAACATTTGAAAACGGACCATTTTCCACATTTCTGAAGCATGACGTAATGGGGGGGTGTTATCTCTTTTGTCGAAAATCAGCCGTTTTTGCTCGAACATTAAATGCCTCCAAATGGTATTTAATTAACTTCCCGAGCCCCTGGAAGCATGAAAATCACTTTAAACATGCTAATTTTAGCTCTAACACTGATGATCCACCTACAAATGTGAACTGACGTTCAAAAATAAAACATTTGAAAACGGACCATTCTCCACATTTCTGAAGCATGACGTAATGGGGGGGTGTTATCTCTTTTGTCGAAAATCAGCCGTTTTTGCTCGAACATTAAATGCCTCAAATGGTATTTAATTAACTTCCCGAGCCCCTGAAAGCATGAAAATCACTTTAAACATGCTAATTTTAGCTCTAACACTGATGATCCACCTACAAATGTGAACTGACGTTCAAAAATAAAACATTTGAAAATGGACCATTTTCCACATTTCTGAAGCATGACGTAATGGGGGGGTGTTATCTCTTTTGTCGAAAATCAGCCGTTTTTGCTCGAACATTAAATGCCTCCAAATGGTATTTAATTAACTTCCCGAGCCCCTGGAAGCATGAAAATCACTTTAAACATGCTAATTTTAGCTCTAACACTGATGATCCACCTACAAATGTGAACTGACGTTCAAAAATAAAACATTTGAAAACGGACCATTTTCCACATTTCTGAAGCATGACGTAATGGGGGGGTGTTATCTCTTTTGTCGAAAATCAGCCGTTTTTGCTCGAACATTAAATGCCTCCAAATGGTATTTAATTAACTTCCCGGGGTGAAGAAACCCTTTTGAGAACTCAGAGTGAGTAAATTGGCCATTTTCATGCACTTTTAACCATTCCATAAATCTTGTGTTTTGGGCCCCTGGAAGCATGAAAATCACTTTAAACATGCTAATTTTAGCTCTAACACTGATGATCCACCTACAAATGTGAACTGACGTTCAAAAATAAAACATTTGAAAACGGACCATTTTCCACATTTCTGAAGCATGACGTAATGGGAGGGTGTTATATCTTTTGTCGAAAATCAGCCGTTTTTGCTCGAACATTAAATGCCTCCAAATGGTATTTATTTAACTTCCCGAGCCCCTGGAAGCATGAAAATCACTTTAAACATGCTAATTTTAGCTCTAACACTGATGATCCACCTACAAATGTGAACTGACGTTCAAAAATAAAACATTTGAAAACGGACCATTTTCCACATTTCTGAAGCATGACGTAAGGGGGGGGTGTTATCTCTTTTGTCGAAAATCAGCCGTTTTTGCTCGAACATTAAATGCCTCCAAATGGTATTTAATTAACTTCCCGGGGTGAAGAAACCCTTTTTGAGAACTCAGAGTGAGTAAATTGGCCATTTTCATGCACTTTTAACCATTCCATAAATCTTGTGTTTTGGGCCCTTGGAAGCATGAAAATCACTTTAAACATGCTAATTTTAGCTCTAACACTGATGATCCACCTACAAATGTGAACTGACGTTCAAAAATAAAACATTTGAAAACGGACCATTTTCCACATTTCTGAAGCATGACGTAATGGGGGGGTGTTATCTCTTTTGTCGAAAATCAGCCGTTTTTGCTCGAACATTAAATGCCTCCAAATGGTATTTAATTAACTTCCCGGGGTGAAGAAACCCTTTTTGAGAACTCAGAGTGAGTAAATTGGCCATTTTCATGCACTTTTAACCAATCAATAAATCTTGTGTTTAGGGCCCCTGGAAGCATGAAAATCACTTTAAACATGCTAATTTTAGCTCTAACACTGATGATCCACCTACAAATGTGAACTGACGTTCAAAAATAAAACATTTGAAAACGGACCATTTTCCACATTTCTGAAGCATGACGTAATGGGGGGGTGTTATCTCTTTTGTCGAAAATCAGCCGTTTTTGCTCGAACATTAAATGCCTCCAAATGGTATTTAATTAACTTCCCGAGCCCCTGGAAGCATGAAAATTACTTTAAACATGCTAATTTTAGCTCTAACACTGATGATCCACCTACAAATGTGAACTGACGTTCAAAAATAAAACATTTGAAAACGGACCATTTTCCACATTTCTGAAGCATGACGTAATGGGGGGGTGTTATCTCTTTTGTCGAAAATCAGCCGTTTTGGCTCGAACATTAAATGCCTCCAAATGGTATTTAATTAACTTCCCGGGGTGAAGAAACCCTTTTTGAGAACTCAGAGTGAGTAAATTGGCCATTTTCATGCACTTTTAACCATTCCATAAATCTTGTATTTTGGGCCCCTGGAAGCATGAAAATCACTTTAAACATGCTAATTTTAGCTCTAACACTGATGATCCACCTACAAATGTGAACTGACGTTCAAAAATAAAACATTTGAAAACGGACAATTTTCCACATTTCTGAAGCATGACGTAATGGGGGGGTGTTATCTCTTTTGTCGAAAATCAGCCGTTTTTGCTCGAACATTAAATGCCTCCAAATGGTATTTAATTAACTTCCCGAGCCCCTGGAAGCATGAAAATCACTTTAAACATGCTAATTTTAGCTCTAACACTGATGATCCACCTACAAATGTGAACTGACGTTCAAAAATAAAACATTTGAAAACGGACCATTTTCCACATTTCTAAAGCATGACGTAATTGGGGGGTGTTATCTCTTTTGTCGAAAATCAGCCGTTTTTGCTCGAACATTAAATGCCTCCAAATGGTATTTAATTAACTTCCCGGGGTGAAGAAACCCTTTTTGAGAACTCAGAGTGAGTAAATTGGCCATTTTCATGCACTTTTAACCATTCCATAAATCTTGTGTTTTGGGCCCCTGGAAGCATGAAAATCACTTTAAACATGCTAATTTTAGCTCTAACACTGATGATCCACCTACAAATGTGAACTGACGTTCAAAAATAAAACATTTGAAAACGGACCATTTTCCACATTTCTGAAGCATGACGAAATGGGGGGTGTTATCTCTTTTGTCGAAAATCAGCCGTTTTTGCTCCAACATTAAATGCCTCCAAATGGTATTTAATTAACTTCCCGAGCCCCTGGAAGCATGAAAATCACTTTAAACATGCTAATTTTAGCTCTAACACTGATGATCCACCTACAAATGTGAACTGACGTTCAAAAATAAAACATTTGAAAACGGACCATTTTCCACATTTCTGAAGCATGACGTAATGGGGGGGTGTTATCTCTTTTGTCGAAAATCAGCCGTTTTTGCTCGAACATTAAATGCCTCCAAATGGTATTTAATTAACTTCCCGGGGTGAAGAAACCCTTTTTGAGAACTCAGAGTGAGTAAATTGGCCATTTTCATGCACTTTTAACCATTCCATAAATCTTGTGTTTTGGGCCCCTGGAAGCATGAAAATCACTTTAAACATGCTAATTTTAGCTCTAACACTGATGATCCACCTACAAATGTGAACTGACGTTCAAAAATAAAACATTTGAAAACGGACCATTTTCCACATTTCTGAAGCATGACGTAATGGGGGGGTGTTATCTCTTTTGTCGAAAATCAGCCGTTTTTGCTCGAACATTAAATGCCTCCAAATGGTATTTAATTAACTTCCCGAGCCCCTGGAAGCATGAAAATCACTTTAAACATGCTAATTTTAGCTCTAACACTGATGATCCACCTACAAATGTGAACTGACGTTCAAAAATAAAACATTTGAAAACGGACCATTTTCCACATTTATGAAGCATGACGTAATGGGGGGGTGTTATCTCTTTTGTCGAAAATCAGCCGTTTTTGCTCGAACATTAAATGCCTCCAAATGGTATTTAATTAACTTCCCGAGCCCCTGGAAGCATGAAAATCACTTTAAACATGCTAATTTTAGCTCTAACACTGATGATCCACCTACAAATGTGAACTGACGTTCAAAAATAAAACATTTGAAAACGGACCATTTTCCACATTTCTGAAGCATGACGTAATGGGGGGGTGTTATCTCTTTTGTTGAAAATCAGCCGTTTTTGCTCGAACATTAAATGCCTCCAAATGGTATTTAATTAACTTCCCGAGCCCCTGGAAGCATGAAAATCACTTTAAACATGCTAATTTTAGCTCTAACACTGATGATCCACCTACAAATGTGAACTGACGTTCAAAAATAAAACATTTGAAAACGGACCATTTTCCACATTTCTGAAGCATGACGTAATGGGGGGGTGTTATCTCTTTTGTCGAAAATCAGCCGTTTTTGCTCGAACATTAAATGCCTCCAAATGGTATTTAATTAACTTCCCGAGCCCCTGGAAGCATGAAAATCACTTTAAACATGCTAATTTTAGCTCTAACACTGATGATCCACCTACAAATGTGAACTGACGTTCAAAAATAAAACATTTGAAAACGGACCATTTTCCACATTTCTGAAGCATGACGTAATGGGGGGGTGTTATCTCTTTTGTTGAAAATCAGCCGTTTTTGCTCGAACATTAAATGCCTCCAAATGGTATTTAATTAACTTCCCGAGCCCCTGGAAGCATGAAAATCACTTTAAACATGCTAATTTTAGCTCTAACACTGATGATCCACCTACAAATGTGAACTGACGTTCAAAAATAAAACATTTGAAAACGGACCATTTTCCACATTTCTGAAGCATGACGTAATGGGGGGGTGTTATCTCTTTTGTCGAAAATCAGCCGTTTTTGCTCGAACATTAAATGCCTCCAAATGGTATTTAATTAACTTCCCGAGCCCCTGGAAGCATGAAAATCACTTTAAACATGCTAATTTTAGCTCTAACACTGATGATCCACCTACAAATGTGAACTGACGTTCAAAAATAAAACATTTGAAAACGGACCATTTTCCACATTTCTGAAGCATGACGTAATGGGGGGGTGTTATCTCTTTTGTCGAAAATCAGCCGTTTTTGCTCGAACATTGAATGCCTCCAAATGGTATTTAATTAACTTCCCGAGCCCCTGGAAGCATGAAAATCACTTTAAACATGCTAATTTTAGCTCTAACACTGATGATCCACCTACAAATGTGAACTGACGTTCAAAAATAAAACATTTGAAAACGGACCATTTTCCACATTTCTGAAGCATGACGTAATGGGGGGGTGTTATCTCTTTTGTCGAAAATCAGCCGTTTTTGCTCGAACATTAAATGCCTCCAAATGGTATTTAATTAACTTCCCGGGGTGAAGAAACCCTTTTTGAGAACTCAGAGTGAGTAAATTGGCCATTTTCATGTACTTTTAACCATTCCATAAATCTTGTGTTTTGGGCCCCTGGAAGCATGAAAATCACTTTAAACATGCTAATTTTAGCTCTAACACTGATGATCCACCTACAAATGTGAACTGACGTTCAAAAATAAAACATTTGAAAACGGACCATTTTCCACATTTCTGAAGCATGACGTAATGGGGGGGTGTTATCTCTTTTGTCGAAAATCAGCCGTTTTTGCTCGAACATTAAATGCCTCCAAATGGTATTTAATTAACTTCCCGAGCCCCTGGAAGCATGAAAATCACTTTAAACATGCTAATTTTAGCTCTAACACTGATGATCCACCTACAAATGTGAACTGACGTTCAAAAATAAAACATTTGAAAACGGACCATTTTCCACATTTCTGAAGCATGACGTAATGGGGGGGTGTTATCTCTTTTGTCGAAAATCAGCCGTTTTTGCTCGAACATTAAATGCCTCCAAATGGTATTTAATTAACTTCCCGAGCCCCTGGAAGCATGAAAATCACTTTAAACATGCTAATTTTAGCTCTAACACTGATGATCCACCTACAAATGTGAACTGACGTTCAAAAATAAAACATTTGAAAACGGACCATTTTCCACATTTCTGAAGCATGACGTAATGGGGGGGTGTTATCTCTTTTGTCGAAAATCAGCCGTTTTTGCTCAAACATTAAATGCCTCCAAATGGTATTTAATTAACTTCCCGAGCCCCTGGAAGCATGAAAATCACTTTAAACATGCTAATTTTAGCTCTAACACTGATGATCCACCTACAAATGTGAACTGACGTTCAAAAATAAAACATTTGAAAACGGACCATTTTCCACATTTCTGAAGCATGACGTAATGGGGGGGTGTTATCTCTTTTGTCGAAAATCAGCCGTTTTTGCTCGAACATTAAATGCCTCCAAATGGTATTTAATGAACTTCCCAGGGTGAAGAAACCCTTTTTGAGAACTCAGAGTGAGTAAATTGGCCATTTTCAGGCACTTTTAACCATTCCATAAATCTTGTGTTTTGGGCCCCTGGAAGCATGAAAATCACTTTAAACATGCTAATTTTAGCTCTAACACTGATGATCCACCTACAAATGTGAACTGACGTTCAAAAATAAAACATTTGAAAACGGACCATTTTCCACATTTCTGAAGCATGACGTAATGGGGGGGTGTTATCTCTTTTGTCGAAAATCAGCCGTTTTTGCTCGAACATTAAATGCCTCCAAATGGTATTTATTTCACTTCCCGAGCCCCTGGAAGCATGAAAATCACTTTAAACATGCTAATTTTAGCTCTAACACTGATGATCCACCTACAAATGTGAACTGACGTTCAAAAATAAAACATTTGAAAACGGACCATTTTCCACATTTCTGAAGCATGACGTAATGGGGGGTGTCATCTCTTTTGTCGAAAATCAGCCGTTTTTGCTCGAACATTAAATGCCTCCAAATGGTATTTAATTAACTTCCCGGGGTGAAGAAACCCTTTTTGAGAACTCAGAGTGAGTAAATTGGCCATTTTCATGCACTTTTAACCATTCCATAAATCTTGTGTTTTGGGCCCCTGGAAGCATGAAAATCACTTTAAACATGCTAATTTTAGCTCTAACACTGATGATCCACCTACAAATGTGAACTGACGTTCAAAAATAAAACATTTGAAAACGGACCATTTTCCACATTTCTGAAGCATGACGTAATGGGGGGGTGTTATCTCTTTTGTCGAAAATCAGCAGTTTTTGCTCGAACATTAAATGCCTCCAAATGGTATTTAATTAACTTCCCGAGCCCCTGGAAGCATGAAAATCACTTTAAACATGCTAATTTTAGCTCTAACACTGATGATCCACCTACAAATGTGAACTGACGTTCAAAAATAAAACATTTGAAAACGGACCATTTTCCACATTTCTGAAGCATGACGTAATGGGGGGGTGTTATCTCTTTTGTCGAAAATCAGCCGTTTTTGCTCGAACATTAAATGCCTCCAAATGGTATTTAATTAACTTCCCGGGGTGAAGAAACCCTTTTTGAGAACTCAGAGTGAGTAAATTGGCCATTTTCATGCACTTTTAACCATTCCATAAATCTTGTGTTTTGGGCCCCTGGAAGCATGAAAATCACTTTAAACATGCTAATTTTAGCTCTAACACTGATGATCCACCTACAAATGTGAACTGACGTTCAAAAATAAAACATTTGAAAACGGACCATTTTCCACATTTCTGAAGCATGACGTAATGGGGGGGTGTTATCTCTTTTGTCGAAAATCAGCCGTTTTTGCTCGAACATTAAATGCCTCCAAATGGTATTTAATTAACTTCCCGAGCCCCTGGAAGCATGAAAATCACTTTAAACATGCTAATTTTAGCTCTAACACTGATGATCCACCTACAAATGTGAACTGACGTTCAAAAATAAAACATTTGAAAACGGACCATTTTCCACATTTATGAAGCATGACGTAATGGGGGGGTGTTATCTCTTTTGTCGAAAATCAGTCGTTTTTGCTCGAACATTAAATGCCTCCAAATGGTATTTAATTAACTTCCCGAGCCCCTGGAAGCATGAAAATCACTTTAAACATGCTAATTTTACCTCTAACACTGATGATCCACCTACAAATGTGAACTGACGTTCAAAAATAAAACATTTGAAAATGGACCATTTTCCACATTTCTGAAGCATGACGTAATGGGGGGGTGTTATCTCTTTTGTCGAAAATCAGCCGTTTTTGCTCAAACATTAAATGCCTCCAAATGGTATTTAATTAACTTCCCGAGCCCCTGGAAGCATGAAAATCACTTTAAACATGCTAATTTTAGCTCTAACACTGATGATCCACCTACAAATGTGAACTGACGTTCAAAAATAAAACATTTGAAAACGGACCATTTTCCACATTTCTGAAGCATGACGTAATGGGGGGGTGTTATCTCTTTTGTCGAAAATCAGCCGTTTTTGCTCGAACATTAAATGCCTCCAAATGGTATTTAATGAACTTCCCGGGGTGAAGAAACCCTTTTTGAGAACTCAGAGTGAGTAAATTGGCCATTTTCAGGCACTTTTAACCATTCCATAAATCTTGTGTTTTGGGCCCCTGGAAGCATGAAAATCACTTTAAACATGCTAATTTTAGCTCTAACACTGATGATCCACCTACAAATGTGAACTGACGTTCAAAAATAAAACATTTGAAAACGGACCATTTTCCACATTTCTGAAGCATGACGTAATGGGGGGGTGTTATCTCTTTTGTCGAAAATCAGCCGTTTTTGCTCGAACATTTAATGCCTCCAAATGGTATTTATTTCACTTCCCGAGCCCCTGGAAGCATGAAAATCACTTTAAACATGCTAATTTTAGCTCTAACACTGATGATCCACCTACAAATGTGAACTGACGTTCAAAAATAAAACATTTGAAAACGGACCATTTTCCACATTTCTGAAGCATGACGTAATGGGGGGGTGTCATCTCTTTTGTCGAAAATCAGCCGTTTTTGCTCGAACATTAAATGCCTCCAAATGGTATTTAATTAACTTCCCGGGGTGAAGAAACCCTTTTTGAGAACTCAGAGTGAGTAAATTGGCCATTTTCATGCACTTTTAACCATTCCATAAATCTTGTGTTTTGGGCCCCTGGAAGCATGAAAATCACTTTAAACATGCTAATTTTAGCTCTAACACTGATGATCCACCTACAAATGTGAACTGACGTTCAAAAATAAAACATTTGAAAACGGACCATTTTCCACATTTCTGAAGCATGACGTAATGGGGGGGTGTTATCTCTTTTGTCGAAAATCAGCCGTTTTTGCTCGAACATTAAATGCCTCCAAATGGTATTTAATTAACTTCCCGAGCCCCTGGAAGCATGAAAATCACTTTAAACATGCTAATTTTAGCTCTAACACTGATGATCCACCTACAAATGTGAACTGACGTTCAAAAATAAAACATTTGAAAACGGACCATTTTCCACATTTATGAAGCATGACGTAATGGGGGGGTGTTATCTCTTTTGTCGAAAATCAGTCGTTTTTGCTCGAACATTAAATGCCTCCAAATGGTATTTAATTAACTTCCCGAGCCCCTGGAAGCATGAAAATCACTTTAAACATGCTAATTTTACCTCTAACACTGATGATCCACCTACAAATGTGAACTGACGTTCAAAAATAAAACATTTGAAAATGGACCATTTTCCACATTTCTGAAGCATGACGTAATGGGGGGGTGTTATCTCTTTTGTCGAAAATCAGCCGTTTTTGCTGGAACATTAAATGCCTCCAAATGGTATTTAATTAACTTCCCGGGGTGAAGAAACCCTTTTTGAGAACTCAGAGTGAGTATATTGGCCATTTTCATGCACTTTTAACCATTCCATAAATCTTGTGTTTTGGGCCCCTGGAAGCATGAAAATCACTTTAAACATGCTAATTTTAGCTCTAACACTGATGATCCACCTACAAATGTGAACTGACGTTCAAAAATAAAACATTTAAAAACGGACCATTTTCCACATTTCTGAAGCATGACGTAATGGGGGGGTGTCATCTCTTTTGTCGAAAATCAGCCGTTTTTGCTCGAACATTAAATGCCTCCAAATGGTATTTAATTAACTTCCCGAGCCCCTGGAAGCATGAAAATCACTCTAAACATGCTAATTTTAGCTCTAACACTGATGATCCACCTACAAATGTGAACTGACGTTCAAAAATAAAACATTTGAAAACGGACCATTTTCCACATTTCTGAAGCATGACGTAATGGGGGGGTGTTATCTCTTTTGTCGAAAATCAGCCGTTTTTGCTCGAACATTAAATGCCTCCAAATGGTATTTAATTAACTTCCCGAGCCCCTGGAAGCATGAAAATCACTTTAAACATGCTAATTTTAGCTCTAACACTGATGATCCACCTACAAATGTGAACTGATGTTCAAAAATAAAACATTTGAAAACGGACCATTTTCCACATTTCTGAAGCATGACGTAATGGGGGGGTGTTATCTCTTTTGTTGAAAATCAGCCGTTTTTGCTCGAACATTAAATGCCTCCAAATGGTATTTAATTAACTTCCCGAGCCCCTGGAAGCATGAAAATCACTTTAAACATGCTAATTTTAGCTCTAACACTGATGATCCACCTACAAATGTGAACTGACGTTCAAAAATAAAACATTTGAAAACGGACCATTTTCCACATTTCTGAAGCATGACGTAATGGGGGGGTGTTATCTCTTTTGTCGAAAATCAGCCGTTTTTGTTTGAACATTAAATGCCTCCAAATGGTATTTAATTAACTTCCCGAGCCCCTGGAAGCATGAAAATCACTTTAAACATGCTAATTTTAGCTCTAACACTGATGATCCACCTACAAATGTGAACTGACGTTCAAAAATAAAACATTTGAAAACGGACCATTTTCCACATTTCTGAAGCATGACGTAATGGGGGGGTGTTATCTCTTTTGTTGAAAATCAGCCGTTTTTGCTCGAACATTAAATGCCTCCAAATGGTATTTAATTAACTTCCCGAGCCCCTGGAAGCATGAAAATCACTTTAAACATGCTAATTTTAGCTCTAACACTGATGATCCACCTACAAATGTGAACTGACGTTCAAAAATAAAACATTTGAAAACGGACCATTTTCCACATTTCTGAAGCATGACGTAATGGGGGGGGGTGTTATCTCTTTTGTCGAAAATCAGCCGTTTTTGCTCGAACATTAAATGCCTCCAAATGGTATTTAATTAACTTCCCGAGCCCCTGGAAGCATGAAAATCACTTTAAACATGCTAATTTTAGCTCTAACACTGATGATCCACCTACAAATGTGAACTGACGTTCAAAAATAAAACATTTGAAAACGGACCATTTTCCACATTTCTGAAGCATGACGTAATGGGGGGGTGTTATCTCTTTTGTCGAAAATCAGCCGTTTTTGCTCGAACATTGAATGCCTCCAAATGGTATTTAATTAACTTCCCGAGCCCCTGGAAGCATGAAAATCACTTTAAACATGCTAATTTTAGCTCTAACACTGATGATCCACCTACAAATGTGAACTGACGTTCAAAAATAAAACATTTGAAAACGGACCATTTTCCACATTTCTGAAGCATGACGTAATGGGGGGGTGTTATCTCTTTTGTCGAAAATCAGCCGTTTTTGCTCGAACATTAAATGCCTCCAAATGGTATTTAATTAACTTCCCGGGGTGAAGAAACCCTTTTTGAGAACTCAGAGTGAGTAAATTGGCCATTTTCATGCACTTTTAACCATTCCATAAATCTTGTGTTTTGGGCCCCTGGAAGCATGAAAATCACTTTAAACATGCTAATTTTAGCTCTAACACTGATGATCCACCTACAAATGTGAACTGACGTTCAAAAATAAAACATTTGAAAACGGACCATTTTCCACATTTCTGAAGCATGACGTAATGGGGGGGTGTTATCTCTTTTGTCGAAAATCAGCCGTTTTTGCTCGAACATTAAATGCCTCCAAATGGTATTTAATTAACTTCCCGAGCCCCTGGAAGCATGAAAATCACTTTAAACATGCTAATTTTAGCTCTAACACTGATGATCCACCTACAAATGTGAACTGACGTTCAAAAATAAAACATTTGAAAACGGACCATTTTCCACATTTCTGAAGCATGACGTAATGGGGGGGTGTTATCTCTTTTGTCGAAAATCAGCCGTTTTTGCTCGAACATTAAATGCCTCCAAATGGTATTTAATTAACTTCCCGAGCCCCTGGAAGCATGAAAATCACTTTAAACATGCTAATTTTAGCTCTAACACTGATGATCCACCTACGAATGTGAACTGACGTTCAAAAATAAAACATTTGAAAACGGACCATTTTCCACATTTCTGAAGCATGACGTAATGGGGGGGTGTTATCTCTTTTGTCGAAAATCAGCCGTTTTTGCTCGAACATTAAATGCCTCCAAATGGTATTTAATGAACTTCCCGGGGTGAAGAAACCCTTTTTGAGAACTCAGAGTGAGTAAATTGGCCATTTTCATGCACTTTTAACCATTCCATAAATCTTGTGTTTAGGGCCCCTGGAAGCATGAAAATCACTTTAAACATGCTAATTTTAGCTCTAACACTGATGATCCACCTACAAATGTGAACTGACGTTCAAAAATAAAACATTTGAAAACGGACCATTTTCCACATTTCTGAAGCATGACGTAATGGGGGGGTGTTATCTCTTTTGTCCAAAATCAGCCGTTTTTGCTCGAACATTAAATGCCTCCAAATGGTATTTATTTCACTTCCCGAGCCCCTGGAAGCATGAAAATCACTTTAAACATGCTAATTTTAGCTCTAACACTGATGATCTACCTACAAATGTGAACTGACGTTCAAAAACAAAACATTTGAAAACAGACCATTTTCCACATTTCTGAAGCATGATGTGGGGGGGTGTTATCTCTTTTGTCGAAAATCAGCCGTTTTTGCTCGAACATTAAATGCCTCCAAATGGTATTTAATTAACTTCCCGAGCCCCTGGAAGCATGAAAATCACTTTAAACATGCTAATTTTAGCTCTAACACTGATGATCCACCTACAAATGTGAACTGACGTTCAAAAATAAAACATTTGAAAACGGACCATTTTCCACATTTCTGAAGCATGACGTAATGGGGGGGTGTTATCTCTTTTGTCGAAAATCAGCCGTTTTTGCTGGAACATTAAATGCCTCCAAATGGTATTTATTTCACTTCCCGAGCCCCTGGAAGCATGAAAATCACTTTAAACATGCTAATTTTAGCTCTAACACTGATGATCCACCTACAAATGTGAACTGACGTTCAAAAATAAAACATTTGAAAACGGACCATTTTCCACATTTCTGAAGCATGACGTAATGGGGGGGTGTTATCTCTTTTGTCGAAAATCAGCCGTTTTTGCTCGAACATTAAATGCCTCCAAATGGTATTTAATTAACTTCCCGGGGTGAAGAAACCCTTTTTGAGAACTCAGAGTGAGTAAATTGGCCATTTTCATGCACTTTTAACCATTCCATAAATCTTGTGTTTTGGGCCCCTGGAAGCATGAAAATCACTTTAAACATGCTAATTTTAGCTCTAACACTGATGATCCACCTACAAATGTGAACTGACGTTCAAAAATAAAACATTTGAAAACGGACCATTTTCCACATTTCTGAAGCATGACGTAATGGGGGGTGTTATCTCTTTTGTCGAAAATCAGCCGTTTTTGCTCGAACATTAAATGCCTCCAAATGGTATTTAATTAACTTCCCGGGGTGAAGAAACCCTTTTTGAGAACTCAGAGTGAGTAAATTGGCCATTTTCATGCACTTTTAACCATTCCATAAACCTTGTGTTTTGGGCCCCTGGAAGCATGAAAATCACTTTAAACATGCTAATTTTAGCTCTAACACTGATGATCCACCTACAAATGTGAACTGACGTTCAAAAATAAAACATTTGAAAACGGACCATTTTCCACATTTCTGAAGCATGACGTAATGGGGGGGTGTTATCTCTTTTGTCGAAAATCAGCCGTTTTTGCTCGAACATTAAATGCCTCCAAATGGTATTTAATTAACTTCCCGAGCCCCTGGAAGCATGAAAATCACTTTAAACATGCTAATTTTAGCTCTAACACTGATGATCCACCTACAAATGTGAACTGACGTTCAAAAATAAAACATTTGAAAACGGACCATTTTCCACATTCCTGAAGCATGACGTAATGGGGGGGTGTTATCTCTTTTGTCGAAAATCAGCCGTTTTTGCTCGAACATTAAATGCCTCCAAATGGTATTTAATTAACTTCCCGGGGTGAAGAAACCCTTTTTGAGAACTCAGAGTGAGTAAATTGGCCATTTTCATGCACTTTTAACCTTTCCATAAATCTTGTGTTTTGGGCCCCTGGAAGCATGAAAATCACTTTCAACATGCTAATTTTAGCTCTAACACTGATGATCTACCTACAAATGTGAACTGACGTTCAAAAATAAAACATTTGAAAAAGGACCATTTTCCACATTTCTGAAGCATGACGTAATGGGGGGGTGTTATCTCTTTTGTCGAAAATCAGCCGTTTTTGCTCGAACATTAAATGCCTCCAAATGGTATTTAATTAACTTCCCGGGGTGAAGAAACCCTTTTTGAGAACTCAGAGTGAGTAAATTGGCCATTTTCATGCACTTTTAACCATTCCATAAATCTTGTGTTTTGGGCCCCTGGAAGCATGAAAATCACTTTAAACATGCTAATTTTAGCTCTAACACTGATGATCTACCTACAAATGTGAACTGACGTTCAAAAATAAAACATTTGAAAACGGACCATTTTCCACATTTCTGAAGCATGACGTAATGGGGGGGTGTTATCTCTTTTGTCGAAAATCAGCCGTTTTTGCTCGAACATTAAATGCCTCCAAATGGTATTTAATTAACTTCCCGGGGTGAAGAAACCCTTTTTGAGAACTCAGAGTGAGTAAATTGGCCATTTTCATGCACTTTTAACCATTCCATAAATCTTGTGTTTTGGGCCCCTGGAAGCATGAAAATCACTTTAAACATGCTAATTTTAGCTCTAACACTGATGATCCACCTACAAATGTGAACTGACGTTCAAAAATAAAACATTTGAAAACGGACCATTTTCCACATTTCTGAAGCATGACGTAATGGGGGGGTGTTATCTCTTTTGTCGAAAATCAGCCGTTTTTGCTCGAACATTAAATGCCTCCAAATGGTATTTAATTAACTTCCCGAGCCCCTGGAAGCATGAAAATCACTTTAAACATGCTAATTTTAGCTCTAACACTGATGATCCACCTACAAATGTGAACTGACGTTCAAAAATAAAACGTTTGAAAACGGATCATTTTCCACATTTCTGAAGCATGACGTAATGGGGGGGTGTTATCTCTTTTGTCGAAAATCAGCCGTTTTTGCTCGAACATTAAATGCCTCCAAATGGTATTTATTTCACTTCCCGAGCCCCTGGAAGCATGAAAATCACTTTAAACATGCTAATTTTAGCTCTAACACTGATGATCCACCTACAAATGTGAACTGACGTTCAAAAATAAAACATTTGAAAACGGACCATTTTCCACATTTCTGAAGCATGACGTAATGGGGGGGTGTTATCTCTTTTGTCGAAAATCAGCCGTTTTTGCTCGAACATTAAATGCCTCCAAATGGTATTTATTTCACTTCCCGAGCCCCTGGAAGCATGAAAATCACTTTAAACATGCTAATTTTAGCTCTAACACTGATGATCCACCTACAAATGTAAACTGACGTCCAAAAATAAAACATTTGAAAACGGACCATTTTCCACATTTCTGAAGCATGACGTAATGGGGGGGTGTTATCTCTTTTGTCGAAAATCAGCCGTTTTTGCTCGAACATTAAATGCCTCCAAATGGTATTTAATTAACTTCCCGGGGTGAAGAAACCCTTTTTGAGAACTCAGAGTGAGTAAATTGGCCATTTTCATGCACTTTTAACCATTCCATAAATCTTGTGTTTTGGGCCCCTGGAAGCATGAAAATCAGTTTAAACATGCTAATTTTAGCTCTAACACTGATGATCCACCTACAAATGTGAACTGACGTTCAAAAATAAAACATTTGAAAACGGACCATTTTCCACATTTCTGAAGCATGACGTAATGGGGGGGTGTTATCTCTTTTGTCGAAAATCAGCCGTTTTTGCTCGAACATTAAATGCCTCCAAATGGTATTTATTTCACTTCCCGAGCCCCTGGAAGCATGAAAATCAGTTTAAACATGCTAATTTTAGCTCTAACACTGATGATCCACCTACAAATGTGAACTGACGTTCAAAAATAAAACATTTGAAAACGGACCATTTTCCACATTTCTGAAGCATGACGTAATGGGGGGGTGTTATCTCTTTTGTCGAAAATCAGCCGTTTTTGCTCGAACATTAAATGCCTCCAAATGGTATTTATTTCACTTCCCGAGCCCCTGGAAGCATGGAAATCACTTTAAACATGCTAATTTTAGCTCTAACACTGATGATCCACCTACAAATGTGAACTGACGTTCAAAAATAAAACATTTGAAAACGGACCATTTTCCACATTTCTGAAGCATGACGTAATGGGGGGGTGTTATCTCTTTTGTCGAAAATCAGCCGTTTTTGCTCGAACATTAAATGCCTCCAAATGGTATTTATTTCACTTCTCGAGCCCCTGGAAGCATGAAAATCACTTTAAACATGCTAATTTTAGCTCTAACACTGATGATCCACCTACAAATGTGAACTGACGTTCAAAAATAAAACATTTGAAAACGGACCATTTTCCACATTTCTGAAGCATGACGTAATGGGGGGGTGTTATCTCTTTTGTCGAAAATGAGCCGTTTTTGCTCGAACATTAAATGCCTCCAAATGGTATTTATTTCACTTCCCGAGCCCCTGGAAGCATGAAAATCACTTTAAACATGCTAATTTTAGCTCTAACACTGATGATCCACCTACAAATGTGAACTGACGTTCATAAATAAAACATTTGAAAACGGACCATTTTCCACATTTCTGAAGCATGACGTAATGGGGGGTGTTATCTCTTTTGTCGAAAATCAGTCGTTTTTGCTCGAACATTAAATGCCTCCAAATGGTATTTAATTAACTTCCCGAGCCCCTGGAAGCATGAAAATCACTTTAAACATGCTAATTTTAGCTCTAACACTGATGATCCACCTACAAATGTGAACTCACGTTCAAAAATAAAACATTTGAAAACGGACCATTTTCCACATTTCTGAAGCATGACGTAATGGGGGGGTGTTATCTCTTTTGTCGAAAATCAGCCGTTTTTGCTCGAACATTAAATGCCTCCAAATGGTATTTAATTAACTTCCCGGGGTGAAGAAACCCTTTTTGAGAACTCAGAGTGAGTAAATTGGCCATTTTCATGCACTTTTAACCATTCCATAAATCTTGTGTTTAGGGCCCCTGGAAGCATGAAAATCACTTTAAACATGCTAATTTTAGCTCTAACACTGATGATCCACCTACAAATGTGAACTGACGTTCAAAAATAAAACATTTGAAAACGGACCATTTTCCACATTTCTGAAGCATGACGTAATGGGGGGGTGTTATCTCTTTTGTCCAAAATCAGCCGTTTTTGCTCGAACATTAAATGCCTCCAAATGGTATTTATTTCACTTCCCGAGCCCCTGGAAGCATGAAAATCAGTTTAAACATGCTAATTTTAGCTCTAACACTGATGATCCACCTACAAATGTGAACTGACGTTCAAAAATAAAACATTTGAAAACGGACCATTTTCCACATTTCTGAAGCATGACGTAATGGGGGGGTGTTATCTCTTTTGTCGAAAATCAGCCGTTTTTGCTCGAACATTAAATGCCTCCAAATGGTATTTATTTCACTTCCCGAGCCCCTGGAAGCATGGAAATCACTTTAAACATGCTAATTTTAGCTCTAACACTGATGATCCACCTACAAATGTGAACTGACGTTCAAAAACTAAAACATTTGAAAACGGACCATTTTCCACATTTCTGAAGCATGACGTAATGGGGGGGTGTTATCTCTTTTGTCGAAAATCAGCCGTTTTTGCTCGAACATTAAATGCCTCCAAATGGTATTTATTTCACTTCTCGAGCCCCTGGAAGCATGAAAATCACTTTAAACATGCTAATTTTAGCTCTAACACTGATGATCCACCTACAAATGTGAACTGACGTTCAAAAATAAAACATTTGAAAACGGACCATTTTCCACATTTCTGAAGCATGACGTAATGGGGGGGTGTTATCTCTTTTGTCGAAAATGAGCCGTTTTTGCTCGAACATTAAATGCCTCCAAATGGTATTTATTTCACTTCCCGAGCCCCTGGAAGCATGAAAATCACTTTAAACATGCTAATTTTAGCTCTAACACTGATGATCCACCTACAAATGTGAACTGACGTTCATAAATAAAACATTTGAAAACGGACCATTTTCCACATTTCTGAAGCATGACGTAATGGGGGGTGTTATCTCTTTTGTCGAAAATCAGTCGTTTTTGCTCGAACATTAAATGCCTCCAAATGGTATTTAATTAACTTCCCGAGCCCCTGGAAGCATGAAAATCACTTTAAACATGCTAATTTTAGCTCTAACACTGATGATCCACCTACAAATGTGAACTCACGTTCAAAAATAAAACATTTGAAAACGGACCATTTTCCACATTTCTGAAGCATGACGTAATGGGGGGGTGTTATCTCTTTTGTCGAAAATCAGCCGTTTTTGCTCGAACATTAAATGCCTCCAAATGGTATTTAATTAACTTCCCGGGGTGAAGAAACCCTTTTTGAGAACTCAGAGTGAGTAAATTGGCCATTTTCATGCACTTTTAACCATTCCATAAATCTTGTGTTTAGGGCCCCTGGAAGCATGAAAATCACTTTAAACATGCTAATTTTAGCTCTAACACTGATGATCCACCTACAAATGTGAACTGACGTTCAAAAATAAAACATTTGAAAACGGACCATTTTCCACATTTCTGAAGCATGACGTAATGGGGGGGTGTTATCTCTTTTGTCCAAAATCAGCCGTTTTTGCTCGAACATTAAATGCCTCCAAATGGTATTTATTTCACTTCCCGAGCCCCTGGAAGCATGAAAATCACTTTAAACATGCTAATTTTAGCTCTAACACTGATGATCTACCTACAAATGTGAACTGACGTTCAAAAACAAAACATTTGAAAACGGACCATTTTCCACATTTCTGAAGCATGATGTGGGGGGGTGTTATCTCTTTTGTCGAAAATCAGCCGTTTTTGCTCGAACATTAAATGCCTCCAAATGGTATTTAATTAACTTCCCGAGCCCCTGGAAGCATGAAAATCACTTTAAACATGCTAATTTTAGCACTAACACTGATGATCCACCTACAAATGTGAACTGACGTTCAAAAATAAAACATTTGAAAACGGACCATTTTCCACATTTCTGAAGCATGACGTAATGGGGGGGTGTTATCTCTTTTGTCGAAAATCAGCCGTTTTTGCTGGAACATTAAATGCCTCCAAATGGTATTTATTTCACTTCCCGAGCCCCTGGAAGCATGAAAATCACTTTAAACATGCTAATTTTAGCTCTAACACTGATGATCCACCTACAAATGTGAACTGACGTTCAAAAATAAAACATTTGAAAACGGACCATTTTCCACATTTCTGAAGCATGACGTAATGGGGGGGTGTTATCTCTTTTGTCGAAAATCAGCCGTTTTTGCTCGAACATTAAATGCCTCCAAATGGTATTTAATTAACTTCCCGGGGTGAAGAAACCCTTTTTGAGAACTCAGAGTGAGTAAATTGGCCATTTTCATGCACTTTTAACCATTCCATAAATCTTGTGTTTTGGGCCCCTGGAAGCATGAAAATCACTTTAAACATGCTAATTTTAGCTCTAACACTGATGATCCACCTACAAATGTGAACTGACGTTCAAAAATAAAACATTTGAAAACGGACCATTTTCCACATTTCTGAAGCATGACGTAATGGGGGGTGTTATCTCTTTTGTCGAAAATCAGCCGTTTTTGCTCGAACATTAAATGCCTCCAAATGGTATTTAATTAACTTCCCGGGGTGAAGAAACCCTTTTTGAGAACTCAGAGTGAGTAAATTGGCCATTTTCATGCACTTTTAACCATTCCATAAACCTTGTGTTTTGGGCCCCTGGAAGCATGAAAATCACTTTAAACATGCTAATTTTAGCTCTAACACTGATGATCCACCTACAAATGTGAACTGACGTTCAAAAATAAAACATTTGAAAACGGACCATTTTCCACATTTCTGAAGCATGACGTAATGGGGGGGTGTTATCTCTTTTGTCGAAAATCAGCCGTTTTTGCTCGAACATTAAATGCCTCCAAATGGTATTTAATTAACTTCCCGAGCCCCTGGAAGCATGAAAATCACTTTAAACATGCTAATTTTAGCTCTAACACTGATGATCCACCTACAAATGTGAACTGACGTTCAAAAATAAAACATTTGAAAAAACGGATCATTTTCCACATTTCTGAAGCGTGACGTAATGGGGGGGTGTTATCTCTTTTGTCGAAAATCAGCCGTTATTGCTCGAACATTAAATGCCTCCAAATGGTATTTATTTCACTTCCCGAGCCCCTGGAAGCATGAAAATCACTTTAAACATGCTAATTATAGCTCTAACACTGATGATCCACCTACAAATGTGAACTGAAGTTCAAAAATAAAACATTTGAAAACGAACCATTTTCCACATTTCTGAAGCATGATGTGGGGGGGTGTTATCTCTTTTGTCGAAAATCAGCCGTTTTTGCTCGAACATTAAATGCCTCCAAATGGTATTTAATTAACTTCCCGGGGTGAAGAAACCCTTTTTGAGAACTCAGAGTGAGTAAATTGGCCATTTTCATGCACTTTTAACCATTCCATAAATCTTGTGTTTAGGGCCCCTGGAAGCATGAAAATCACTTTAAACATGCTAATTTTAGCTCTAACACTGATGATCCACCTACAAATGTGAACTGACGTTCAAAAATAAAACATTTGAAAACGGACCATTTTCCACATTTCTGAAGCATGACGTAATGGGGGGGTGTTATCTCTTTTGTCCAAAATCAGCCGTTTTTGCTCGAACATTAAATGCCTCCAAATGGTATTTATTTCACTTCCCGAGCCCCTGGAAGCATGAAAATCACTTTAAACATGCTAATTTTAGCTCTAACACTGATGATCTACCTACAAATGTGAACTGACGTTCAAAAACAAAACATTTGAAAACGGACCATTTTCCACATTTCTGAAGCATGATGTGGGGGGGGTGTTATCTCTTTTGTCGAAAATCAGCCGTTTTTGCTCGAACATTAAATGCCTCCAAATGGTATTTAATTAACTTCCCGAGCCCCTGGAAGCATGAAAATCACTTTAAACATGCTAATTTTAGCTCTAACACTGATGATCCACCTACAAATGTGAACTGACGTTCAAAAATAAAACATTTGAAAACGGACCATTTTCCACATTTCTGAAGCATGACGTAATGGGGGGGGTGTTATCTCTTTTGTCGAAAATCAGCCGTTTTTGCTGGAACATTAAATGCCTCCAAATGGTATTTATTTCACTTCCCGAGCCCCTGGAAGCATGAAAATCACTTTAAACATGCTAATTTTAGCTCTAACACTGATGATCCACCTACAAATGTGAACTGACGTTCAAAAATAAAACATTTGAAAACGGACCATTTTCCACATTTCTGAAGCATGACGTAATGGGGGGGTGTTATCTCTTTTGTCGAAAATCAGCCGTTTTTGCTCGAACATTAAATGCCTCCAAATGGTATTTAATTAACTTCCCGGGGTGAAGAAACCCTTTTTGAGAACTCAGAGTGAGTAAATTGGCCATTTTCATGCACTTTTAACCATTCCATAAACCTTGTGTTTTGGGCCCCTGGAAGCATGAAAATCACTTTAAACATGCTAATTTTAGCTCTAACACTGATGATCCACCTACAAATGTGAACTGACGTTCAAAAATAAAACATTTGAAAACGGACCATTTTCCACATTTCTGAAGCATGACGTAATGGGGGGGTGTTATCTCTTTTGTCGAAAATCAGCCGTTTTTGCTCGAACATTAAATGCCTCCAAATGGTATTTAATTAACTTCCCGAGCCCCTGGAAGCATGAAAATCACTTTAAACATGCTAATTTTAGCTCTAACACTGATGATCCACCTACAAATGTGAACTGACGTTCAAAAATAAAACATTTGAAAAAACGGATCATTTTCCACATTTCTGAAGCATGACGTAATGGGGGGGTGTTATCTCTTTTGTCGAAAATCAGCCGTTATTGCTCGAACATTAAATGCCTCCAAATGGTATTTATTTCACTTCCCGAGCCCCTGGAAGCATGAAAATCACTTTAAACATGCTAATTATAGCTCTAACACTGATGATCCACCTACAAATGTGAACTGACGTTCAAAAATAAAACATTTGAAAACGAACCATTTTCCACATTTCTGAAGCATGACGTAATGGGGGGGTGTTATCTCTTTTGTCGAAAATCAGCCGTTTTTGCTCGAACATTAAATGCCTCCAAATGGTATTTATTTCACTTCCCGAGCCCCTGGAAGCATGAAAATCACTTTAAACATGCTAATTTTAGCTCTAACACTGATGATCTACCTACAAATATGAACTGACGTTCAAAAATAAAACATTTGAAAACGGACCATTTTCCACATTTCTGAAGCATGACGTAATGGGGGGGTGTTATCTCTTTTGTCGAAAATCAGCCGTTTTTGCTCGAACATTAAATGCCTCCAAATGGTATTTATTTAACTTCCCGGGGTGAAGAAACCCTTTTTGAGAACTCAGAGTGAGTAAATTGGCCATTTTCATGCACTTTTAACCATTCCATAAATCTTGTGTTTTGGGCCCCTGGAAGCATGAAAATCACTTTAAACATGCTAATTTTAGCTCTAACACTGATGATCCACCTACAAATGTGAACTGACGTTCAAAAATAAAACATTTGAAAACGGACCATTTTCCACATTTCTGAAGCATGACGTAATGGGGGGGTGTTATCTCTTTTGTCGAAAATCAGCCGTTTTTGCTCGAACATTAAATGCCTCCAAATGGTATTTAATTAACTTCCCGAGCCCCTGGAAGCATGAAAATCACTTTAAACATGCTAATTTTAGCTCTAACACTGATGATCCACCTACAAATGTGAACTGACGTTCAAAAATAAAACGTTTGAAAACGGATCATTTTCCACATTTCTGAAGCATGACGTAATGGGGGGGTGTTATCTCTTTTGGCGAAAATCAGCCGTTTTTGCTCGAACATTAAATGCCTCCAAATGGTATTTAATTAACTTCCCGAGCCCCTGGAAGCATGAAAATCACTTTAAACATGCTAATTTTCGCTCTAACACTGATGATCCACCTACAAATGTGAACTGACGTTCAAAAATAAAACATTTGAAAACGGACCATTTTCCACATTTCTGAAGCATGACGTAATGGGGGGGTGTTATCTCTTTTGTCGAAAATCAGCCGTTTTTGCTCGAACATTAAATGCCTCCAAATGGTATTTATTTCACTTCCCGAGCCCCTGGAAGCATGAAAATCACTTTAAACATGCTAATTTTAGCTCTAACACTGATGATCCACCTACAAATGTAAACTGACGTCCAAAAATAAAACATTTGAAAACGGACCATTTTCCACATTTCTGAAGCATGACGTAATGGGGGGGGTGTTATCTCTTTTGTCAAAAATCAGCCGTTTTTGCTCGAACATTAAATGCCTCCAAATGGTATTTAATTAACTTCCCGGGGTGAAGAAACCCTTTTTGAGAACTCAGAGTGAGTAAATTGGCCATTTTCATGCACTTTTAACCATTCCATAAATCTTGTGTTTTGGGCCCCTGGAAGCATGAAAATCAGTTTAAACATGCTAATTTTAGCTCTAACACTGATGATCCACCTACAAATGTGAACTGACGTTCAAAAATAAAACATTTGAAAACGGACCATTTTCCACATTTCTGAAGCATGACGTAATGGGGGGGTGTTATCTCTTTTGTCGAAAATCAGCCGTTTTTGCTCGAACATTAAATGCCTCCAAATGGTATTTATTTCACTTCCCGAGCCCCTGGAAGCATGAAAATCACTTTAAACATGCTAATTTTAGCTCTAACACTGATGATCCACCTACAAATGTGAACTGACGTTCAAAAATAAAACATTTGAAAACGGACCATTTTCCACATTTCTGAAGCATGACGTAATGGGGGGGTGTTATCTCTTTTGTCGAAAATCAGCCGTTTTTGCTCGAACATTAAATGCCTCCAAATGGTATTTATTTCACTTCCCGAGCCCCTGGAAGCATGGAAATCACTTTAAACATGCTAATTTTAGCTCTAACACTGATGATCCACCTACAAATGTGATCTGACGTTCAAAAATAAAACATTTGAAAACGGACCATTTTCCACATTTCTGAAGCATGACGTAATGGGGGGGTGTTATCTCTTTTGTCGAAAATCAGCCGTTTTTGCTCGAACATTAAATGCCCCCAAATGGTATTTATTTCACTTCCCGAGCCCCTGGAAGCATGAAAATCACTTTAAACATGCTAATTTTAGCTCTAACACTGATGATCCACCTACAAATGTGAACTGACGTTCAAAAATAAAACATTTGAAAACGGACCATTTTCCACATTTCTGAAGCATGACGTAATGGGGGGGTGTTATCTCTTTTGTCGAAAATGAGCCGTTTTTGCTCGAACATTAAATGCCTCCAAATGGTATTTATTTCACTTCCCGAGCCCCTGGAAGCATGAAAATCACTTTAAACATGCTAATTTTAGCTCTAACACTGATGATCCACCTACAAATGTGAACTGACGTTCATAAATAAAACATTTGAAAACGGACCATTTTCCACATTTCTGAAGCATGACGTAATGGGGGGTGTTATCTCTTTTGTCGAAAATCAGCCGTTTTTGCTCGAACATTAAATGCCTCCAAATGGTATTTAATTAACTTCCCGAGCCCCTGGAAGCATGAAAATCACTTTAAACATGCTAATTTTAGCTCTAACACTGATGATCCACCTACAAATGTGAACTGACGTTCAAAAATAAAACATTTGAAAACGGACCATTTTCCACATTTCTGAAGCATGACGTAATGGGGGGGTGTTATCTCTTTTGTCGAAAATCAGCCGTTTTTGCTCGAACATTAAATGCCTCCAAATGGTATTTAATTAACTTCCCGAGCCCCTGGAAGCATGAAAATCACTTTAAACATGCTAATTTTAGCTCTAACACTGATGATCCACCTACAAATGTGAACTGACGTTCAAAAATAAAACATTTGAAAACGGATCATTTTCCACATTTCTGAAGCATGACGTAATGGGGGGGTGTTATCTCTTTTGTCGAAAATCAGCCGTTTTTGCTCGAACATTAAATGCCTCCAAATGGTATTTATTTCACTTCCCGAGCCCCTGGAAGCATGAAAATCACTTTAAACATGCTAATTTTAGCTCTAACACTGATGATCCACCTACAAATGTGAACTGACGTTCAAAAATACAACATTTGAAAACGGACCATTTTCCACATTTCTGAAGCATGACGTAATGGGGGGGTGTTATCTCTTTTGTCGAAAATCAGCCGTTTTTGTTCGAACATTAAATGCCTCCAAATGGTATTTATTTCACTTCCCGAGCCCCTGGAAGCATGAAAATCACTTTAAACATGCTAATTTTAGCTCTAACACTGATGATCCACCTACAAATGTGAACTGACGTTCAAAAATAAAACATTTGAAAACGGACCATTTTCCACATTTCTGAAGCATGACGTAATGGGGGGGTGTTATCTCTTTTGTCGAAAATCAGCCGTTTTTGCTCGAACATTAAATGCCTCCAAATGGTATTTAATTAACTTCCCGGGGTGAAGAAACCCTTTTTGAGAACTCAGAGTGAGTAAATTGGCCATTTTCATGCACTTTTAACCATTCCATAAATCTTGTGTTTTGGGCCCCTGGAAGCATGAAAATCAGTTTAAACATGCTAATTTTAGCTCTAACACTGATGATCCACCTACAAATGTGAACTGACGTTCAAAAATAAAACGTTTGAAAACGGACCATTTTCCACATTTCTGAAGCATGACGTAATGGGGGGGTGTTATCTCTTTTGTCGAAAATCAGCCGTTTTTGCTCGAACATTAAATGCCTCCAAATGGTATTTATTTCACTTCCCGAGCCCCTGGAAGCATGAAAATCACTTTAAACATGCTAATTTTAGCTCTAACACTGATGATCCACCTACAAATGTGAACTGACGTTCAAAAATAAAACATTTGAAAACGGACCATTTTCCACATTTCTGAAGCATGACGTAATGGGGGGTGTTATCTCTTTTGTCGAAAATCAGCCGTTTTTGCTCGAACATTAAATGCCTCCAAATGGTATTTATTTCACTTCCCGAGCCCCTGGAAGCATGAAAATCACTTTAAACATGCTAATTTTAGCTCTAACACTGATGATCCACCTACAAATGTGAACTGACGTTCAAAAATAAAACATTTGAAAACGGACCATTTTCCACATTTCTGAAGCATGACGTAATGGGGGGGTGTTATCTCTTTTGTCGAAAATCAGCCGTTTTTGCTCGAACATTAAATGCCTCCAAATGGTATTTATTTCACTTCCCGAGCCCCTGGAAGCATGAAAATCACTTTAAACATGCTAATTTTAGCTCTAACACTGATGATCCACCTACAAATGTGAACTGACGTTCAAAAATAAAACATTTGAAAACGGACCATTTTCCACATTTCTGAAGCATGACGTAATGGGGGGGTGTTATCTCTTTTGTCGAAAATCAGCCGTTTTTGCTCGAACATTAAATGCCTCCAAATGGTATTTATTTTACTTCACGAGCCCCTGGAAGCATGAAAATCACTTTAAACATGCTAATTTTAGCTCTAACACTGATGATCCACCTACAAATGTGAACTGACGTTCAAAAATAAAACATTTGAAAACGGACCATTTTCCACATTTCTGAAGCATGACGTAATGGGGGGGTGTTATCTCTTTTGTCGAAAATCAGCCTTTTTGCTCGAACATTAAATGCCTCCAAATGGTATTTAATTAACTTCCCGAGCCCCTGGAAGCATGAAAATCACTTTAAACATGCTAATTTTAGCTCTAACACTGATGATCCACCTACAAATGTGAACTGACGTTCAAAAATAAAACATTTGAAAACGGACCATTTTCCACATTTCTGAAGCATGACGTAATGGGGGGGTGTTATCTCTTTTGTCGAAAATCAGCGGTTTTTGCTCGAACATTAAATGCCTCCAAATGGTATTTAATTAACTTCCCGGGGTGAAGAAACCCTTTTTGAGAACTCAGAGTGAGTAAATTGGCCATTTTCATGCACTTTTAACCATTCCATAAATCTTGTGTTTTGGGCCCCTGGAAGCATGAAAATCAGTTTAAACATGCTAATTTTAGCTCTAACACTGATGATCCACCTACAAATGTGAACTGACGTTCAAAAATAAAACATTTGAAAAAGGACCATTTTCCACATTTCTGAAGCATGACGTAATGGGGGGGTGTTATCTCTTTTGTCGAAAATCAGCCGTTTTTGCTCGAACATTAAATGCCTCCAAATGGTATTTATTTCACTTCCCGAGCCCCTGGAAGCATGAAAATCACTTTAAACATGCTAATTTTAGCTCTAACACTGATGATCCACCTACAAATGTGAACTGACGTTCAAAAATAAAACATTTGAAAACGGAGCATTTTCCACATTTCTGAAGAATGACGTAATGGGGGGGTGTTATCTCTTTTGTCGAAAATCAGCCGTTTTTGCTCGAACATTAAATGCCTCCAAATGGTATTTAATTAACTTCCCGGGGTGAAGAAACCCTTTTTGAGAACTCAGAGTGAGTAAATTGGCCATTTTCATGCACTTTTAACCATTCCATAAATCTTGTGTTTAGGGCCCCTGGAAGCATGAAAATCACTTTAAACATGCTAATTTTAGCTCTAACACTGATGATCCACCTACAAATGTGAACTGACGTTCAAAAATAAAACATTTGAAAACGGACCATTTTCCACATTTCTGAAGCATGACGTAATGGGGGGGTGTTATCTCTTTTGTCGAAAATCAGCCTTTTTGCTCGAACATTAAATGCCTCCAAATGGTATTTAATTAACTTCCCGAGCCCCTGGAAGCATGAAAATCACTTTAAACATGCTAATTTTAGCTCTAACACTGATGATCCACCTACAAATGTGAACTGACGTTCAAAAATAAAACATTTGAAAACGGACCATTTTCCACATTTCTGAAGCATGACGTAATGGGGGGGTGTTATCTCTTTTGTCGAAAATCAGCCGTTTTTGCTCGAACATTAAATGCCTCCAAATGGTATTTAATTAACTTCCCGGGGTGAAGAAACCCTTTTTGAGAACTCAGAGTGAGTAAATTGGCCATTTTCATGCACTTTTAACCATTCCATAAATCTTGTGTTTTGGGCCCCTGGAAGCATGAAAATCAGTTTAAACATGCTAATTTTAGCTCTAACACTGATGATCCACCTACAAATGTGAACTGACGTTCAAAAATAAAACATTTGAAAAAGGACCATTTTCCACATTTCTGAAGCATGACGTAATGGGGGGGTGTTATCTCTTTTGTCGAAAATCAGCCGTTTTTGCTCGAACATTAAATGCCTCCAAATGGTATTTATTTCACTTCCCGAGCCCCTGGAAGCATGAAAATCAATTTAAACATGCTAATTTTAGCTCTAACACTGATGATCCACCTACAAATGTGAACTGACGTTCAAAAATAAAACATTTGAAAACGGAGCATTTTCCACATTTCTGAAGCATGACGTAATGGGGGGGTGTTATCTCTTTTGTCGAAAATCAGCCGTTTTTGCTCGAACATTAAATGCCTCCAAATGGTATTTATTTCACTTCCCGAGCCCCTGGAAGCATGAAAATCACTTTAAACATGCTAATTTTAGCTCTAACACTGATGATCCACCTACAAATGTGAACTGACGTTCAAAAATAAAACATTTGAAAACGGACCATTTTCCACATTTCTGAAGCATGACGTAATGGGGGGGTGTTATCTCTTTTGTCGAAAATCAGCCGTTTTTGCTCGAACATTAAATGCCTCCAAATGGTATTTATTTTACTTCCCGAGCCCCTGGAAGCATGAAAATCACTTTAAACATGCTAATTTTAGCTCTAACACTGATGATCCACCTACAAATGTGAACTGACGTTCAAAAATAAAACATTTGAAAACGGACCATTTTCCATATTTCTGAAGCATGACGTAATGGGGGGGTGTTATCTCTTTTGTCGAAAATCAGCCGTTTTTGCTCGAACATTAAATGCCTCCAAATGGTATTTAATTAACTTCCCGGGGTGAAGAAACCCTTTTTGAGAACTCAGAGTGAGTAAATTGGCCATTTTCATGCACTTTTAACCATTCCATAAATCTTGTGTTTTGGGCCCCTGGAAGCATGAAAATCACTTTAAACATGCTAATTTTAGCTCTAACACTGATGATCCACCTACAAATGTGAACTGACGTTCAAAAATAAAACATTTGAAAACGGATCATTTTCCACATTTCTGAAGCATGACGTAATGGGGGGGTGTTATCTCTTTTGTCGAAAATCAGCCGTTTTTGCTCGAACATTAAATGCCTCCAAATGGTATTTATTTCACTTCCCGAGCCCCTGGAAGCATGAAAATCACTTTAAACATGCTAATTTTAGCTCTAACACTGATGATCAACCTACAAATGTGAACTGACGTTCAAAAATAAAACATTTGAAAACGGACCATTTTCCACATTTCTGAAGCATGACGTAATGGGGGGGTGTTATCTCTTTTGTCGAAAATCAGCCGTTTTTGCTCGAACATTAAATGCCTCCAAATGGTATTTATTTCACTTCCCGAGCCCCTGGAAGCATGAAAATCACTTTAAACATGCTAATTTTAGCTCTAACACTGATGATCCACCTACAAATGTGAACTGACGTTCAAAAATAAAACATTTGAAAACGGACCATTTTCCACATTTCTGAAGCATGACGTAATGGGGGGGTGTTATCTCTTTTGTCGAAAATCAGCCGTTTTTGATCGAACATTAAATGCCTCCAAATGGTATTTAATTAACTTCCCGGGGTGAAGAAACCCTTTTTGAGAACTCAGAGTGAGTAAATTGGCCATTTTCATGCACTTTTAACCATTCCATAAATCTTGTGTTTTGGGCCCCTGGAAGCATGAAAATCAGTTTAAACATGCTAATTTTAGCTCTAACACTGATGATCCACCTACAAATGTGAACTGACGTTCAAAAATAAAACATTTGAAAACGGACCATTTTCCACATTTCTGAAGCATGACGTAATGGGGGGGTGTTATCTCTTTTGTCGAAAATCTGCCGTTTTTGCTCGAACATTAAATGCCTCCAAATGGTATTTATTTCACTTCCCGAGCCCCTGGAAGCATGAAAATCACTTTAAACATGCTAATTTTAGCTCTAACACTGATGATCCACCTACAAATGTGAACTGACGTTCAAAAATAAAACATTTGAAAACGGACCATTTTCCACATTTCTGAAGCATGACGTAATGGGGGGGTGTTATCTCTTTTGTCGAAAATCAGCCGTTTTTGCTCGAACATTAAATGCCTCCAAATGGTATTTATTTCACTTCCCGAGCCCCTGGAAGCATGAAAATCACTTTAAACATGCTAATTTTAGCTCTAACACTGATGATCCACCTACAAATGTGAACTGACGTTCAAAAATAAAACATTTGAAAACGGACCATTTTCCACATTTCCGAAGCATGACGTAATGGGGGGGTGTTATCTCTTTTGTCGAAAATCAGCCGTTTTTGCTCGAACATTAAATGCCTCCAAATGGTATTTATTTCACTTCCCGAGCCCCTGGAAGCATGAAAATCACTTTAAACATGCTAATTTTAGCTCTAACACTGATGATC
This sequence comes from Lissotriton vulgaris, assembly GCF_964263255.1. NCBI lineage: Eukaryota > Metazoa > Chordata > Amphibia > Caudata > Salamandridae > Lissotriton > Lissotriton vulgaris. Next base: position 271,499 of record NW_028250991.1, read on the forward strand.
CACCTACAAATGTGAACTGACGTTCAAAAATAAAACATTTGAAAACGGACCATTTTCCACATTTCTGAAGCATGACGTAATGGGGGGGTGTTATCTCTTTTGTCGAAAATCAGCCGTTTTTGCTCGAACATTAAATGCCTCCAAATGGTATTTAATTAACTTCCCGAGCCCCTGGAAGCATGAAAATCACTTTAAACATGCTAATTTTAGCTCTAACACTGATGATCCACCTACAAATGTGAACTGACGTTCAAAAATAAAACATTTGAAAACGGACCATTTTCCACATTTCTGAAGCATGACGTAATGGGGGGGGGGTGTTATCTCTTTTGTCGAAAATCAGCCGTTTTTGCTCGAACATTAAATGCCTCCAAATGGTATTTAATTAACTTCCCGGGGTGAAGAAACCCTTTTTGAGAACTCAGAGTGAGTAAATTGGCCATTTTCATGCACTTTTAACCATTCCATAAATCTTATGTTTTGGGCCCCTGGAAGCATGAAAATCAGTTTAAACATGCTAATTTTAGCTCTAACACTGATGATCCACCTACAAATGTGAACTGACGTTCAAAAATAAAACATTTGAAAACGGACCATTTTCCACATTTCTGAAGCATGACGTAATGGGGGGGTGTTATCTCTTTTGTCGAAAATCAGCCGTTTTTGCTCGAACATTAAATGCCTCCAAATGGTATTTATTTCACTTCCCGAGCCCCTGGAAGCATGAAAATCAATTTAAACATGCTAATTTTAGCTCTAACACTGATGATCCACCTACAAATGTGAACTGACGTTCAAAAATAAAACATTTGAAAAAGGACCATTTTCCACATTTCTGAAGCATGACGTAATGGGGGGGTGTTATCTCTTTTGTCGAAAATCAGCCGTTTTTGCTCGAACATTAAATGCCTCCAAATGGTATTTATTTCACTTCCCGAGCCCCTGGAAGCATGAAAATCACTTTAAACATGCTAATTTTAGCTCTAACACTGATGATCCACCTACAAATGTGAACTGACGTTCAAAAATAAAACATTTGAAAACGGACCATTTTCCACATTTCTGAAGCATGACGTAATGGGGGGGTGTTATCTCTTTTGTCGAAAATCAGCCGTTTTATGCTCGAACATTAAATGCCTCCAAATGGTATTTATTTCACTTCCCGAGCCCCTGGAAGCATGAAAATCACTTTAAACATGCTAATTTTAGCTCTAACACTGATGATCCACCTACAAATGTGAACTGACGTTCAAAAATAAAACATTTGAAAACGGACCATTTTCCACATTTCTGAAGCATGACGTAATGGGGGGGTGTTATCTCTTTTGTCGAAAATCAGCCGTTTTTGCTCGAACATTAAATGCCTCCAAATGTTATTTATTTCACTTCCCGAGCCCCTGGAAGCATGAAAATCACTTTAAACATGCTAATTTTAGCTCTAACACTGATGATCCACCTACAAATGTGAACTGACGTTCAAAAATAAAACATTTGAAAACGGACCATTTTCCACATTTCTGAAGCATGACGTAATGGGGGGGTGTTATCTCTTTTGTCGAAAATCAGCCGTTTTTGCTCGAACATTAAATGCCTCCAACTGGTATTTATTTTACTTCCCGAGCCCCTGGAAGCATGAAAATCACTTTAAACATGCTAATTTTAGCTCTAACACTGATGATCCACCTACAAATGTGAACTGACGTTCAAAAATAAAACATTTGAAAACGGACCATTTTCCATATTTCTGAAGCATGACGTAATGGGGGGGTGTTATCTCTTTTGTCGAAAATCAGCCGTTTTTGCTCGAACATTAAATGCCTCCAAATGGTATTTAATTAACTTCCCGGGGTGAAGAAACCCTTTTTGAGAACTCAGAGTGAGTAAATTGGCCATTTTCATGCACTTTTAACCATTCCATAAATCTTGTGTTTTGGGCCCCTGGAAGCATGAAAATCACTTTAAACATGCTAATTTTAGCTCTAACACTGATGATCCACCTACAAATGTGAACTGACGTTCAAAAATAAAACATTTGAAAACGGATCCTTTTCCACATTTCTGAAGCATGACGTAATGGGGGGGTGTTATCTCTTTTGTCGAAAATCAGCCGTTTTTGCTCGAACATTAAATGCCTCCAAATGGTATTTATTTCACTTCCCGAGCCCCTGGAAGCATGAAAATCACTTTAAACATGCTAATTTTAGCTCTAACACTGATGATCAACCTACAAATGTGAACTGACGTTCAAAAATAAAACATTTGAAAACGGACCATTTTCCACATTTCTGAAGCATGACGTAATGGGGGGGTGTTATCTCTTTTGTCGAAAATCAGCCGTTTTTGCTCGAACATTAAATGCCTCCAAATGGTATTTATTTCACTTCCCGAGCCCCTGGAAGCATGAAAATCACTTTAAACATGCTAATTTTAGCTCTAACACTGATGATCCACCTACAAATGTGAACTGACGTTCAAAAATAAAACATTTGAAAACGGACCATTTTCCACATTTCTGAAGCATGACGTAATGGGGGGGTGTTATCTCTTTTGTCGAAAATCAGCCGTTTTTGATCGAACATTAAATGCCTCCAAATGGTATTTAATTAACTTCCCGGGGTGAAGAAACCCTTTTTGAGAACTCAGAGTGAGTAAATTGGCCATTTTCATGCACTTTTAACCATTCCATAAATCTTGTGTTTTGGGCCCCTGGAAGCATGAAAATCAGTTTAAACATGCTAATTTTAGCTCTAACACTGATGATCCACCTACAAATGTGAACTGACGTTCAAAAATAAAACATTTGAAAACGGACCATTTTCCACATTTCTGAAGCATGACGTAATGGGGGGGTGTTATCTCTTTTGTCGAAAATCAGCCGTTTTTGCTCGAACATTAAATGCCTCCAAATGGTATTTATTTCACTTCCCGAGCCCCTGGAAGCATGAAAATCAATTTAAACATGCTAATTTTAGCTCTAACACTGATGATCCACCTACAAATGTGAACTGACGTTCAAAAATAAAACATTTGAAAAAGGACCATTTTCCACATTTCTGAAGCATGACGTAATGGGGGGGTGTTATCTCTTTTGTCGAAAATCAGCCGTTTTTGCTCGAACATTAAATGCCTCCAAATGGTATTTATTTCACTTCCCGAGCCCCTGGAAGCATGAAAATCACTTTAAACATGCTAATTTTAGCTCTAACACTGATGATCCACCTACAAATGTGAACTGACGTTCAAAAATAAAACATTTGAAAACGGACCATTTTCCACATTTCTGAAGCATGACGTAATGGGGGGGTGTTATCTCTTTTGTCGAAAATCAGCCGTTTTATGCTCGAACATTAAATGCCTCCAAATGGTATTTATTTCACTTCCCGAGCCCCTGGAAGCATGAAAATCACTTTAAACATGCTAATTTTAGCTCTAACACTGATGATCCACCTACAAATGTGAACTGACGTTCAAAAATAAAACATTTGAAAACGGACCATTTTCCACATTTCTGAAGCATGACGTAATGGGGGGGTGTTATCTCTTTTGTCGAAAATCAGCCGTTTTTGCTCGAACATTAAATGCCTCCAAATGTTATTTATTTCACTTCCCGAGCCCCTGGAAGCATGAAAATCACTTTAAACATGCTAATTTTAGCTCTAACACTGATGATCCACCTACAAATGTGAACTGACGTTCAAAAATAAAACATTTGAAAACGGACCATTTTCCACATTTCTGAAGCATGACGTAATGGGGGGGTGTTATCTCTTTTGTCGAAAATCAGCCGTTTTTGCTCGAACATTAAATGCCTCCAAATGGTATTTAATTAACTTCCCGAGCCCCTGGAAGCATGAAAATCACTTTAAACATGCTAATTTTAGCTCTAACACTGATGATCCACCTACAAATGTGAACTGACGTTCAAAAATAAAACATTTGAAAACGGACCATTTTCCACATTTCTGAAGCATGACGTAATGGGGGGGTGTTATCTCTTTTGTCGAAAATCAGCCGTTTTTGCTCGAACATTAAATGCCTCCAAATGGTATTTATTTTACTTCCCGAGCCCCTGGAAGCATGAAAATCACTTTAAACATGCTAATTTTAGCTCTAACACTGATGATCCACCTACAAATGTGAACTGACGTTCAAAAATAAAACATTTGAAAACGGACCATTTTCCATATTTCTGAAGCATGACGTAATGGGGGGGGTGTTATCTCTTTTGTCGAAAATCAGCCGTTTTTGCTCGAACATTAAATGCCTCCAAATGGTATTTAATTAACTTCCCGGGGTGAAGAAACCCTTTTTGAGAACTCAGAGTGAGTAAATTGGCCATTTTCATGCACTTTTAACCATTCCATAAATCTTGTGTTTTGGGCCCCTGGAAGCATGAAAATCACTTTAAACATGCTAATTTTAGCTCTAACACTGATGATCCACCTACAAATGTGAACTGACGTTCAAAAATAAAACATTTGAAAACGGATCATTTTCCACATTTCTGAAGCATGACGTAATGGGGGGGTGTTATCTCTTTTGTCGAAAATCAGCCGTTTTTGCTCGAACATTAAATGCCTCCAAATGGTATTTATTTCACTTCCCGAGCCCCTGGAAGCATGAAAATCACTTTAAACATGCTAATTTTAGCTCTAACACTGATGATCCACCTACAAATGTGAACTGACGTTCAAAAATAAAACATTTGAAAACGGACCATTTTCCACATTTCCGAAGCATGACGTAATGGGGGGGTGTTATCTCTTTTGTCGAAAATCAGCCGTTTTTGCTCGAACATTAAATGCCTCCAAATGGTATTTATTTCACTTCCCGAGCCCCTGGAAGCATGAAAATCACTTTAAACATGCTAATTTTAGCTCTAACACTGATGATCCACCTACAAATGTGAACTGACGTTCAAAAATAAAACATTTGAAAACGGACCATTTTCCACATTTCTGAAGCATGACGTAATGGGGGGGTGTTATCTCTTTTGTCGAAAATCAGCCGTTTTTGCTCGAACATTAAATGCCTCCAAATGGTATTTAATTAACTTCCCGAGCCCCTGGAAGCATGAAAATCACTTTAAACATGCTAATTTTAGCTCTAACACTGATGATCCACCTACAAATGTGAACTGACGTTCAAAAATAAAACATTTGAAAACGGACCATTTTCCACATTTCTGAAGCATGACGTAATGGGGGGGGGGGTGTTATCTCTTTTGTCGAAAATCAGCCGTTTTTGCTCGAACATTAAATGCCTCCAAATGGTATTTAATTAACTTCCCGGGGTGAAGAAACCCTTTTTGAGAACTCAGAGTGAGTAAATTGGCCATTTTCATGCACTTTTAACCATTCCATAAATCTTATGTTTTGGGCCCCTGGAAGCATGAAAATCAGTTTAAACATGCTAATTTTAGCTCTAACACTGATGATCCACCTACAAATGTGAACTGACGTTCAAAAATAAAACATTTGAAAACGGACCATTTTCCACATTTCTGAAGCATGACGTAATGGGGGGGTGTTATCTCTTTTGTCGAAAATCAGCCGTTTTTGCTCGAACATTAAATGCCTCCAAATGGTATTTATTTCACTTCCCGAGCCCCTGGAAGCATGAAAATCAATTTAAACATGCTAATTTTAGCTCTAACACTGATGATCCACCTACAAATGTGAACTGACGTTCAAAAATAAAACATTTGAAAAAGGACCATTTTCCACATTTCTGAAGCATGACGTAATGGGGGGGTGTTATCTCTTTTGTCGAAAATCAGCCGTTTTTGCTCGAACATTAAATGCCTCCAAATGGTATTTATTTCACTTCCCGAGCCCCTGGAAGCATGAAAATCACTTTAAACATGCTAATTTTAGCTCTAACACTGATGATCCACCTACAAATGTGAACTGACGTTCAAAAATAAAACATTTGAAAACGGACCATTTTCCACATTTCTGAAGCATGACGTAATGGGGGGGTGTTATCTCTTTTGTCGAAAATCAGCCGTTTTATGCTCGAACATTAAATGCCTCCAAATGGTATTTATTTCACTTCCCGAGCCCCTGGAAGCATGAAAATCACTTTAAACATGCTAATTTTAGCTCTAACACTGATGATCCACCTACAAATGTGAACTGACGTTCAAAAATAAAACATTTGAAAACGGACCATTTTCCACATTTCTGAAGCATGACGTAATGGGGGGGTGTTATCTCTTTTGTCGAAAATCAGCCGTTTTTGCTCGAACATTAAATGCCTCCAAATGTTATTTATTTCACTTCCCGAGCCCCTGGAAGCATGAAAATCACTTTAAACATGCTAATTTTAGCTCTAACACTGATGATCCACCTACAAATGTGAACTGACGTTCAAAAATAAAACATTTGAAAACGGACCATTTTCCACATTTCTGAAGCATGACGTAATGGGGGGGTGTTATCTCTTTTGTCGAAAATCAGCCGTTTTTGCTCGAACATTAAATGCCTCCAAATGGTATTTATTTTACTTCCCGAGCCCCTGGAAGCATGAAAATCACTTTAAACATGCTAATTTTAGCTCTAACACTGATGATCCACCTACAAATGTGAACTGACGTTCAAAAATAAAACATTTGAAAACGGACCATTTTCCATATTTCTGAAGCATGACGTAATGGGGGGGTGTTATCTCTTTTGTCGAAAATCAGCCGTTTTTGCTCGAACATTAAATGCCTCCAAATGGTATTTAATTAACTTCCCGGGGTGAAGAAACCCTTTTTGAGAACTCAGAGTGAGTAAATTGGCCATTTTCATGCACTTTTAACCATTCCATAAATCTTGTGTTTTGGGCCCCTGGAAGCATGAAAATCACTTTAAACATGCTAATTTTAGCTCTAACACTGATGATCCACCTACAAATGTGAACTGACGTTCAAAAATAAAACATTTGAAAACGGATCATTTTCCACATTTCTGAAGCATGACGTAATGGGGGGGTGTTATCTCTTTTGTCGAAAATCAGCCGTTTTTGCTCGAACATTAAATGCCTCCAAATGGTATTTATTTCACTTCCCGAGCCCCTGGAAGCATGAAAATCACTTTAAACATGCTAATTTTAGCTCTAACACTGATGATCAACCTACAAATGTGAACTGACGTTCAAAAATAAAACATTTGAAAACGGACCATTTTCCACATTTCTGAAGCATGACGTAATGGGGGGGTGTTATCTCTTTTGTCGAAAATCAGCCGTTTTTGCTCGAACATTAAATGCCTCCAAATGGTATTTATTTCACTTCCCGAGCCCCTGGAAGCATGAAAATCACTTTAAACATGCTAATTTTAGCTCTAACACTGATGATCCACCTACAAATGTGAACTGACGTTCAAAAATAAAACATTTGAAAACGGACCATTTTCCACATTTCTGAAGCATGACGTAATGGGGGGGTGTTATCTCTTTTGTCGAAAATCAGCCGTTTTTGATCGAACATTAAATGCCTCCAAATGGTATTTAATTAACTTCCCGGGGTGAAGAAACCCTTTTTGAGAACTCAGAGTGAGTAAATTGGCCATTTTCATGCACTTTTAACCATTCCATAAATCTTGTGTTTTGGGCCCCTGGAAGCATGAAAATCAGTTTAAACATGCTAATTTTAGCTCTAACACTGATGATCCACCTACAAATGTGAACTGACGTTCAAAAATAAAACATTTGAAAACGGACCATTTTCCACATTTCTGAAGCATGACGTAATGGGGGGGTGTTATCTCTTTTGTCGAAAATCAGCCGTTTTTGCTCGAACATTAAATGCCTCCAAATGGTATTTATTTCACTTCCCGAGCCCCTGGAAGCATGAAAATCAATTTAAACATGCTAATTTTAGCTCTAACACTGATGATCCACCTACAAATGTGAACTGACGTTCAAAAATAAAACATTTGAAAACGGACCATTTTCCACATTTCTGAAGCATGACGTAATGGGGGGGTGTTATCTCTTTTGTCGAAAATCAGCCGTTTTATGCTCGAACATTAAATGCCTCCAAATGGTATTTATTTCACTTCCCGAGCCCCTGGAAGCATGAAAATCACTTTAAACATGCTAATTTTAGCTCTAACACTGATGATCCACCTACAAATGTGAACTGACGTTCAAAAATAAAACATTTGAAAACGGACCATTTTCCACATTTCTGAAGCATGACGTAATGGGGGGGTGTTATCTCTTTTGTCGAAAATCTGCCGTTTTTGCTCGAACATTAAATGCCTCCAAATGGTATTTATTTCACTTCCCGAGCCCCTGGAAGCATGAAAATCACTTTAAACATGCTAATTTTAGCTCTAACACTGATGATCCACCTACAAATGTGAACTGACGTTCAAAAATAAAACATTTGAAAACGGACCATTTTCCACATTTCTGAAGCATGACGTAATGGGGGGGTGTTATCTCTTTTGTCGAAAATCAGCCGTTTTTGCTCGAACATTAAATGCCTCCAAATGGTATTTATTTCACTTCCCGAGCCCCTGGAAGCATGAAAATCACTTTAAACATGCTAATTTTAGCTCTAACACTGATGATCCACCTACAAATGTGAACTGACGTTCAAAAATAAAACATTTGAAAACGGACCATTTTCCACATTTCCGAAGCATGACGTAATGGGGGGGTGTTATCTCTTTTGTCGAAAATCAGCCGTTTTTGCTCGAACATTAAATGCCTCCAAATGGTATTTATTTCACTTCCCGAGCCCCTGGAAGCATGAAAATCACTTTAAACATGCTAATTTTAGCTCTAACACTGATGATCCACCTACAAATGTGAACTGACGTTCAAAAATAAAACATTTGAAAACGGACCATTTTCCACATTTCTGAAGCATGACGTAATGGGGGGGTGTTATCTCTTTTGTCGAAAATCAGCCGTTTTTGCTCGAACATTAAATGCCTCCAAATGGTATTTAATTAACTTCCCGAGCCCCTGGAAGCATGAAAATCACTTTAAACATGCTAATTTTAGCTCTAACACTGATGATCCACCTACAAATGTGAACTGACGTTCAAAAATAAAACATTTGAAAACGGACCATTTTCCACATTTCTGAAGCATGACGTAATGGGGGGGGGGTGTTATCTCTTTTGTCGAAAATCAGCCGTTTTTGCTCGAACATTAAATGCCTCCAAATGGTATTTAATTAACTTCCCGGGGTGAAGAAACCCTTTTTGAGAACTCAGAGTGAGTAAATTGGCCATTTTCATGCACTTTTAACCATTCCATAAATCTTATGTTTTGGGCCCCTGGAAGCATGAAAATCAGTTTAAACATGCTAATTTTAGCTCTAACACTGATGATCCACCTACAAATGTGAACTGACGTTCAAAAATAAAACATTTGAAAACGGACCATTTTCCACATTTCTGAAGCATGACGTAATGGGGGGGTGTTATCTCTTTTGTCGAAAATCAGCCGTTTTTGCTCGAACATTAAATGCCTCCAAATGGTATTTATTTCACTTCCCGAGCCCCTGGAAGCATGAAAATCAATTTAAACATGCTAATTTTAGCTCTAACACTGATGATCCACCTACAAATGTGAACTGACGTTCAAAAATAAAACATTTGAAAAAGGACCATTTTCCACATTTCTGAAGCATGACGTAATGGGGGGGTGTTATCTCTTTTGTCGAAAATCAGCCGTTTTTGCTCGAACATTAAATGCCTCCAAATGGTATTTATTTCACTTCCCGAGCCCCTGGAAGCATGAAAATCACTTTAAACATGCTAATTTTAGCTCTAACACTGATGATCCACCTACAAATGTGAACTGACGTTCAAAAATAAAACATTTGAAAACGGACCATTTTCCACATTTCTGAAGCATGACGTAATGGGGGGGTGTTATCTCTTTTGTCGAAAATCAGCCGTTTTATGCTCGAACATTAAATGCCTCCAAATGGTATTTATTTCACTTCCCGAGCCCCTGGAAGCATGAAAATCACTTTAAACATGCTAATTTTAGCTCTAACACTGATGATCCACCTACAAATGTGAACTGACGTTCAAAAATAAAACATTTGAAAACGGACCATTTTCCACATTTCTGAAGCATGACGTAATGGGGGGGTGTTATCTCTTTTGTCGAAAATCAGCCGTTTTTGCTCGAACATTAAATGCCTCCAAATGTTATTTATTTCACTTCCCGAGCCCCTGGAAGCATGAAAATCACTTTAAACATGCTAATTTTAGCTCTAACACTGATGATCCACCTACAAATGTGAACTGACGTTCAAAAATAAAACATTTGAAAACGGACCATTTTCCACATTTCTGAAGCATGACGTAATGGGGGGGTGTTATCTCTTTTGTCGAAAATCAGCCGTTTTTGCTCGAACATTAAATGCCTCCAAATGGTATTTAATTAACTTCCCGAGCCCCTGGAAGCATGAAAATCACTTTAAACATGCTAATTTTAGCTCTAACACTGATGATCCACCTACAAATGTGAACTGACGTTCAAAAATAAAACATTTGAAAACGGACCATTTTCCACATTTCTGAAGCATGACGTAATGGGGGGGTGTTATCTCTTTTGTCGAAAATCAGCCGTTTTTGCTCGAACATTAAATGCCTCCAAATGGTATTTAATTAACTTCCCGGGGTGAAGAAACCCTTTTTGAGAACTCAGAGTGAGTAAATTGGCCATTTTCATGCACTTTTAACCATTCCATAAATCTTGTGTTTAGGGCCCCTGGAAGCATGAAAATCACTTTAAACATGCTAATTTTAGCTCTAACACTGATGATCCACCTACAAATGTGAACTGACGTTCAAAAATAAAACATTTGAAAACGGACCATTTTCCACATTTCTGAAGCATGACGTAATGGTGGGGTGTTATCTCTTTTGTCCAAAATCAGCCGTTTTTGCTCGAACATTAAATGCCTCCAAATGGTATTTATTTCACTTCCCGAGCCCCTGGAAGCATGAAAATCACTTTAAACATGCTAATTTTAGCTCTAACACTGATGATCCACCTACAAATGTGAACTGACGTTCAAAAATAAAACATTTGAAAATGGACCATTTTCCACATTTCTGAAGCATGACGTAATGGGGGGGTGTTATCTCTTTTGTCGAAAATCAACCGTTTTTGCTGGAACATTAAATGCCTCCAAATGGTATTTATTTCACTTCCCGAGCCCTTGGAAGCATGAAAATCACTTTAAACATGCTAATTTTAGCTCTAACACTGATGATCCACCTACAAATGTGAACTGACGTTCAAAAATAAAACATTTGAAAACGGACCATTTTCCACATTTCTGAAGCATGACGTAATGGGGGGGTGTTATCTCTTTTGTCGAAAATCAGCCGTTTTTGCTGGAACATTAAATGCCTCCAAATGGTATTTATTTCACTTCCCGAGCCCCTGGAAGCATGAAAATCACTTTAAACATGCTAATTTTAGCTCTAACACTGATGATCCACCTACAAATGTGAACTGACGTTCAAAAATAAAACATTTGAAAACGGACCATTTTCCACATTTCTGAAGCATGACGTAATGGGGGGGTGTTATCTCTTTTGTCGAAAATCAGCCGTTTTTGCTCGAACATTAAATGCCTCCAAATGGTATTTAATTAACTTCCCGGGGTGAAGAAACCCTTTTTGAGAACTCAGAGTGAGTAAATTGGCCATTTTCATGCACTTTTAACCATTCCATAAATCTTGTGTTTAGGGCCCCTGGAAGCATGAAAATCACTTTAAACATGCTAATTTTAGCTCTAACACTGATGATCCACCTACAAATGTGAACTGACGTTCAAAAATAAAACATTTGAAAACGGACCATTTTCCACATTTCTGAAGCATGACGTAATGGGGGGGTGTTATCTCTTTTGTCGAAAATCAGCCGTTTTTGCTCGAACATTAAATGCCTCCAAATGGTATTTATTTCACTTCCCGAGCCCCTGGAAGCATGAAAATCACTTTAAACATGCTAATTTTAGCTCTAACACTGATGATCCACCTACAAATGTGAACTGACGTTCAAAAATAAAACATTTGAAAACGGACCATTTTCCACATTTCTGAAGCATGACGTAATGGGGGGGTGTTATCTCTTTTGTCGAAAATCAGCCGTTTTTGCTCGAACATTAAATGCCTCCAAATGGTATTTATTTCACTTCCCGAGCCCCTGGAAGCATGAAAATCACTTTAAACATGCTAATTTTAGCGCTAACACTGATGATCCACCTACAAATGTGAACTGACGTTCAAAAATAAAACATTTGAAAAAGGACCATTTTCCACATTTCTGAAGCATGACGTAATGGGGGGGGTGTTATCACTTTTGTCGAAAATCAGCCGTTTTTGCTCGAACATTAAATGCCTCCAAATGGTATTTAATTAACTTCCCGGGGTGAAGAAACCCTTTTTGAGAACTCAGAGTGAGTAAATTGGCCATTTTCATGCACTTTTAACCATTCCATAAATCTTGTGTTTTGGGCCCCTGGAAGCATGAAAATCACTTTAAACATGCTAATTTTAGCTCTAACACTGATGATCCACCTACAAATGTGAACTGACGTTCAAAAATAAAACATTTGAAAACGGACCATTTTCCACATTTCTGAAGCATGACGTAATGGGGGGGTGTTATCTCTTTTGTCGAAAATCAGCCGTTTTTGCTCGAACATTAAATGCCTCCAAATGGTATTTAATTAACTTCCCGGGGTGAAGAAACCCTTTTTGAGAACTCAGAGTGAGTAAATTGGCCATTTTCATGCACTTTTAACCATTCCATAAATCTTGTGTTTTGGGCCCCTGGAAGCATGAAAATCACTTTAAACATGCTAATTTTAGCTCTAACACTGATGATCCACCTACAAATGTGAACTGACGTTCAAAAATAAAACATTTGAAAACGGACCATTTTCCACATTTCTGAAGCATGACGTAATGGGGGGGTGTTATCTCTTTTGTCGAAAATCAGCCGTTTTTGCTCGAACATTAAATGCCTCCAAATGGTATTTAATTAACTTCCTGGGGTGAAGAAACCCTTTTTGAGAACTCAGAGTGAGTAAATTGGCCATTTTCATGCACTTTTAACCATTCCATAAATCTTGTGTTTTGGGCCCCTGGAAGCATGAAAATCACTTTAAACATGCTAATTTTAGCTCTAACACTGATGATCCACCTACAAATGTGAACTGACGTTCAAAAATAAAACATTTGAAAACGGACCATTTTCCACATTTCTGAAGCATGACGTAATGGGGGGGTGTTATCTCTTTTGTCCAAAATCAGCCGTTTTTGCTCGAACATTAAACGCCTCCAAATGGTATTTATTTCACTTCCCGAGCCCCTGGAAGCATGAAAATCACTTTAAACATGCTAATTTTAGCTCTAACACTGATGATCCACCTACAAATGTGAACTGACGTTCAAAAATAAAACATTTGAAAACGGACCATTTTCCACATTTCTGAAGCATGACGTAATGGGGGGGTGTTATCTCTTTTGTCGAAAATCAGCCGTTTTTGCTTGAACATTAAATGCCTCCAAATGGTATTTAATTAACTTCCCGAGCCCCTGGAAGCATGAAAATCACTTTAAACATGCTAATTTTAGCTCTAACACTGATGATCCACCTACAAATGTGAACTGACGTTCAAAAATAAAACATTTGAAAACGGACCATTTTCCACATTTCTGAAGCATGACGTAATGGGGGGGTGTTATCTCTTTTGTCGAAAATCAGCCGTTTTTGCTGGAACATTAAATGCCTCCAAATGGTATTTATTTCACTTCCCGAGCCCTTGGAAGCATGAAAATCACTTTAAACATGCTAATTTTAGCTCTAACACTGATGATCCACCTACAAATGTGAACTGACGTTCAAAAATAAAACATTTGAAAACGGACCATTTTCCACATTTCTGAAGCATGACGTAATGGGGGGGTGTTATCTCTTTTGTCGAAAATCAGCCGTTTTTGCTGGAACATTAAATGCCTCCAAATGGTATTTATTTCACTTCCCGAGCCCCTGGAAGCATGAAAATCACTTTAAACATGCTAATTTTAGCTCTAACACTGATGATCCACCTACAAATGTGAACTGACGTTCAAAAATAAAACATTTGAAAACGGACCATTTTCCACATTCCTGAAGCATGACGTAATGGGGGGGTGTTATCTCTTTTGTCGAAAATCAGCCGTTTTTGCTCGAACATTAAATGCCTCCAAATGGTATTTAATTAACTTCCCGGGGTGAAGAAACCCTTTTTGAGAACTCAGAGTGAGTAAATTGGCCATTTTCATGCACTTTTAACCTTTCCATAAATCTTGTGTTTTGGGCCCCTGGAAGCATGAAAATCACTTTCAACATGCTAATTTTAGCTCTAACACTGATGATCTACCTACAAATGTGAACTGACGTTCAAAAATAAAACATTTGAAAAAGGACCATTTTCCACATTTCTGAAGCATGACGTAATGGGGGGGTGTTATCTCTTTTGTCGAAAATCAGCCGTTTTTGATCGAACATTAAATGCCTCCAAATGGTATTTAATTAACTTCCCGGGGTGAAGAAACCCTTTTTGAGAACTCAGAGTGAGTAAATTGGCCATTTTCATGCACTTTTAACCATTCCATAAATCTTGTGTTTTGGGCCCCTGGAAGCATGAAAATCACTTTAAACATGCTAATTTTAGCTCTAACACTGATGATCTACCTACAAATGTGAACTGACGTTCAAAAATAAAACATTTGACAACGGACCATTTTCCACATTTCTGAAGCATGACGTAATGGGGGGGGTGTTATCTCTTTTGTCGAAAATCAGCCGTTTTTGCTCGAACATTAAATGCCTCCAAATGGTATTTAATTAACTTCCTGGGGTGAAGAAACCCTTTTTGAGAACTCAGAGTGAGTAAATTGGCCATTTTCATGCACTTTTAACCATTCCATAAATCTTGTGTTTTGGGCCCCTGGAAGCATGAAAATCACTTTAAACATGCTAATTTTAGCTCTAACACTGATGATCCACCTACAAATGTGAACTGACGTTCAAAAATAAAACATTTGAAAACGGACCATTTTCCACATTTCTGAAGCATGACGTAATGGGGGGGTGTTATCTCTTTTGTCGAAAATCAGCCGTTTTTGCTCGAACATTAAATGCCTCCAAATGGTATTTAATTAACTTCCCGAGCCCCTGGAAGCATGAAAATCACTTTAAACATGCTAATTTTAGCTCTAACACTGATGATCCACCTACAAATGTGAACTGACGTTCAAAAATAAAACGTTTGAAAACGGATCATTTTCCACATTTCTGAAGCATGACGTAATGGGGGGGTGTTATCTCTTTTGTCGAAAATCAGCCGTTTTTGCTCGAACATTAAATGCCTCCAAATGGTATTTATTTCACTTCCCGAGCCCCTGGAAGCATGAAAATCACTTTAAACATGCTAATTTTAGCTCTAACACTGATGATCCACCTACAAATGTGAACTGACGTTCAAAAATAAAACATTTGAAAACGGACCATTTTCCACATTTCTGAAGCATGACGTAATGGGGGGGTGTTATCTCTTTTGTCGAAAATCAGCCGTTTTTGCTCGAACATTAAATGCCTCCAAATGGTATTTATTTCACTTCCCGAGCCCCTGGAAGCATGAAAATCACTTTAAACATGCTAATTTTAGCTCTAACACTGATGATCCACCTACAAATGTAAACTGACGTCCAAAAATAAAACATTTGAAAACGGACCATTTTCCACATTTCTGAAGCATGACGTAATGGGGGGGTGTTATCTCTTTTGTCGAAAATCAGCCGTTTTTGCTCGAACATTAAATGCCTCCAAATGGTATTTAATTAACTTCCCGGGGTGAAGAAACCCTTTTTGAGAACTCAGAGTGAGTAAATTGGCCATTTTCATGCACTTTTAACCATTCCATAAATCTTGTGTTTTGGGCCCCTGGAAGCATGAAAATCAGTTTAAACATGCTAATTTTAGCTCTAACACTGATGATCCACCTACAAATGTGAACTGACGTTCAAAAATAAAACATTTGAAAACGGACCATTTTCCACATTTCTGAAGCATGACGTAATGGGGGGGTGTTATCTCTTTTGTCGAAAATCAGCCGTTTTTGCTCGAACATTAAATGCCTCCAAATGGTATTTATTTCACTTCCCGAGCCCCTGGAAGCATGAAAATCACTTTAAACATGCTAATTTTAGCTCTAACACTGATGATCCACCTACAAATGTGAACTGACGTTCAAAAATAAAACATTTGAAAACGGACCATTTTCCACATTTCTGAAGCATGACGTAATGGGGGGGTGTTATCTCTTTTGTCGAAAATCAGCCGTTTTTGCTGGAACATTAAATGCCTCCAAATGGTATTTATTTCACTTCCCGAGCCCTTGGAAGCATGGAAATCACTTTAAACATGCTAATTTTAGCTCTAACACTGATGATCCACCTACAAATGTGAACTGACGTTCAAAAATAAAACATTTGAAAACTGACCATTTTCCACATTCCTGAAGCATGACGTAATGGGGGGGTGTTATCTCTTTTGTCGAAAATCAGCCGTTTTTGCTCGAACATTAAATGCCTCCAAATGGTATTTAATTAACTTCTCGGGGTGAAGAAACCCTTTTTGAGAACTCAGAGTGAGTAAATTGGCCATTTTCATGCACTTTTAACCTTTCCATAAATCTTGTGTTTTGGGCCCCTGGAAGCATGAAAATCACTTTCAACATGCTAATTTTAGCTCTAACACTGATGATCTACCTACAAATGTGAACTGACGTTCAAAAATAAAACATTTGAAAAAGGACCATTTTCCACATTTCTGAAGCATGACGTAATGGGGGGGTGTTATCTCTTTTGTCGAAAATCAGCCGTTTTTGATCGAACATTAAATGCCTCCAAATGGTATTTAATTAACTTCCCGGGGTGAAGAAACCCTTTTTGAGAACTCAGAGTGAGTAAATTGGCCATTTTCATGCACTTTTAACCATTCCATAAATCTTGTGTTTTGGGCCCCTGGAAGCATGAAAATCACTTTAAACATGCTAATTTTAGCTCTAACACTGATGATCTACCTACAAATGTGAACTGACGTTCAAAAATAAAACATTTGACAACGGACCATTTTCCACATTTCTGAAGCATGACGTAATGGGGGGGTGTTATCTCTTTTGTCGAAAATCAGCCGTTTTTGCTCGAACATTAAATGCCTCCAAATGGTATTTAATTAACTTCCCGGGGTGAAGAAACCCTTTTTGAGAACTCAGAGTGAGTAAATTGGCCATTTTCATGCACTTTTAACCATTCCATAAATCTTGTGTTTTGGGCCCCTGGAAGCATGAAAATCACTTTAAACATGCTAATTTTAGCTCTAACACTGATGATCCACCTACAAATGTGAACTGACGTTCAAAAATAAAACATTTGAAAACGGACCATTTTCCACATTTCTGAAGCATGACGTAATGGGGGGGTGTTATCTCTTTTGTCGAAAATCAGCCGTTTTTGCTCGAACATTAAATGCCTCCAAATGGTATTTAATTAACTTCCCGAGCCCCTGGAAGCATGAAAATCACTTTAAACATGCTAATTTTAGCTCTAACACTGATGATCCACCTACAAATGTGAACTGACGTTCAAAAATAAAACGTTTGAAAACGGATCATTTTCCACATTTCTGAAGCATGACGTAATGGGGGGGTGTTATCTCTTTTGTCGAAAATCAGCCGTTTTTGCTCGAACATTAAATGCCTCCAAATGGTATTTATTTCACTTCCCGAGCCCCTGGAAGCATGAAAATCACTTTAAACATGCTAATTTTAGCTCTAACACTGATGATCCACCTACAAATGTGAACTGACGTTCAAAAATAAAACATTTGAAAACGGACCATTTTCCACATTTCTGAAGCATGACGTAATGGGGGGGTGTTATCTCTTTTGTCGAAAATCAGCCGTTTTTGCTCGAACATTAAATGCCTCCAAATGGTATTTATTTCACTTCCCGAGCCCCTGGAAGCATGAAAATCACTTTAAACATGCTAATTTTAGCTCTAACACTGATGATCCACCTACAAATGTAAACTGACGTCCAAAAATAAAACATTTGAAAACGGACCATTTTCCACATTTCTGAAGCATGACGTAATGGGGGGGTGTTATCTCTTTTGTCGAAAATCAGCCGTTTTTGCTCGAACATTAAATGCCTCCAAATGGTATTTAATTAACTTCCCGGGGTGAAGAAACCCTTTTTGAGAACTCAGAGTGAGTAAATTGGCCATTTTCATGCACTTTTAACCATTCCATAAATCTTGTGTTTTGGGCCCCTGGAAGCATGAAAATCAGTTTAAACATGCTAATTTTAGCTCTAACACTGATGATCCACCTACAAATGTGAACTGACGTTCAAAAATAAAACATTTGAAAACGGACCATTTTCCACATTTCTGAAGCATGACGTAATGGGGGGGTGTTATCTCTTTTGTCGAAAATCAGCCGTTTTTGCTCGAACATTAAATGCCTCCAAATGGTATTTATTTCACTTCCCGAGCCCCTGGAAGCATGAAAATCACTTTAAACATGCTAATTTTAGCTCTAACACTGATGATCCACCTACAAATGTGAACTGACGTTCAAAAATAAAACATTTGAAAACGGACCATTTTCCACATTTCTGAAGCATGACGTAATGGGGGGGTGTTATCTCTTTTGTCGAAAATCAGCCGTTTTTGCTCGAACATTAAATGCCTCCAAATGGTATTTATTTCACTTCCCGAGCCCCTGGAAGCATGGAAATCACTTTAAACATGCTAATTTTAGCTCTAACACTGATGATCCACCTACAAATGTGAACTGACGTTCAAAAATAAAACATTTGAAAACGGACCATTTTCCACATTTCTGAAGCATGACGTAATGGGGGGGTGTTATCTCTTTTGTCGAAAATCAGCCGTTTTTGCTCGAACATTAAATGCCTCCAAATGGTATTTATTTCACTTCCCGAGCCCCTGGAAGCATGAAAATCACTTTAAACATGCTAATTTTAGCTCTAACACTGATGATCCACCTACAAATGTGAACTGACGTTCAAAAATAAAACATTTGAAAACGGACCATTTTCCACATTTCTGAAGCATGACGTAATGGGGGGGTGTTATCTCTTTTGTCGAAAATGAGCCGTTTTTGCTCGAACATTAAATGCCTCCAAATGGTATTTATTTCACTTCCCGAGCCCCTGGAAGCATGAAAATCACTTTAAACATGCTAATTTTAGCTCTAACACTGATGATCCACCTACAAATGTGAACTGACGTTCATAAATAAAACATTTGAAAACGGACCATTTTCCACATTTCTGAGGCATGACGTAATGGGGGGTGTTATCTCTTTTGTCGAAAATCAGCCGTTTTTGCTCGAACATTAAATGCCTCCAAATGGTATTTAATTAACTTCCCGAGCCCCTGGAAGCATGAAAATCACTTTAAACATGCTAATTTTAGCTCTAACACTGATGATCCACCTACAAATGTGAACTCACGTTCAAAAATAAAACATTTGAAAACGGACCATTTTCCACATTTCTGAAGCATGACGTAATGGGGGGGTGTTATCTCTTTTGTCGAAAATCAGCCGTTTTTGCTCGAACATTAAATGCCTCCAAATGGTATTTAATTAACTTCCCGGGGTGAAGAAACCCTTTTTGAGAACTCAGAGTGAGTAAATTGGCCATTTTCATGCACTTTTAACCATTCCATAAATCTTGTGTTTAGGGCCCCTGGAAGCATGAAAATCACTTTAAACATGCTAATTTTAGCTCTAACACTGATGATCCACCTACAAATGTGAACTGACGTTCAAAAATAAAACATTTGAAAACGGACCATTTTCCACATTTCTGAAGCATGACGTAATGGGGGGGTGTTATCTCTTTTGTCCAAAATCAGCCGTTTTTGCTCGAACATTAAATGCCTCCAAATGGTATTTATTTCACTTCCCGAGCCCCTGGAAGCATGAAAATCACTTTAAACATGCTAATTTTAGCTCTAACACTGATGATCTACCTACAAATGTGAACTGACGTTCAAAAACAAAACATTTGAAAACGGACCATTTTCCACATTTCTGAAGCATGATGTGGGGGGGTGTTATCTCTTTTGTCGAAAATCAGCCGTTTTTGCTCGAACATTAAATGCCTCCAAATGGTATTTAATTAACTTCCCGAGCCCCTGGAAGCATGAAAATCACTTTAAACATGCTAATTTTAGCTCTAACACTGATGATCCACCTACAAATGTGAACTGACGTTCAAAAATAAAACATTTGAAAACGGACCATTTTCCACATTTCTGAAGCATGACGTAATGGGGGGGTGTTATCTCTTTTGTCGAAAATCAGCCGTTTTTGCTGGAACATTAAATGCCTCCAAATGGTATTTATTTCACTTCCCGAGCCCCTGGAAGCATGAAAATCACTTTAAACATGCTAATTTTAGCTCTAACACTGATGATCCACCTACAAATGTGAACTGACGTTCAAAAATAAAACATTTGAAAACGGACCATTTTCCACATTTCTGAAGCATGACGTAATGGGGGGGTGTTATCTCTTTTGTCGAAAATCAGCCGTTTTTGCTCGAACATTAAATGCCTCCAAATGGTATTTAATTAACTTCCCGGGGTGAAGAAACCCTTTTTGAGAACTCAGAGTGAGTAAATTGGCCATTTTCATGCACTTTTAACCATTCCATAAATCTTGTGTTTTGGGCCCCTGGAAGCATGAAAATCACTTTAAACATGCTAATTTTAGCTCTAACACTGATGATCCACCTACAAATGTGAACTGACGTTCAAAAATAAAACATTTGAAAACGGACCATTTTCCACATTTCTGAAGCATGACGTAATGGGGGGTGTTATCTCTTTTGTCGAAAATCAGCCGTTTTTGCTCGAACATTAAATGCCTCCAAATGGTATTTAATTAACTTCCCGGGGTGAAGAAACCCTTTTTGAGAACTCAGAGTGAGTAAATTGGCCATTTTCATGCACTTTTAACCATTCCATAAACCTTGTGTTTTGGGCCCCTGGAAGCATGAAAATCACTTTAAACATGCTAATTTTAGCTCTAACACTGATGATCCACCTACAAATGTGAACTGACGTTCAAAAATAAAACATTTGAAAACGGACCATTTTCCACATTTCTGAAGCATGACGTAATGGGGGGGTGTTATCTCTTTTGTCGAAAATCAGCCGTTTTTGCTCGAACATTAAATGCCTCCAAATGGTATTTAATTAACTTCCCGAGCCCCTGGAAGCATGAAAATCACTTTAAACATGCTAATTTTAGCTCTAACACTGATGATCCACCTACAAATGTGAACTGACGTTCAAAAATAAAACATTTGAAAAAACGGATCATTTTCCACATTTCTGAAGCATGACGTAATGGGGGGGTGTTATCTCTTTTGTCGAAAATCAGCCGTTATTGCTCGAACATTAAATGCCTCCAAATGGTATTTATTTCACTTCCCGAGCCCCTGGAAGCATGAAAATCACTTTAAACATGCTAATTATAGCTCTAACACTGATGATCCACCTACAAATGTGAACTGACGTTCAAAAATAAAACATTTGAAAACGAACCATTTTCCACATTTCTGAAGCATGATGTGGGGGGGTGTTATCTCTTTTGTCGAAAATCAGCCGTTTTTGCTCGAACATTAAATGCCTCCAAATGGTATTTAATTAACTTCCCGGGGTGAAGAAACCCTTTTTGAGAACTCAGAGTGAGTAAATTGGCCATTTTCATGCACTTTTAACCATTCCATAAATCTTGTGTTTAGGGCCCCTGGAAGCATGAAAATCACTTTAAACATGCTAATTTTAGCTCTAACACTGATGATCCACCTACAAATGTGAACTGACGTTCAAAAATAAAACATTTGAAAACGGACCATTTTCCACATTTCTGAAGCATGACGTAATGGGGGGGTGTTATCTCTTTTGTCCAAAATCAGCCGTTTTTGCTCGAACATTAAATGCCTCCAAATGGTATTTATTTCACTTCCCGAGCCCCTGGAAGCATGAAAATCACTTTAAACATGCTAATTTTAGCTCTAACACTGATGATCTACCTACAAATGTGAACTGACGTTCAAAAACAAAACATTTGAAAACGGACCATTTTCCACATTTCTGAAGCATGATGTGGGGGGGTGTTATCTCTTTTGTCGAAAATCAGCCGTTTTTGCTCGAACATTAAATGCCTCCAAATGGTATTTAATTAACTTCCCGAGCCCCTGGAAGCATGAAAATCACTTTAAACATGCTAATTTTAGCTCTAACACTGATGATCCACCTACAAATGTGAACTGACGTTCAAAAATAAAACATTTGAAAACGGACCATTTTCCACATTTCTGAAGCATGACGTAATGGGGGGGGTGTTATCTCTTTTGTCGAAAATCAGCCGTTTTTGCTGGAACATTAAATGCCTCCAAATGGTATTTATTTCACTTCCCGAGCCCCTGGAAGCATGAAAATCACTTTAAACATGCTAATTTTAGCTCTAACACTGATGATCCACCTACAAATGTGAACTGACGTTCAAAAATAAAACATTTGAAAACGGACCATTTTCCACATTTCTGAAGCATGACGTAATGGGGGGGTGTTATCTCTTTTGTCGAAAATCAGCCGTTTTTGCTCGAACATTAAATGCCTCCAAATGGTATTTAATTAACTTCCCGGGGTGAAGAAACCCTTTTTGAGAACTCAGAGTGAGTAAATTGGCCATTTTCATGCACTTTTAACCATTCCATAAATCTTGTGTTTTGGGCCCCTGGAAGCATGAAAATCACTTTAAACATGCTAATTTTAGCTCTAACACTGATGATCCACCTACAAATGTGAACTGACGTTCAAAAATAAAACATTTGAAAACGGACCATTTTCCACATTTCTGAAGCATGACGTAATGGGGGGTGTTATCTCTTTTGTCGAAAATCAGCCGTTTTTGCTCGAACATTAAATGCCTCCAAATGGTATTTAATTAACTTCCCGGGGTGAAGAAACCCTTTTTGAGAACTCAGAGTGAGTAAATTGGCCATTTTCATGCACTTTTAACCATTCCATAAACCTTGTGTTTTGGGCCCCTGGAAGCATGAAAATCACTTTAAACATGCTAATTTTAGCTCTAACACTGATGATCCACCTACAAATGTGAACTGACGTTCAAAAATAAAACATTTGAAAACGGACCATTTTCCACATTTCTGAAGCATGACGTAATGGGGGGGTGTTATCTCTTTTGTCGAAAATCAGCCGTTTTTGCTCGAACATTAAATGCCTCCAAATGGTATTTAATTAACTTCCCGAGCCCCTGGAAGCATGAAAATCACTTTAAACATGCTAATTTTAGCTCTAACACTGATGATCCACCTACAAATGTGAACTGACGTTCAAAAATAAAACATTTCAAAAAACGGATCATTTTCCACATTTCTGAAGCATGACGTAATGGGGGGGTGTTATCTCTTTTGTCGAAAATCAGCCGTTATTGCTCGAACATTAAATGCCTCCAAATGGTATTTATTTCACTTCCCGAGCCCCTGGAAGCATGAAAATCACTTTAAACATGCTAATTATAGCTCTAACACTGATGATCCACCTACAAATGTGAACTGACGTTCAAAAATAAAACATTTGAAAACGAATCATTTTCCACATTTCTGAAGCATGACGTAATGGGGGGGTGTTATCTCTTTTGTCGAAAATCAGCCGTTTTTGCTCGAACATTAAATGCCTCCAAATGGTATTTATTTCACTTCCCGAGCCCCTGGAAGCATGAAAATCACTTTAAACATGCTAATTTTAGCTCTAACACTGATGATCTACCTACAAATGTGAACTGACGTTCAAAAATAAAACATTTGAAAACGGACCATTTTCCACATTTCTGAAGCATGACGTAATGGGGGGGTGTTATCTCTTTTGTCGAAAATCAGCCGTTTTTGCTCGAACATTAAATGCCTCCAAATGGTATTTAATTAACTTCCTGGGGTGAAGAAACCCTTTTTGAGAACTCAGAGTGAGTAAATTGGCCATTTTCATGCACTTTTAACCATTCCATAAATCTTGTGTTTTGGGCCCCTGGAAGCATGAAAATCACTTTAAACATGCTAATTTTAGCTCTAACACTGATGATCCACCTACAAATGTGAACTGACGTTCAAAAATAAAACATTTGAAAACGGACCATTTTCCACATATCTGAAGCATGACGTAATGGGGGGGTGTTATCTCTTTTGTCGAAAATCAGCCGTTTTTGCTCGAACATTAAATGCCTCCAAATGGTATTTAATTAACTTCCCGAGCCCCTGGAAGCATGAAAATCACTTTAAACATGCTAATTTTAGCTCTAACACTGATGATCCACCTACAAATGTGAACTGACGTTCAAAAATAAAACGTTTGAAAACGGATCATTTTCCACATTTCTGAAGCATGACGTAATGGGGGGGTGTTATCTCTTTTGTCGAAAATCAGCCATTTTTGCTCGAACATTAAATGCCTCCAAATGGTATTTATTTCACTTCCCGAGCCCCTGGAAGCATGAAAATCACTTTAAACATGCTAATTTTAGCTCTAACACTGATGATCCACCTACAAATGTGAACTGACGTTCAAAAATAAAACATTTGAAAACGGACCATTTTCCACATTTCTGAAGCATAACGTAATGGGGGGGTGTTATCTCTTTTGTCGAAAATCAGCCGTTTTTGCTCGAACATTAAATGCCTCCAAATGGTATTTATTTCACTTCCCGAGCCCCTGGAAGCATGAAAATCACTTTAAACATGCTAATTTTAGCTCTAACACTGATGATCCACCTACAAATGTAAACTGACGTCCAAAAATAAAACATTTGAAAACGGACCATTTTCCACATTTCTGAAGCATGACGTAATGGGGGGGGTGTTATCTCTTTTGTCGAAAATCAGCCGTTTTTGCTCGAACATTAAATGCCTCCAAATGGTATTTAATTAACTTCCCGGGGTGAAGAAACCCTTTTTGAGAACTCAGAGTGAGTAAATTGGCCATTTTCATGCACTTTTAACCATTCCATAAATCTTGTGTTTTGGGCCCCTGGAAGCATGAAAATCAGTTTAAACATGCTAATTTTAGCTCTAACACTGATGATCCACCTACAAATGTGAACTGACGTTCAAAAATAAAACATTTGAAAACGGACCATTTTCCACATTTCTGAAGCATGACGTAATGGGGGGGTGTTATCTCTTTTGTCGAAAATCAGCCGTTTTTGCTCGAACATTAAATGCCTCCAAATGGTATTTATTTCACTTCCCGAGCCCCTGGAAGCATGAAAATCACTTTAAACATGCTAATTTTAGCTCTAACACTGATGATCCACCTACAAATGTGAACTGACGTTCAAAAATAAAACATTTGAAAACGGACCATTTTCCACATTTCTGAAGCATGACGTAATGGGGGGGTGTTATCTCTTTTGTCGAAAATCAGCCGTTTTTGCTCGAACATTAAATGCCTCCAAATGGTATTTATTTCACTTCCCGAGCCCCTGGAAGCATAGAAATCACTTTAAACATGCTAATTTTAGCTCTAACACTGATGATCCACCTACAAATGTGAACTGACGTTCAAAAATAAAACATTTGAAAACGGACCATTTTCCACATTTCTGAAGCATGACGTAATGGGGGGGTGTTATCTCTTTTGTCGAAAATGAGCCGTTTTTGCTCGAACATTAAATGCCTCCAAATGGTATTTATTTCACTTCCCGAGCCCCTGGAAGCATGAAAATCACTTTAAACATGCTAATTTTAGCTCTAACAATGATGATCCACCTACAAATGTGAACTGACGTTCATAAATAAAACATTTGAAAACGGACCATTTTCCACATTTCTGAAGCATGACGTAATGGGGGGTGTTATCTCTTTTGTCGAAAATCAGCCGTTTTTGCTCGAACATTAAATGCCTCCAAATGGTATTTAATTAACTTCCCGAGCCCCTGGAAGCATGAAAATCACTTTAAACATGCTAATTTTAGCTCTAACACTGATGATCCACCTACAAATGTGAACTCACGTTCAAAAATCAAACATTTGAAAACGGACCATTTTCCACATTTCTGAAGCATGACGTAATGGGGGGGTGTTATCTCTTTTGTCGAAAATCAGCCGTTTTTGCTTGAACATTAAATGCCTCCAAATGGTATTTAATTAACTTCCCGGGGTGAAGAAACCCTTTTTGAGAACTCAGAGTGAGTAAATTGGCCATTTTCATGCACTTTTAACCATTCCATAAATCTTGTGTTTAGGGCCCCTGGAAGCATGAAAATCACTTTAAACATGCTAATTTTAGCTCTAACACTGATGATCCACCTACAAATGTGAACTGACGTTCAAAAATAAAACATTTGAAAACGGACCATTTTCCACATTTCTGAAGCATGACGTAATGGGGGGGTGTTATCTCTTTTGTCCAAAATCAGCCGTTTTTGCTCGAACATTAAATGCCTCCAAATGGTATTTATTTCACTTCCCGAGCCCCTGGAAGCATGAAAATCACTTTAAACATGCTAATTTTAGCTCTAACACTGATGATCTACCTACAAATGTGAACTGACGTTCAAAAACAAAACATTTGAAAACGGACCATTTTCCACATTTCTGAAGCATGATGTGGGGGGGTGTTATCTCTTTTGTCGAAAATCAGCCGTTTTTGCTCGAACATTAAATGCCTCCAAATGGTATTTAATTAACTTCCCGAGCCCCTGGAAGCATGAAAATCACTTTAAACATGCTAATTTTAGCTCTAACACTGATGATCCACCTACAAATGTGAACTGACGTTCAAAAATAAAACATTTGAAAACGGACCATTTTCCACATTTCTGAAGCATGACGTAATGGGGGGGTGTTATCTCTTTTGTCGAAAATCAGCCGTTTTTGCTGGAACATTAAATGCCTCCAAATGGTATTTATTTCACTTCCCGAGCCCCTGGAAGCATGAAAATCACTTTAAACATGCTAATTTTAGCTCTAACACTGATGATCCACCTACAAATGTGAACTGACGTTCAAAAATAAAACATTTGAAAACGGACCATTTTCCACATTTCTGAAGCATGACGTAATGGGGGGGTGTTATCTCTTTTGTCGAAAATCAGCCGTTTTTGCTCGAACATTAAATGCCTCCAAATGGTATTTAATTAACTTCCCGGGGTGAAGAAACCCTTTTTGAGAACTCAGAGTGAGTAAATTGGCCATTTTCATGCACTTTTAACCATTCCATAAATCTTGTGTTTTGGGCCCCTGGAAGCATGAAAATCACTTTAAACATGCTAATTTTAGCTCTAACACTGATGATCCACCTACAAATGTGAACTGACGTTCAAAAATAAAACATTTGAAAACGGACCATTTTCCACATTTCTGAAGCATGACGTAATGGGGGGTGTTATCTCTTTTGTCGAAAATCAGCCGTTTTTGCTCGAACATTAAATGCCTCCAAATGGTATTTAATTAACTTCCCGGGGTGAAGAAACCCTTTTTGAGAACTCAGAGTGAGTAAATTGGCCATTTTCATGCACTTTTAACCATTCCATAAACCTTGTGTTTTGGGCCCCTGGAAGCATGAAAATCTCTTTAAACATGCTAATTTTAGCTCTAACACTGATGATCCACCTACAAATGTGAACTGACGTTCAAAAATAAAACATTTGAAAACGGACCATTTTCCACATTTCTGAAGCATGACGTAATGGGGGGGTGTTATCTCTTTTGTTGAAAATCAGCCGTTTTTGCTCGAACATTAAATGCCTCCAAATGGTATTTAATTAACTTCCCGAGCCCCTGGAAGCATGAAAATCACTTTAAACATGCTAATTTTAGCTCTAACACTGATGATCCACCTACAAATGTGAACTGACGTTCAAAAATAAAACATTTGAAAAAACGGATCATTTTCCACATTTCTGAAGCATGACGTAATGGGGGGGTGTTATCTCTTTTGTCGAAAATCAGCCGTTATTGCTCGAACATTAAATGCCTCCAAATGGTATTTATTTCACTTCCCGAGCCCCTGGAAGCATGAAAATCACTTTAAACATGCTAATTATAGCTCTAACACTGATGATCCACCTACAAATGTGAACTGACGTTCAAAAATAAAACATTTGAAAACGAACCATTTTCCACATTTCTGAAGCATGACGTAATGGGGGGGTGTTATCTCTTTTGTCGAAAATCAGCCGTTTTTGCTCGAACATTAAATGCCTCCAAATGGTATTTATTTCACTTCCCGAGCCCCTGGAAGCATGAAAATCACTTTAAACATGCTAATTTTAGCTCTAACACTGATGATCCACCTACAAATGTGAACTGACGTTCAAAAATAAAACATTTGAAAACGGACCATTTTCCACATTTCTGAAGCATGACGTACTGGGGGGGTGTTATCTCTTTTGTCGAAAATCAGCCGTTTTTGCTCGAACATTAAATGCCTCCAAATGGTATTTAATTAACTTCCCGGGGTGAAGAAACCCTTTTTGAGAACTCAGAGTGAGTAAATTGGCCATTTTCATGCACTTTTAACCATTCCATAAATCTTGTGTTTTGGGCCCCTGGAAGCATGAAAATCACTTTAAACATGCTAATTTTAGCTCTAACACTGATGATCCACCTACAAATGTGAACTGACGTTCAAAAATAAAACATTTGAAAACGGACCATTTTCCACATTTCTGAAGCATGACGTAATGGGGGGGTGTTATCTCTTTTGTCGAAAATCAGCCGTTTTTGCTCGAACATTAAATGCCTCCAAATGGTATTTATTTCACTTCCCGAGCCCCTGGAAGCATGGAAATCACTTTAAACATGCTAATTTTAGCTCTAACACTGATGATCCACCTACAAATGTGAACTGACGTTCAAAAATAAAACATTTGAAAACGGACCATTTTCCACATTTCTGAAGCATGACGTAATGGGGGGGTGTTATCTCTTTTGTCCAAAATCAGCCGTTTTTGCTCGAACATTAAATGCCTCCAAATGGTATTTATTTCACTTCCCGAGCCCCTGGAAGCATGAAAATCACTTTAAACATGCTAATTTTAGCTCTAACACTGATGATCTACCTACAAATGTGAACTGACGTTCAAAAACAAAACATTTGAAAACGGACCATTTTCCACATTTCTGAAGCATGATGTGGGGGGGTGTTATCTCTTTTGTCGAAAATCAGCCGTTTTTGCTCGAACATTAAATGCCTCCAAATGGTATTTAATTAACTTCCCGAGCCCCTGGAAGCATGAAAATCACTTTAAACATGCTAATTTTAGCTCTAACACTGATGATCCACCTACAAATGTGAACTGACGTTCAAAAATAAAACATTTGAAAACGGACCATTTTCCACATTTCTGAAGCATGACGTAATGGGGGGGGTGTTATCTCTTTTGTCGAAAATCAGCCGTTTTTGCTGGAACATTAAATGCCTCCAAATGGTATTTATTTCACTTCCCGAGCCCCTGGAAGCATGAAAATCACTTTAAACATGCTAATTTTAGCTCTAACACTGATGATCCACCTACAAATGTGAACTGACGTTCAAAAATAAAACATTTGAAAACGGACCATTTTCCACATTTCTGAAGCATGACGTAATGGGGGGGTGTTATCTCTTTTGTCGAAAATCAGCCGTTTTTGCTCGAACATTAAATGCCTCCAAATGGTATTTAATTAACTTCCCGGGGTGAAGAAACCCTTTTTGAGAACTCAGAGTGAGTAAATTGGCCATTTTCATGCACTTTTAACCATTCCATAAATCTTGTGTTTTGGGCCCCTGGAAGCATGAAAATCACTTTAAACATGCTAATTTTAGCTCTAACACTGATGATCCACCTACAAATGTGAACTGACGTTCAAAAATAAAACATTTGAAAACGGACCATTTTCCACATTTCTGAAGCATGACGTAATGGGGGGTGTTATCTCTTTTGTCGAAAATCAGCCGTTTTTGCTCGAACATTAAATGCCTCCAAATGGTATTTAATTAACTTCCCGGGGTGAAGAAACCCTTTTTGAGAACTCAGAGTGAGTAAATTGGCCATTTTCATGCACTTTTAACCATTCCATAAACCTTGTGTTTTGGGCCCCTGGAAGCATGAAAATCACTTTAAACATGCTAATTTTAGCTCTAACACTGATGATCCACCTACAAATGTGAACTGACGTTCAAAAATAAAACATTTGAAAACGGACCATTTTCCACATTTCTGAAGCATGACGTAATGGGGGGGGTGTTATCTCTTTTGTCGAAAATCAGCCGTTTTTGCTCGAACATTAAATGCCTCCAAATGGTATTTAATTAACTTCCCGAGCCCCTGGAAGCATGAAAATCACTTTAAACATGCTAATTTTAGCTCTAACACTGATGATCCACCTACAAATGTGAACTGACGTTCAAAAATAAAACATTTCAAAAAACGGATCATTTTCCACATTTCTGAAGCATGACGTAATGGGGGGGTGTTATCTCTTTTGTCGAAAATCAGCCGTTATTGCTCGAACATTAAATGCCTCCAAATGGTATTTATTTCACTTCCCGAGCCCCTGGAAGCATGAAAATCACTTTAAACATGCTAATTATAGCTCTAACACTGATGATCCACCTACAAATGTGAACTGACGTTCAAAAATAAAACATTTGAAAACGAATCATTTTCCACATTTCTGAAGCATGACGTAATGGGGGGGTGTTATCTCTTTTGTCGAAAATCAGCCGTTTTTGCTCGAACATTAAATGCCTCCAAATGGTATTTATTTCACTTCCCGAGCCCCTGGAAGCATGAAAATCACTTTAAACATGCTAATTTTAGCTCTAACACTGATGATCTACCTACAAATGTGAACTGACGTTCAAAAATAAAACATTTGAAAACGGACCATTTTCCACATTTCTGAAGCATGACGTAATGGGGGGGTGTTATCTCTTTTGTCGAAAATCAGCCGTTTTTGCTCGAACATTAAATGCCTCCAAATGGTATTTAATTAACTTCCTGGGGTGAAGAAACCCTTTTTGAGAACTCAGAGTGAGTAAATTGGCCATTTTCATGCACTTTTAACCATTCCATAAATCTTGTGTTTTGGGCCCCTGGAAGCATGAAAATCACTTTAAACATGCTAATTTTAGCTCTAACACTGATGATCCACCTACAAATGTGAACTGACGTTCAAAAATAAAACATTTGAAAACGGACCATTTTCCACATATCT
The DNA here is from genome assembly GCF_964263255.1 of Lissotriton vulgaris. Taxonomy (NCBI): domain Eukaryota; kingdom Metazoa; phylum Chordata; class Amphibia; order Caudata; family Salamandridae; genus Lissotriton; species Lissotriton vulgaris. The sequence continues at coordinate 302,854 of NW_028250991.1, forward strand.
GAAGCATGACGTAATGGGGGGGTGTTATCTCTTTTGTCGAAAATCAGCCGTTTTTGCTCGAACATTAAATGCCTCCAAATGGTATTTAATTAACTTCCCGAGCCCCTGGAAGCATGAAAATCACTTTAAACATGCTAATTTTAGCTCTAACACTGATGATCCACCTACAAATGTGAACTGACGTTCAAAAATAAAACGTTTGAAAACGGATCATTTTCCACATTTCTGAAGCATGACGTAATGGGGGGGTGTTATCTCTTTTGTCGAAAATCAGCCATTTTTGCTCGAACATTAAATGCCTCCAAATGGTATTTATTTCACTTCCCGAGCCCCTGGAAGCATGAAAATCACTTTAAACATGCTAATTTTAGCTCTAACACTGATGATCCACCTACAAATGTGAACTGACGTTCAAAAATAAAACATTTGAAAACGGACCATTTTCCACATTTCTGAAGCATAACGTAATGGGGGGGTGTTATCTCTTTTGTCGAAAATCAGCCGTTTTTGCTCGAACATTAAATGCCTCCAAATGGTATTTATTTCACTTCCCGAGCCCCTGGAAGCATGAAAATCACTTTAAACATGCTAATTTTAGCTCTAACACTGATGATCCACCTACAAATGTAAACTGACGTCCAAAAATAAAACATTTGAAAACGGACCATTTTCCACATTTCTGAAGCATGACGTAATGGGGGGGGTGTTATCTCTTTTGTCGAAAATCAGCCGTTTTTGCTCGAACATTAAATGCCTCCAAATGGTATTTAATTAACTTCCCGGGGTGAAGAAACCCTTTTTGAGAACTCAGAGTGAGTAAATTGGCCATTTTCATGCACTTTTAACCATTCCATAAATCTTGTGTTTTGGGCCCCTGGAAGCATGAAAATCAGTTTAAACATGCTAATTTTAGCTCTAACACTGATGATCCACCTACAAATGTGAACTGACGTTCAAAAATAAAACATTTGAAAACGGACCATTTTCCACATTTCTGAAGCATGACGTAATGGGGGGGTGTTATCTCTTTTGTCGAAAATCAGCCGTTTTTGCTCGAACATTAAATGCCTCCAAATGGTATTTATTTCACTTCCCGAGCCCCTGGAAGCATGAAAATCACTTTAAACATGCTAATTTTAGCTCTAACACTGATGATCCACCTACAAATGTGAACTGACGTTCAAAAATAAAACATTTGAAAACGGACCATTTTCCACATTTCTGAAGCATGACGTAATGGGGGGGTGTTATCTCTTTTGTCGAAAATCAGCCGTTTTTGCTCGAACATTAAATGCCTCCAAATGGTATTTATTTCACTTCCCGAGCCCCTGGAAGCATAGAAATCACTTTAAACATGCTAATTTTAGCTCTAACACTGATGATCCACCTACAAATGTGAACTGACGTTCAAAAATAAAACATTTGAAAACGGACCATTTTCCACATTTCTGAAGCATGACGTAATGGGGGGGTGTTATCTCTTTTGTCGAAAATGAGCCGTTTTTGCTCGAACATTAAATGCCTCCAAATGGTATTTATTTCACTTCCCGAGCCCCTGGAAGCATGAAAATCACTTTAAACATGCTAATTTTAGCTCTAACAATGATGATCCACCTACAAATGTGAACTGACGTTCATAAATAAAACATTTGAAAACGGACCATTTTCCACATTTCTGAAGCATGACGTAATGGGGGGTGTTATCTCTTTTGTCGAAAATCAGCCGTTTTTGCTCGAACATTAAATGCCTCCAAATGGTATTTAATTAACTTCCCGAGCCCCTGGAAGCATGAAAATCACTTTAAACATGCTAATTTTAGCTCTAACACTGATGATCCACCTACAAATGTGAACTCACGTTCAAAAATCAAACATTTGAAAACGGACCATTTTCCACATTTCTGAAGCATGACGTAATGGGGGGGTGTTATCTCTTTTGTCGAAAATCAGCCGTTTTTGCTTGAACATTAAATGCCTCCAAATGGTATTTAATTAACTTCCCGGGGTGAAGAAACCCTTTTTGAGAACTCAGAGTGAGTAAATTGGCCATTTTCATGCACTTTTAACCATTCCATAAATCTTGTGTTTAGGGCCCCTGGAAGCATGAAAATCACTTTAAACATGCTAATTTTAGCTCTAACACTGATGATCCACCTACAAATGTGAACTGACGTTCAAAAATAAAACATTTGAAAACGGACCATTTTCCACATTTCTGAAGCATGACGTAATGGGGGGGTGTTATCTCTTTTGTCCAAAATCAGCCGTTTTTGCTCGAACATTAAATGCCTCCAAATGGTATTTATTTCACTTCCCGAGCCCCTGGAAGCATGAAAATCACTTTAAACATGCTAATTTTAGCTCTAACACTGATGATCTACCTACAAATGTGAACTGACGTTCAAAAACAAAACATTTGAAAACGGACCATTTTCCACATTTCTGAAGCATGATGTGGGGGGGTGTTATCTCTTTTGTCGAAAATCAGCCGTTTTTGCTCGAACATTAAATGCCTCCAAATGGTATTTAATTAACTTCCCGAGCCCCTGGAAGCATGAAAATCACTTTAAACATGCTAATTTTAGCTCTAACACTGATGATCCACCTACAAATGTGAACTGACGTTCAAAAATAAAACATTTGAAAACGGACCATTTTCCACATTTCTGAAGCATGACGTAATGGGGGGGTGTTATCTCTTTTGTCGAAAATCAGCCGTTTTTGCTGGAACATTAAATGCCTCCAAATGGTATTTATTTCACTTCCCGAGCCCCTGGAAGCATGAAAATCACTTTAAACATGCTAATTTTAGCTCTAACACTGATGATCCACCTACAAATGTGAACTGACGTTCAAAAATAAAACATTTGAAAACGGACCATTTTCCACATTTCTGAAGCATGACGTAATGGGGGGGTGTTATCTCTTTTGTCGAAAATCAGCCGTTTTTGCTCGAACATTAAATGCCTCCAAATGGTATTTAATTAACTTCCCGGGGTGAAGAAACCCTTTTTGAGAACTCAGAGTGAGTAAATTGGCCATTTTCATGCACTTTTAACCATTCCATAAATCTTGTGTTTTGGGCCCCTGGAAGCATGAAAATCACTTTAAACATGCTAATTTTAGCTCTAACACTGATGATCCACCTACAAATGTGAACTGACGTTCAAAAATAAAACATTTGAAAACGGACCATTTTCCACATTTCTGAAGCATGACGTAATGGGGGGTGTTATCTCTTTTGTCGAAAATCAGCCGTTTTTGCTCGAACATTAAATGCCTCCAAATGGTATTTAATTAACTTCCCGGGGTGAAGAAACCCTTTTTGAGAACTCAGAGTGAGTAAATTGGCCATTTTCATGCACTTTTAACCATTCCATAAACCTTGTGTTTTGGGCCCCTGGAAGCATGAAAATCTCTTTAAACATGCTAATTTTAGCTCTAACACTGATGATCCACCTACAAATGTGAACTGACGTTCAAAAATAAAACATTTGAAAACGGACCATTTTCCACATTTCTGAAGCATGACGTAATGGGGGGGTGTTATCTCTTTTGTTGAAAATCAGCCGTTTTTGCTCGAACATTAAATGCCTCCAAATGGTATTTAATTAACTTCCCGAGCCCCTGGAAGCATGAAAATCACTTTAAACATGCTAATTTTAGCTCTAACACTGATGATCCACCTACAAATGTGAACTGACGTTCAAAAATAAAACATTTGAAAAAACGGATCATTTTCCACATTTCTGAAGCATGACGTAATGGGGGGGTGTTATCTCTTTTGTCGAAAATCAGCCGTTATTGCTCGAACATTAAATGCCTCCAAATGGTATTTATTTCACTTCCCGAGCCCCTGGAAGCATGAAAATCACTTTAAACATGCTAATTATAGCTCTAACACTGATGATCCACCTACAAATGTGAACTGACGTTCAAAAATAAAACATTTGAAAACGAACCATTTTCCACATTTCTGAAGCATGACGTAATGGGGGGGTGTTATCTCTTTTGTCGAAAATCAGCCGTTTTTGCTCGAACATTAAATGCCTCCAAATGGTATTTATTTCACTTCCCGAGCCCCTGGAAGCATGAAAATCACTTTAAACATGCTAATTTTAGCTCTAACACTGATGATCCACCTACAAATGTGAACTGACGTTCAAAAATAAAACATTTGAAAACGGACCATTTTCCACATTTCTGAAGCATGACGTACTGGGGGGGTGTTATCTCTTTTGTCGAAAATCAGCCGTTTTTGCTCGAACATTAAATGCCTCCAAATGGTATTTAATTAACTTCCCGGGGTGAAGAAACCCTTTTTGAGAACTCAGAGTGAGTAAATTGGCCATTTTCATGCACTTTTAACCATTCCATAAATCTTGTGTTTTGGGCCCCTGGAAGCATGAAAATCACTTTAAACATGCTAATTTTAGCTCTAACACTGATGATCCACCTACAAATGTGAACTGACGTTCAAAAATAAAACATTTGAAAACGGACCATTTTCCACATTTCTGAAGCATGACGTAATGGGGGGGTGTTATCTCTTTTGTCGAAAATCAGCCGTTTTTGCTCGAACATTAAATGCCTCCAAATGGTATTTATTTCACTTCCCGAGCCCCTGGAAGCATGGAAATCACTTTAAACATGCTAATTTTAGCTCTAACACTGATGATCCACCTACAAATGTGAACTGACGTTCAAAAATAAAACATTTGAAAACGGACCATTTTCCACATTTCTGAAGCATGACGTAATGGGGGGGTGTTATCTCTTTTGTCGAAAATCAGCCGTTTTTGCTCGAACATTAAATGCCTCCAAATGGTATTTATTTCACTTCCCGAGCCCCTGGAAGCATGAAAATCACTTTAAACATGCTAATTTTAGCTCTAACACTGATGATCCACCTACAAATGTGAACTGACGTTCAAAAATAAAACATTTGAAAACGGACCATTTTCCACATTTCTGAAGCATGACGTAATGGGGGGGTGTTATCTCTTTTGTCGAAAATGAGCCGTTTTTGCTCGAACATTAAATGCCTCCAAATGGTATTTATTTCACTTCCCGAGCCCCTGGAAGCATGAAAATCACTTTAAACATGCTAATTTTAGCTCTAACACTGATGATCCACCTACAAATGTGAACTGACGTTCATAAATAAAACATTTGAAAACGGACCATTTTCCACATTTCTGAAGCATGACGTAATGGGGGGTGTTATCTCTTTTGTCGAAAATCAGCCGTTTTTGCTCGAACATTAAATGCCTCCAAATGGTATTTAATTAACTTCCCGAGCCCCTGGAAGCATGAAAATCACTTTAAACATGCTAATTTTAGCTCTAACACTGATGATCCACCTACAAATGTGAACTCACGTTCAAAAATCAAACATTTGAAAACGGACCATTTTCCACATTTCTGAAGCATGACGTAATGGGGGGGTGTTATCTCTTTTGTCGAAAATCAGCCGTTTTTGCTCGAACATTAAATGCCTCCAAATGGTATTTAATTAACTTCCCGGGGTGAAGAAACCCTTTTTGAGAACTCAGAGTGAGTAAATTGGCCATTTTCATGCACTTTTAACCATTCCATAAATCTTGTGTTTAGGGCCCCTGGAAGCATGAAAATCACTTTAAACATGCTAATTTTAGCTCTAACACTGATGATCCACCTACAAATGTGAACTGACGTTCAAAAATAAAACATTTGAAAACGGACCATTTTCCACATTTCTGAAGCATGACGTAATGGGGGGGTGTTATCTCTTTTGTCCAAAATCAGCAGTTTTTGCTCGAACATTAAATGCCTCCAAATTGTATTTATTTCACTTCCCGAGCCCCTGGAAGCATGAAAATCACTTTAAACATGCTAATTTTAGCTCTAACACTGATGATCTACCTACAAATGTGAACTGACGTTCAAAAACAAAACATTTGAAAACGGACCATTTTCCACATTTCTGAAGCATGATGTGGGGGGGTGTTATCTCTTTTGTCGAAAATCAGCCGTTTTTGCTCGAACATTAAATGCCTCCAAATGGTATTTAATTAACTTCCCGAGCCCCTGGAAGCATGAAAATCACTTTAAACATGCTAATTTTAGCTCTAACACTGATGATCCACCTACAAATGTGAACTGACGTTCAAAAATAAAACATTTGAAAACGGACCATTTTCCACATTTCTGAAGCATGACGTAATGGGGGGTGTTATCTCTTTTGTCGAAAATCAGCCGTTTTTGCTGGAACATTAAATGCCTCCAAATGGTATTTATTTCACTTCCCGAGCCCCTGGAAGCATGAAAATCACTTTAAACATGCTAATTTTAGCTCTAACACTGATGATCCACCTACAAATGTGAACTGACGTTCAAAAATAAAACATTTGAAAACGGACCATTTTCCACATTTCTGAAGCATGACGTAATGGGGGGTGTTATCTCTTTTGTCGAAAATCAGCCGTTTTTGCTCGAACATTAAATGCCTCCAAATGGTATTTAATTAACTTCCCGGGGTGAAGAAACCCTTTTTGAGAACTCAGAGTGAGTAAATTGGCCATTTTCATGCACTTTTAACCATTCCATAAACCTTGTGTTTTGGGCCCCTGGAAGCATGAAAATCACTTTAAACATGCTAATTTTAGCTCTAACACTGATGATCCACCTACAAATGTGAACTGACGTTCAAAAATAAAACATTTGAAAACGGACCATTTTCCACATTTCTGAAGCATGACGTAATGGGGGGGTGTTATCTCTTTTGTTGAAAATCAGCCGTTTTTGCTCGAACATTAAATGCCTCCAAATGGTATTTAATTAACTTCCCGAGCCCCTGGAAGCATGAAAATCACTTTAAACATGCTAATTTTAGCTCTAACACTGATGATCCACCTACAAATGTGAACTGACGTTCAAAAATAAAACATTTGAAAAAACGGATCATTTTCCACATTTCTGAAGCATGACGTAATGGGGGGGTGTTATCTCTTTTGTCGAAAATCAGCCGTTATTGCTCGAACATTAAATGCCTCCAAATGGTATTTATTTCACTTCCCGAGCCCCTGGAAGCATGAAAATCACTTTAAACATGCTAATTATAGCTCTAACACTGATGATCCACCTACAAATGTGAACTGACGTTCAAAAATAAAACATTTGAAAACGAACCATTTTCCACATTTCTGAAGCATGACGTAATGGGGGGGTGTTATCTCTTTTGTCGAAAATCAGCCGTTTTTGCTCGAACATTAAATGCCTCCAAATGGTATTTATTTCACTTCCCGAGCCCCTGGAAGCATGAAAATCACTTTAAACATGCTAATTTTAGCTCTAACACTGATGATCCACCTACAAATGTGAACTGACGTTCAAAAATAAAACATTTGAAAACGGACCATTTTCCACATTTCTGAAGCATGACGTACTGGGGGGGTGTTATCTCTTTTGTCGAAAATGAGCCGTTTTTGCTCGAACATTAAATGCCTCCAAATGGTATTTATTTCACTTCCCGAGCCCCTGGAAGCATGAAAATCACTTTAAACATGCTAATTTTAGCTCTAACACTGATGATCCACCTACAAATGTGAACTGACGTTCATAAATAAAACATTTGAAAACGGACCATTTTCCACATTTCTGAAGCATGACGTAATGGGGGGTGTTATCTCTTTTGTCGAAAATCAGCCGTTTTTGCTCGAACATTAAATGCCTCCAAATGGTATTTAATTAACTTCCCGAGCCCCTGGAAGCATGAAAATCACTTTAAACATGCTAATTTTAGCTCTAACACTGATGATCCACCTACAAATGTGAACTCACGTTCAAAAATCAAACATTTGAAAACGGACCATTTTCCACATTTCTGAAGCATGACGTAATGGGGGGGTGTTATCTCTTTTGTAGAAAATCAGCCGTTTTTGCTCGAACATTAAATGCCTCCAAATGGTATTTAATTAACTTCCCGGGGTGAAGAAACCCTTTTTGAGAACTCAGAGTGAGTAAATTGGCCATTTTCATGCACTTTTAACCATTCCATAAATCTTGTGTTTAGGGCCCCTGGAAGCATGAAAATCACTTTAAACATGCTAATTTTAGCTCTAACACTGATGATCCACCTACAAATGTGAACTGACGTTCAAAAATAAAACATTTGAAAACGGACCATTTTCCACATTTCTGAAGCATGACGTAATGGGGGGGTGTTATCTCTTTTGTCCAAAATCAGCAGTTTTTGCTCGAACATTAAATGCCTCCAAATTGTATTTATTTCACTTCCCGAGCCCCTGGAAGCATGAAAATCACTTTAAACATGCTAATTTTAGCTCTAACACTGATGATCTACCTACAAATGTGAACTGACGTTCAAAAACAAAACATTTGAAAACGGACCATTTTCCACATTTCTGAAGCATGATGTGGGGGGGTGTTATCTCTTTTGTCGAAAATCAGCCGTTTTTGCTCGAACATTAAATGCCTCCAAATGGTATTTAATTAACTTCCCGAGCCCCTGGAAGCATGAAAATCACTTTAAACATGCTAATTTTAGCTCTAACACTGATGATCCACCTACAAATGTGAACTGACGTTCAAAAATAAAACATTTGAAAACGGACCATTTTCCACATTTCTGAAGCATGACGTAATGGGGGGTGTTATCTCTTTTGTCGAAAATCAGCCGTTTTTGCTGGAACATTAAATGCCTCCAAATGGTATTTATTTCACTTCCCGAGCCCCTGGAAGCATGAAAATCACTTTAAACATGCTAATTTTAGCTCTAACACTGATGATCCACCTACAAATGTGAACTGACGTTCAAAAATAAAACATTTGAAAACGGACCATTTTCCACATTTCTGAAGCATGACGTAATGGGGGGTGTTATCTCTTTTGTCGAAAATCAGCCGTTTTTGCTCGAACATTAAATGCCTCCAAATGGTATTTAATTAACTTCCCGGGGTGAAGAAACCCTTTTTGAGAACTCAGAGTGAGTAAATTGGCCATTTTCATGCACTTTTAACCATTCCATAAACCTTGTGTTTTGGGCCCCTGGAAGCATGAAAATCACTTTAAACATGCTAATTTTAGCTCTAACACTGATGATCCACCTACAAATGTGAACTGACGTTCAAAAATAAAACATTTGAAAACGGACCATTTTCCACATTTCTGAAGCATGACGTAATGGGGGGGTGTTATCTCTTTTGTTGAAAATCAGCCGTTTTTGCTCGAACATTAAATGCCTCCAAATGGTATTTAATTAACTTCCCGAGCCCCTGGAAGCATGAAAATCACTTTAAACATGCTAATTTTAGCTCTAACACTGATGATCCACCTACAAATGTGAACTGACGTTCAAAAATAAAACATTTGAAAAAACGGATCATTTTCCACATTTCTGAAGCATGACGTAATGGGGGGGTGTTATCTCTTTTGTCGAAAATCAGCCGTTATTGCTCGAACATTAAATGCCTCCAAATGGTATTTATTTCACTTCCCGAGCCCCTGGAAGCATGAAAATCACTTTAAACATGCTAATTATAGCTCTAACACTGATGATCCACCTACAAATGTGAACTGACGTTCAAAAATAAAACATTTGAAAACGAACCATTTTCCACATTTCTGAAGCATGACGTAATGGGGGGGTGTTATCTCTTTTGTCGAAAATCAGCCGTTTTTGCTCGAACATTAAATGCCTCCAAATGGTATTTATTTCACTTCCCGAGCCCCTGGAAGCATGAAAATCACTTTAAACATGCTAATTTTAGCTCTAACACTGATGATCCACCTACAAATGTGAACTGACGTTCAAAAATAAAACATTTGAAAACGGACCATTTTCCACATTTCTGAAGCATGACGTACTGGGGGGGTGTTATCTCTTTTGTCGAAAATCAGCCGTTTTTGCTCGAACATTAAATGCCTCCAAATGGTATTTAATTAACTTCCCGGGGTGAAGAAACCCTTTTTGAGAACTCAGAGTGAGTAAATTGGCCATTTTCATGCACTTTTAACCATTCCATAAATCTTGTGTTTTGGGCCCCTGGAAGCATGAAAATCACTTTAAACATGCTAATTTTAGCTCTAACACTGATGATCCACCTACAAATGTGAACTGACGTTCAAAAATAAAACATTTGAAAACGGACCATTTTCCACATTTCTGAAGCATGACGTAATGGGGGGGGTGTTATCTCTTTTGTCGAAAATCAGCCGTTTTTGCTCGAACATTAAATGCCTCCAAATGGTATTTAATTAACTTCCCGAGCCCCTGGAAGCATGAAAATCACTTTAAACATGCTAATTTTAGCTCTAACACTGATGATCCACCTACAAATGTGAACTAACGTTCAAAAATAAAACATTTGAAAACGGATCATTTTCCACATTTCTGAAGCATGACGTAATGGGGGGGTGTTATCTCTTTTGTCGAAAATCAGCTGTTTTTGCTCGAACATTAAATGCCTCCAAATGGTATTTATTTCACTTCCCGAGCCCCTGGAAGCATGAAAATCACTTTAAACATGCTAATTTTAGCTCTAACACTGACGATCCACCTACAAATGTGAACTGACGTTCAAAAATAAAACATTTGAAAACTGACCATTTTCCACATTTCTGAAGCATGACGTAATGGGGGGGTGTTATCTCTTTTGTCGAAAATCAGCCGTTTTTGCTCGAACATTAAATGCCTCCAAATGGTATTTATTTCACTTCCCGAGCCCCTGGAAGCATGAAAATCACTTTAAACATGCTAATTTTAGCTCTAACACTGATGATCCACCTACAAATGTGAACTGACGTTCAAAAATAAAACATTTGAAAACGGACCATTTTCCACATTTCTGAAGCATGACGTAATGGGGGGGTGTTATCTCTTTTGTCGAAAATCAGCCGTTTTTGCTGGAACATTAAATGCCTCCAAATGGTATTTATTTCACTTCCCGAGCCCCTGGAAGCATGAAAATCACTTTAAACATGCTAATTTTTGCTCTAACACTGATGATCCACCTACAAATGTGAACTGACGTTCAAAAATAAAACATTTGAAAACGGACCATTTTCCACATTTCTGAAGCATGACGTAATGGGGGGGTGTTATCTCTTTTGTCGAAAATCAGCCGTTTTTGCTCGAACATTAAATGCCTCCAAATGGTATTTAATTAACTTCCCGGGGTGAAGAAACCCTTTTTGAGAACTCAGAGTGAGTAAATTGGCCATTTTCATGCACTTTTAACCATTCCATAAATCTTGTGTTTTGGGCCCCTGGAAGCATGAAAATCAGTTTAAACATGCTAATTTTAGCTCTAACACTGATGATCCACCTACAAATGTGAACTGACGTTCAAAAATAAAACATTTGAAAACGGACCATTTTCCACATTTCTGAAGCATGACGTAATGGGGGGGTGTTATCTCTTTTGTCGAAAATCAGCCGCTTTTGCTCGAACATTAAATGCCTCCAAATGGTATTTATTTCACTTCCCGAGCCCCTGGAAGCATGAAAATCACTTTAAACATGCTAATTTTAGCTCTAACACTGATGATCCACCTACAAATGTGAACTGACGTTCAAAAATAAAACATTTGAAAACGGACCATTTTCCACATTTCTGAAGCATGACGTAATGGGGGGTGTTATCTCTTTTGTCGAAAATCAGCCGTTTTTGCTCGAACATTAAATGCCTCCAAATTGTATTTATTTCACTTCCCGAGCCCCTGGAAGCATGAAAATCACTTTAAACATGCTAATTTTAGCTCTAACACTGATGATCCACCTACAAATGTGAACTGACGTTCAAAAATAAAACATTCGAAAACGGACCATTTTCCACATTTCTGAAGCATGACGTAATGGGGGGGTGTTATCTCTTTTGTCGAAAATCAGCCGTTTTTGCTCGAACATTAAATGCCTCCAAATGGTATTTGTTTCACTTCCCGAGCCCCTGGAAGCATGAAAATCACTTTAAACATGCTAATTTTAGCTCTAACACTGATGATCCACCTACAAATGTGAACTGACGTTCAAAAATAAAACATTTGAAAACGGACCATTTTCCACATTTCTGAAGCATGACGTAATGGGGGGTGTTATCTCTTTTGTCGAAAATCAGCCGTTTTTGCTCGAACATTAAATGCCTCCAAATGGTATTTATTTCACTTCACGAGCCCCTGGAAGCATGAAAATCACTTTAAACATGCTAATTTTAGCTCTAACACTGATGATCCACCTACAAATGTGAACTGACGTTCAAAAATAAAACATTTGAAAACGGACCATTTTCCACATTTCTGAAGCATGACGTAATGGGGGGGTGTTATCTCTTTTGTCGAAAATCAGCCTTTTTGCTCGAACATTAAATGCCTCCAAATGGTATTTAATTAACTTCCCGAGCCCCTGGAAGCATGAAAATCACTTTAAACATGCTAATTTTAGCTCTAACACTGATGATCCACCTACAAATGTGAACTGACGTTCAAAAATAAAACATTTGAAAACGGACCATTTTCCACATTTTTGAAGCATGACGTAATGGGGGGGTGTTATCTCTTTTGTCGAAAATCAGCCGTTTTTGCTCGAACATTAAATGCCTCCAAATGGTATTTAATTAACTTCCCGGGGTGAAGAAACCCTTTTTGAGAACTCAGAGTGAGTAAATTGGCCATTTTCATGCACTTTTAACCATTCCATAAATCTTGTGTTTTGGGCCCCTGGAAGCATGAAAATCAGTTTAAACATGCTAATTTTAGCTCTAACACTGATGATCCACCTACAAATGTGAACTGACGTTCAAAAATAAAACATTTGAAAACGGACCATTTTCCACATTTCTGAAGCATGACGTAATGGGGGGGTGTTATCTCTTTTGTCGAAAATCAGCCGTTTTTGCTTGAACATTAAATGCCTCCAAATGGTATTTATTTCACTTCCCGAGCCCCTGGAAGCATGAAAATCAATTTAAACATGCTAATTTTAGCTCTAACACTGATGATCCACCTACAAATGTGAACTGACGTTCAAAAATAAAACATTTGAAAAAGGACCATTTTCCACATTTCTGAAGCATGACGTAATGGGGGGGTGTTATCTCTTTTGTCGAAAATCAGCCGTTTTTGCTCGAACATTAAATGCCTCCAAATGGTATTTATTTCACTTCCCGAGCCCCTGGAAGCATGAAAATCACTTTAAACATGCTAATTTTAGCTCTAACACTGATGATCCACCTACAAATGTGAACTGACGTTCAAAAATAAAACATTTGAAAATGGACCATTTTCCACATTTCTGAAGCATGACGTAATGGGGGGGTGTTATCTCTTTTGTCGAAAATCAGCCGTTTTTGCTCGAACATTAAATGCCTCCAAATGGTATTTATTTCACTTCCCGAGCACCTGGAAGCATGAAAATCACTTTAAACATGCTAATTTTAGCTCTAACACTGATGATCCACCTACAAATGTGAACTGACGTTCAAAAATAAAACATTTGAAAACGGACCATTTTCCACATTTCTGAAGCATGACGTAATGGGGGGGTGTTATCTCTTTTGTCGAAAATCAGCCGTTTTTGCTCGAACATTAAATGCCTCCAAAGGGTATTTATTTTACTTCCCGAGCCCCTGGAACCATGAAAATCACTTTAAACATGCTAATTTTAGCTCTAACACTGATGATCCACCTACAAATGTGAACTGACGTTCAAAAATAAAACATTTGAAAAAGGACCATTTTCCACATTTCTGAAGCATGACGTAATGGGGGGGTGTTATCTCTTTTGTCGAAAATCAGCCGTTTTTGCTCGAACATTAAATGCCTCCAAATGGTATTTAATTAACTTCCCGAGCCCCTGGAAGCATGAAAATCACTTTAAACATGCTAATTTTAGCTCTAACACTGATGATCCACCTACAAATGTGAACTCACGTTCAAAAATAAAACATTTGAAAACGGACCATTTTCCACATTTCTGAAGCATGACGTAATGGGGGGGTGTTATCTCTTTTGTCGAAAATCAGCCGTTTTTGCTCGAACATTAAATGCCTCCAAATGGTATTTAATTAACTTCCCGGGGTGAAGAAACCCTTTTTGAGAACTCAGAGTGAGTAAATTGGCCATTTTCATGCACTTTTAACCATTCCATAAATCTTGTGTTTAGGGCCCCTGGAAGCATGAAAATCACTTTAAACATGCTAATTTTAGCTCTAACACTGATGATCCACCTACAAATGTGAACTGACGTTCAAAAATAAAACATTTGAAAACGGACCATTTTCCACATTTCTGAAGCATGACGTAATGGGGGGGTGTTATCTCTTTTGTCCAAAATCAGCCGTTTTTGCTCGAACATTAAATGCCTCCAAATGGTATTTATTTCACTTCCCGAGCCCCTGGAAGCATGAAAATCACTTTAAACATGCTAATTTTAGCTCTAACACTGATGATCTACCTACAAATGTGAACTGACGTTCAAAAATAAAACATTTGAAAACGGACCATTTTCCACATTTCTGAAGCATGATGTGGGGGGGTGTTATCTCTTTTGTCGAAAATCAGCCGTTTTTGCTCGAACATTAAATGCCTCCAAATGGTATTTAATTAACTTCCCGAGCCCCTGGAAGCATGAAAATCACTTTAAACATGCTAATTTTAGCTCTAACACTGATGATCCACCTACAAATGTGAACTGACGTTCAAAAATAAAACATTTGAAAACGGACCATTTTCCACATTTCTGAAGCATGACGTAATGGGGGGGTGTTATCTCTTTTGTCGAAAATCAGCCGTTTTTGCTGGAACATTAAATGCCTCCAAATGGTATTTATTTCACTTCCCGAGCCCCTGGAAGCATGAAAATCACTTTAAACATGCTAATTTTAGCTCTAACACTGATGATCCACCTACAAATGTGAACTGACGTTCAAAAATAAAACATTTGAAAACGGACCATTTTCCACATTTCTGAAGCATGACGTAATGGGGGGGTGTTATCTCTTTTGTCGAAAATCAGCCGTTTTTGCTCGAACATTAAATGCCTCCAAATGGTATTTAATTAACTTCCCGGGGTGAAGAAACCCTTTTTGAGAACTCAGAGTGAGTAAATTGGCCATTTTCATGCACTTTTAACCATTCCATAAATCTTGTGTTTTGGGCCCCTGGAAGCATGAAAATCACTTTAAACATGCTAATTTTAGCTCTAACACTGATGATCCACCTACAAATGTGAACTGACGTTCAAAAATAAAACATTTGAAAACGGACCATTTTCCACATTTCTGAAGCATGACGTAATGGGGGGTGTTATCTCTTTTGTCGAAAATCAGCCGTTTTTGCTCGAACATTAAATGCCTCCAAATGGTATTTAATTAACTTCCCGGGGTGAAGAAACCCTTTTTGAGAACTCAGAGTGAGTAAATTGGCCATTTTCATGCACTTTTAACCATTCCATAAACCTTGTGTTTTGGGCCCCTGGAAGCATGAAAATCACTTTAAACATGCTAATTTTAGCTCTAACACTGATGATCCACCTACAAATGTGAACTGACGTTCAAAAATAAAACATTTGAAAACGGACCATTTTCCACATTTCTGAAGCATGACGTAATGGGGGGGTGTTATCTCTTTTGTCGAAAATCAGCCGTTTTTGCTCGAACATTAAATGCCTCCAAATGGTATTTAATTAACTTCCCGAGCCCCTGGAAGCATGAAAATCACTTTAAACATGCTAATTTTAGCTCTAACACTGATGATCCACCTACAAATGTGAACTGACGTTCAAAAATAAAACATTTGAAAAAACGGATCATTTTCCACATTTCTGAAGCATGACGTAATGGGGGGGTGTTATCTCTTTTGTCGAAAATCAGCCGTTATTGCTCGAACATTAAATGCCTCCAAATGGTATTTATTTCACTTCCCGAGCCCCTGGAAGCATGAAAATCACTTTAAACATGCTAATTATAGCTCTAACACTGATGATCCACCTACAAATGTGAACTGACGTTCAAAAATAAAACATTTGAAAACGAACCATTTTCCACATTTCTGAAGCATGATGTGGGGGGGTGTTATCTCTTTTGTCGAAAATCAGCCGTTTTTGCTCGAACATTAAATGCCTCCAAATGGTATTTAATTAACTTCCCGGGGTGAAGAAACCCTTTTTGAGAACTCAGAGTGAGTAAATTGGCCATTTTCATGCACTTTTAACCATTCCATAAATCTTGTGTTTAGGGCCCCTGGAAGCATGAAAATCACTTTAAACGTGCTAATTTTAGCTCTAACACTGATGATCCACCTACAAATGTGAACTGACGTTCAAAAATAAAACATTTGAAAACGGACCATTTTCCACATTTCTGAAGCATGACGTAATGGGGGGGTGTTATCTCTTTTGTCCAAAATCAGCCGTTTTTGCTCGAACATTAAATGCCTCCAAATGGTATTTATTTCACTTCCCGAGCCCCTGGAAGCATGAAAATCACTTTAAACATGCTAATTTTAGCTCTAACACTGATGATCTACCTACAAATGTGAACTGACGTTCAAAAACAAAACATTTGAAAACGGACCATTTTCCACATTTCTGAAGCGTGATGTGGGGGGGTGTTATCTCTTTTGTCGAAAATCAGCCGTTTTTGCTCGAACATTAAATGCCTCCAAATGGTATTTAATTAACTTCCCGAGCCCCTGGAAGCATGAAAATCACTTTAAACATGCTAATTTTAGCTCTAACACTGATGATCCACCTACAAATGTGAACTGACGTTCAAAAATAAAACATTTGAAAACGGACCATTTTCCACATTTCTGAAGCATGACGTAATGGGGGGGGTTTTATCTCTTTTGTCGAAAATCAGCCGTTTTTGCTGGAACATTAAATGCCTCCAAATGGTATTTATTTCACTTCCCGAGCCCCTGGAAGCATGAAAATCACTTTAAACATGCTAATTTTAGCTCTAACACTGATGATCCACCTACAAATGTGAACTGACGTTCAAAAATAAAACATTTGAAAACGGACCATTTTCCACATTTCTGAAGCATGACGTAATGGGGGGGTGTTATCTCTTTTGTCGAAAATCAGCCGTTTTTGCTCGAACATTAAATGCCTCCAAATGGTATTTAATTAACTTCCCGGGGTGAAGAAACCCTTTTTGAGAACTCAGAGTGAGTAAATTGGCCATTTTCATGCACTTTTAACCATTCCATAAATCTTGTGTTTTGGGCCCCTGGAAGCATGAAAATCACTTTAAACATGCTAATTTTAGCTCTAACACTGATGATCCACCTACAAATGTGAACTGACGTTCAAAAATAAAACATTTGAAAAAGGACCATTTTCCACATTTCTGAAGCATGACGTAATGGGGGGTGTTATCTCTTTTGTCGAAAATCAGCCGTTTTTGCTCGAACATTAAATGCCTCCAAATGGTATTTAATTAACTTCCCGGGGTGAAGAAACCCTTTTTGAGAACTCAGAGTGAGTAAATTGGCCATTTTCATGCACTTTTAACCATTCCATAAACCTTGTGTTTTGGGCCCCTGGAAGCATGAAAATCACTTTAAACATGCTAATTTTAGCTCTAACACTGATGATCCACCTACAAATGTGAACTGACGTTCAAAAATAAAACATTTGAAAACGGACCATTTTCCACATTTCTGAAGCATGACGTAATGGGGGGGTGTTATCTCTTTTGTCGAAAATCAGCCGTTTTTGCTCGAACATTAAATGCCTCCAAATGGTATTTAATTAACTTCCCGAGCCCCTGGAAGCATGAAAATCACTTTAAACATGCTAATTTTAGCTCTAACACTGATGATCCACCTACAAATGTGAACTGACGTTCAAAAATAAAACATTTGAAAAAACGGATCATTTTCCACATTTCTGAAGCATGACGTAATGGGGGGGTGTTATCTCTTTTGTCGAAAATCAGCCGTTATTGCTCGAACATTAAATGCCTCCAAATGGTATTTATTTCACTTCCCGAGGCCCTGGAAGCATGAAAATCACTTTAAACATGCTAATTATAGCTCTAACACTGATGATCCACCTACAAATGTGAACTGACGTTCAAAAATAAAACATTTGAAAACGAACCATTTTCCACATTTCTGAAGCATGACGTAATGGGGGGGTGTTATCTCTTTTGTCGAAAATCAGCCGTTTTTGCTCGAACATTAAATGCCTCCAAATGGTATTTATTTCACTTCCCGAGCCCCTGGAAGCATGAAAATCACTTTAAACATGCTAATTTTAGCTCTAACACTGATGATCTACCTACAAATGTGAACTGACGTTCAAAAATAAAACATTTGAAAACGGACCATTTTCCACATTTCTGAAGCATGACGTAATGGGGGGGTGTTATCTCTTTTGTCGAAAATCAGCCGTTTTTGCTCGAACATTAAATGCCTCCAAATGGTATTTAATTAACTTCCCGGGGTGAAGAAACCCTTTTTGAGAACTCAGAGTGAGTAAATTGGCCATTTTCATGCACTTTTAACCATTCCATAAATCTTGTGTTTTGGGCCCCTGGAAGCATGAAAATCACTTTAAACATGCTAATTTTAGCTCTAACACTGATGATCCACCTACAAATGTGAACTGACGTTCAAAAATAAAACATTTGAAAACGGACCATTTTCCACATTTCTGAAGCATGACGTAATGGGGGGGTGTTATCTCTTTTGTCGAAAATCAGCCGTTTTTGCTCGAACATTAAATGCCTCCAAATGGTATTTAATTAACTTCCCGAGCCCCTGGAAGCATGAAAATCACTTTAAACATGCTAATTTTAGCTCTAACACTGATGATCCACCTACAAATGTGAACTGACGTTCAAAAATAAAACGTTTGAAAACGGATCATTTTCCACATTTCTGAAGCATGACGTAATGGGGGGGTGTTATCTCTTTTGTCGAAAATCAGCCGTTTTTGCTCGAACATTAAATGCCTCCAAATGGTATTTATTTCACTTCCCGAGCCCCTGGAAGCATGAAAATCACTTTAAACATGCTAATTTTAGCTCTAACACTGATGATCCACCTACAAATGTGAACTGACGTTCAAAAATAAAACATTTGAAAACGGACCATTTTCCACATTTCTGAAGCATGACGTAATGGGGGGGTGTTATCTCTTTTGTCGAAAATCAGCCGTTTTTGCTCGAACATTAAATGCCTCCAAATGGTATTTATTTCACTTCCCGAGCCCCTGGAAGCATGAAAATCACTTTAAACATGCTAATTTTAGCTCTAACACTGATGATCCACCTACAAATGTAAACTGACGTCCAAAAATAAAACATTTGAAAACGGACCATTTTCCACATTTCTGAAGCATGACGTAATGGGGGGGGTGTTATCTCTTTTGTCGAAAATCAGCCGTTTTTGCTCGAACATTAAATGCCTCCAAATGGTATTTAATTAACTTCCCGGGGTGAAGAAACCCTTTTTGAGAACTCAGAGTGAGTAAATTGGCCATTTTCATGCACTTTTAACCATTCCATAAATCTTGTGTTTTGGGCCCCTGGAAGCATGAAAATCAGTTTAAACATGCTAATTTTAGCTCTAACACTGATGATCCACCTACAAATGTGAACTGACGTTCAAAAATAAAACATTTGAAAACGGACCATTTTCCACATTTCTGAAGCATGACGTAATGGGGGGGTGTTATCTCTTTTGTCGAAAATCAGCCGTTTTTGCTCGAACATTAAATGCCTCCAAATGGTATTTATTTTACTTCCCGAGCCCCTGGAAGCATGAAAATCACTTTAAACATGCTAATTTTAGCTCTAACACTGATGATCCACCTACAAATGTGAACTGACGTTCAAAAATAAAACATTTGAAAACGGACCATTTTCCACATTTCTGAAGCATGACGTAATGGGGGGGTGTTATCTCTTTTGTCGAAAATCAGCCGTTTTTGCTCGAACATTAAATGCCTCCAAATGGTATTTATTTCACTTCCCGAGCCCCTGGAAGCATGGAAATCACTTTAAACATGCTAATTTTAGCTCTAACACTGATGATCCACCTACAAATGTGAACTGACGTTCAAAAATAAAACATTTGAAAACGGACCATTTTCCACATTTCTGAAGCATGACGTAATGGGGGGGTGTTATCTCTTTTGTCGAAAATCAGCCGTTTTTGCTCGAACATTAAATGCCTCCAAATGGTATTTATTTCACTTCCCGAGCCCCTGGAAGCATGAAAATCACTTTAAACATGCTAATTTTAGCTCTAACACTGATGATCCACCTACAAATGTGAACTGACGTTCAAAAATAAAACATTTGAAAACGGACCATTTTCCACATTTCTGAAGCATGACGTAATGGGGGGGTGTTATCTCTTTTGTCGAAAATGAGCCGTTTTTGCTCGAACATTAAATGCCTCCAAATGGTATTTATTTCACTTCCCGAGCCCCTGGAAGCATGAAAATCACTTTAAACATGCTAATTTTAGCTCTAACACTGATGATCCACCTACAAATGTGAACTGACGTTCATAAATAAAACATTTGAAAACGGACCATTTTCCACATTTCTGAAGCATGACGTAATGGGGGGTGTTATCTCTTTTGTCGAAAATCAGCCGTTTTTGCTCGAACATTAAATGCCTCCAAATGGTATTTAATTAACTTCCCGAGCTCCTGGAAGCATGAAAATCACTTTAAACATGCTAATTTTAGCTCTAACACTGATGATCCACCTACAAATGTGAACTCACGTTCAAAAATCAAACATTTGAAAACGGACCATTTTCCACATTTCTGAAGCATGACGTAATGGGGGGGTGTTATCTCTTTTGTCGAAAATCAGCCGTTTTTGCTCGAACATTAAATGCCTCCAAATGGTATTTAATTAACTTCCCGGGGTGAAGAAACCCTTTTTGAGAACTCAGAGTGAGTAAATTGGCCATTTTCATGCACTTTTAACCATTCCATAAATCTTGTGTTTAGGGCCCCTGGAAGCATGAAAATCACTTTAAACATGCTAATTTTAGCTCTAACACTGATGATCCACCTACAAATGTGAACTGACGTTCAAAAATAAAACATTTGAAAACGGACCATTTTCCACATTTCTGAAGCATGACGTAATGGGGGGGTGTTATCTCTTTTGTCCAAAATCAGCCGTTTTTGCTCGAACATTAAATGCCTCCAAATGGTATTTATTTCACTTCCCGAGCCCCTGGAAGCATGAAAATCACTTTAAACATGCTAATTTTAGCTCTAACACTGATGATCTACCTACAAATGTGAACTGACGTTCAAAAACAAAACATTTGAAAACGGACCATTTTCCACATTTCTGAAGCATGATGTGGGGGGGTGTTATCTCTTTTGTCGAAAATCAGCCGTTTTTGCTCGAACATTAAATGCCTCCAAATGGTATTTAATTAACTTCCCGAGCCCCTGGAAGCATGAAAATCACTTTAAACATGCTAATTTTAGCTCTAACACTGATGATCCACCTACAAATGTGAACTGACGTTCAAAAATAAAACATTTGAAAACGGACCATTTTCCACATTTCTGAAGCATGACGTAATGGGGGGGTGTTATCTCTTTTGTCGAAAATCAGCCGTTTTTGCTGGAACATTAAATGCCTCCAAATGGTATTTATTTCACTTCCCGAGCCCCTGGAAGCATGAAAATCACTTTAAACATGCTAATTTTAGCTCTAACACTGATGATCCACCTACAAATGTGAACTGACGTTCAAAAATAAAACATTTGAAAACGGACCATTTTCCACATTTCTGAAGCATGACGTAATGGGGGGGTGTTATCTCTTTTGTCGAAAATCAGCCGTTTTTGCTCGAACATTAAATGCCTCCAAATGGTATTTAATTAACTTCCCGGGGTGAAGAAACCCTTTTTGAGAACTCAGAGTGAGTAAATTGGCCATTTTCATGCACTTTTAACCATTCCATAAATCTTGTGTTTTGGGCCCCTGGAAGCATGAAAATCACTTTAAACATGCTAATTTTAGCTCTAACACTGATGATCCACCTACAAATGTGAACTGACGTTCAAAAATAAAACATTTGAAAACGGACCATTTTCCACATTTCTGAAGCATGACGTAATGGGGGGTGTTATCTCTTTTGTCGAAAATCAGCCGTTTTTGCTCGAACATTAAATGCCTCCAAATGGTATTTAATTAACTTCCCGAGCCCCTGGAAGCATGAAAATCACTTTAAACATGCTAATTTTAGCTCTAACACTGATGATCCACCTACAAATGTGAACTAACGTTCAAAAATAAAACATTTGAAAACGGATCATTTTCCACATTTCTGAAGCATGACGTAATGGGGGGGTGTTATCTCTTTTGTCGAAAATCAGCCGTTTTTGCTCGAACATTAAATGCCTCCAAATGGTATTTATTTCACTTCCCGAGCCCCTGGAAGCATGAAAATCACTTTAAACATGCTAATTTTAGCTCTAACACTGACGATCCACCTACAAATGTGAACTGACGTTCAAAAATAAAACATTTGAAAACGGACCATTTTCCACATTTCTGAAGCATGACGTAATGGGGGGGTGTTATCTCTTTTGTCGAAAATCAGCCGTTTTTGCTCGAACATTAAATGCCTCCAAATGGTATTTAATTAACTTCCCGGGGTGAAGAAACCCTTTTTGAGAACTCAGAGTGAGTAAATTGGCCATTTTCATGCACTTTTAACCATTCCATAAATCTTGTGTTTTGGGCCCCTGGAAGCATGAAAATCACTTTAAACATGCTAATTTTAGCTCTAACACTGATGATCCACCTACAAATGTGAACTGACGTTCAAAAATAAAACATTTGAAAACGGACCATTTTCCACATTTCTGAAGCATGACGTAATGGGGGGTGTTATCTCTTTTGTCGAAAATCAGCCGTTTTTGCTCGAACATTAAATGCCTCCAAATGGTATTTAATTAACTTCCCGAGCCCCTGGAAGCATGAAAATCACTTTAAACATGCTAATTTTAGCTCTAACACTGATGATCCACCTACAAATGTGAACTAACGTTCAAAAATAAAACATTTGAAAACGGATCATTTTCCACATTTCTGAAGCATGACGTAATGGGGGGGTGTTATCTCTTTTGTCGAAAATCAGCCGTTTTTGCTCGAACATTAAATGCCTCCAAATGGTATTTATTTCACTTCCCGAGCCCCTGGAAGCATGAAAATCACTTTAAACATGCTAATTTTAGCTCTAACACTGACGATCCACCTACAAATGTGAACTGACGTTCAAAAATAAAACATTTGAAAACTGACCATTTTCCACATTTCTGAAGCATGACGTAATGGGGGGGTGTTATCTCTTTTGTCGAAAATCAGCCGTTTTTGCTCGAACATTAAATGCCTCCAAATGGTATTTATTTCACTTCCCGAGCCCCTGGAAGCATGAAAATCACTTTAAACATGCTAATTTTAGCTCTAACACTGATGATCCACCTACAAATGTGAACTGACGTTCAAAAATAAAACATTTGAAAACGGACCATTTTCCACATTTCTGAAGCATGACGTAATGGGGGGGTGTTATCTCTTTTGTCGAAAATCAGCCGTTTTTGCTGGAACATTAAATGCCTCCAAATGGTATTTATTTCACTTCCCGAGCCCCTGGAAGCATGAAAATCACTTTAAACATGCTAATTTTTGCTCTAACACTGATGATCCACCTACAAATGTGAACTGACGTTCAAAAATAAAACATTTGAAAACGGACCATTTTCCACATTTCTGAAGCATGACGTAATGGGGGGGTGTTATCTCTTTTGTCGAAAATCAGCCATTTTTGTTCGAACATTAAATGCCTCCAAATGGTATTTAATTAACTTCCCGGGGTGAAAAAACCCTTTTTGAGAACTCAGAGTGAGTAAATTGGCCATTTTCATGCACTTTTAACCATTCCATAAATCTTGTGTTTTGGGCCCCTGGAAGCATGAAAATCAGTTTAAACATGCTAATTTTAGCTCTAACACTGATGATCCACCTACAAATGTGAACTGACGTTCAAAAATAAAACATTTGAAAACGGACCATTTTCCACATTTCTGAAGCATGACGTAATGGGGGGGTGTTATCTCTTTTGTCGAAAATCAGCCGCTTTTGCTCGAACATTAAATGCCTCCAAATGGTATTTATTTCACTTCCCGAGCCCCTGGAAGCATGAAAATCACTTTAAACATGCTAATTTTAGCTCTAACACTGATGATCCACCTACAAATGTGAACTGACGTTCAAAAATAAAACATTTGAAAACGGACCATTTTCCACATTTCTGAAGCATGACGTAATGGGGGGGTGTTATCTCTTTTGTCGAAAATCAGCCGTTTTTGCTCGAACATTAAATGCCTCCAAATGGTATTTATTTCACTTCCCGAGCCCCTGGAAGCATGAAAATCACTTTAAACATGCTAATTTTAGCTCTAACACTGATGATCCACCTACAAATGTGAACTGACGTTCAAAAATAAAACATTCGAAAACGGACCATTTTCCACATTTCTGAAGCATGACGTAATGGGGGGGTGTTATCTCTTTTGTCGAAAATCAGCCGTTTTTGCTCGAACATTAAATGCCTCCAAATGGTATTTGTTTCACTTCCCGAGCCCCTGGAAGCATGAAAATCACTTTAAACATGCTAATTTTAGCTCTAACACTGATGATCCACCTACAAATGTGAACTGACGTTCAAAAATAAAACATTTGAAAACGGACCATTTTCCACATTTCTGAAGCATGACGTAATGGGGGGGTGTTATCTCTTTTGTCGAAAATCAGCCGTTTTTGCTCGAACATTAAATGCCTCCAAATGGTATTTATTTCACTTCACGAGCCCCTGGAAGCATGAAAATCACTTTAAACATGCTAATTTTAGCTCTAACACTGATGATCCACCTACAAATGTGAACTGACGTTCAAAAATAAAACATTTGAAAACGGACCATTTTCCACATTTCTGAAGCATGACGTAATGGGGGGGTGTTATCTCTTTTGTCGAAAATCAGCCGTTTTTGCTCGAACATTAAATGCCTCCAAATGGTATTTAATTAACTTCCCGAGCCCCTGGAAGCATGAAAATCACTTTAAACATGCTAATTTTAGCTCTAACACTGATGATCCACCTACAAATGTGAACTGACGTTCAAAAATAAAACATTTGAAAACGGACCATTTTCCACATTTCTGAAGCATGACGTAATGGGGGGGTGTTATCTCTTTTGTCGAAAATCAGCCGTTTTTGCTCGAACATTAAATGCCTCCAAATGGTATTTAATTAACTTCCCGGGGTGAAGAAACCCTTTTTGAGAACTCAGAGTGAGTAAATTGGCCATTTTCATGCACTTTTAACCATTCCATAAATCTTGTGTTTTGGGCCCCTGGAAGCATGAAAATCAGTTTAAACATGCTAATTTTAGCTCTAACACTGATGATCCACCTACAAATGTGAACTGACGTTCAAAAATAAAACATTTGAAAACGGACCATTTTCCACATTTCTGAAGCATGACGTAATGGGGGGGTGTTATCTCTTTTGTCGAAAATCAGCCGTTTTTGCTCGAACATTAAATGCCTCCAAATGGTATTTATTTCACTTCCCGAGCCCCTGGAAGCATGAAAATCAATTTAAACATGCTAATTTTAGCTCTAACACTGATGATCCACCTACAAATGTGAACTGACGTTCAAAAATAAAACATTTGAAAAAGGACCATTTTCCACATTTCTGAAGCATGACGTAATGGGGGGGTGTTATCTCTTTTGTCGAAAATCAGCCGTTTTTGCTCGAACATTAAATGCCTCCAAATGGTATTTATTTCACTTCCCGAGCCCCTGGAAGCATGAAAATCACTTTAAACATGCTAATTTTAGCTCTAACACTGATGATCCACCTACAAATGTGAACTGACGTTCAAAAATAAAACATTTGAAAATGGACCATTTTCCACATTTCTGAAGCATGACGTAATGGGGGGGTGTTATCTCTTTTGTCGAAAATCAGCCGTTTTTGCTCGAACATTAAATGCCTCCAAAGGGTATTTATTTTACTTCCCGAGCCCCTGGAACCATGAAAATCACTTTAAACATGCTAATTTTAGCTCTAACACTGATGATCCACCTACAAATGTGAACTGACGTTCAAAAATAAAACATTTGAAAAAGGACCATTTTCCACATTTCTGAAGCATGACGTAATGGGGGGGTGTTATCTCTTTTGTCGAAAATCAGCCGTTTTTGCTCGAACATTAAATGCCTCCAAATGGTATTTAATTAACTTCCCGGGGTGAAGAAACCCTTTTTGAGAACTCAGAGTGAGTAAATTGGCCATTTTCATGCACTTTTAACCATTCCATAAATCTTGTGTTTTGGGCCCCTGGAAGCATGAAAATCACTTTAAACATGCTAATTTTAGCTCTAACACTGATGATCCACCTACAAATGTGAACTGACGTTCAAAAATAAAACATTTGAAAACGGACCATTTTCCATATTTCTGAAGCATGACGTAATGGGGGGGTGTTATCTCTTTTGTCGAAAATCAGCCGTTTTTGCTCGAACATTAAATGCCTCCAAATGGTATTTAATTAACTTCCCGGGGTGAAGAAACCCTTTTTGAGAACTCAGAGTGAGTAAATTGGCCATTTTCATGCACTTTTAACCATTCCATAAATCTTGTGTTTTGGGCCCCTGGAAGCATGAAAATCACTTTAAACATGCTAATTTTAGCTCTAACACTGATGATCCACCTACAAATGTGAACTGACGTTCAAAAATAAAACATTTGAAAACGGACCATTTTCCACATTTCTGAAGCATGACGTAATGGGGGGGTGTTATCTCTTTTGTCGAAAATCAGCCGTTTTTGCTCGAACATTAAATGCCTCCAAATGGTATTTAATTAACTTCCCGAGCCCCTGGAAGCATGGAAATCACTTTAAACATGCTAATTTTAGCTCTAACACTGATGATCCACCTACAAATGTGAACTGACGTTCAAAAATAAAACATTTGAAAACGGACCATTTTCCACATTTCTGAAGCATGACGTAATGGGGGGGTGTTATCTCTTTTGTCGAAAATCAGCCGTTTTTGCTCGAACATTAAATGCCTCCAAATGGTATTTATTTCACTTCCCGAGCCCCTGGAAGCATGAAAATCACTTTAAACATGCTAATTTTAGCTCTAACACTGATGATCCACCTACAAATGTGAACTGACGTTCAAAAATAAAACATTTGAAAACGGACCATTTTCCACATTTCTGAAGCATGACGTAATGGGGGGTGTTATCTCTTTTGTCGAAAATGAGCCGTTTTTGCTCGAACATTAAATGCCTCCAAATGGTATTTATTTCACTTCCCGAGCCCCTGGAAGCATGAAAATCACTTTAAACATGCTAATTTTAGCTCTAACACTGATGATCCACCTACAAATGTGAACTGACGTTCATAAATAAAACATTTGAAAACGGACCATTTTCCACATTTCTGAAGCATGACGTAATGGGGGGTGTTATCTCTTTTGTCGAAAATCAGCCGTTTTTGCTCGAACATTAAATGCCTCCAAATGGTATTTAATTAACTTCCCGAGCCCCTGGAAGCATGAAAATCACTTTAAACATGCTAATTTTAGCTCTAACACTGATGATCCACCTACAAATGTGAACTCACGTTCAAAAATCAAACATTTGAAAACGGACCATTTTCCACATTTCTGAAGCATGACGTAATGGGGGGGTGTTATCTCTTTTGTCGAAAATCAGCCGTTTTTGCTCGAACATTAAATGCCTCCAAATGGTATTTAATTAACTTCCCGGGGTGAAGAAACCCTTTTTGAGAACTCAGAGTGAGTAAATTGGCCATTTTCATGCACTTTTAACCATTCCATAAATCTTGTGTTTTGGGCCCCTGGAAGCATGAAAATCACTTTAAACATGCTAATTTTAGCTCTAACACTGATGATCCACCTACAAATGTGAACTGACGTTCAAAAATAAAACATTTGAAAACGGACCATTTTCCACATTTCTGAAGCATGACGTAATGGGGGGTGTTATCTCTTTTGTCGAAAATCAGCCGTTTTTGCTCGAACATTAAATGCCTCCAAATGGTATTTAATTAACTTCCCGAGCCCCTGGAAGCATGAAAATCACTTTAAACATGCTAATTTTAGCTCTAACACTGATGATCCACCTACAAATGTGAACTAACGTTCAAAAATAAAACATTTGAAAACGGATCATTTTCCACATTTCTGAAGCATGACGTAATGGGGGGGTGTTATCTCTTTTGTCGAAAATCAGCCGTTTTTGCTCGAACATTAAATGCCTCCAAATGGTATTTATTTCACTTCCCGAGCCCCTGGAAGCATGAAAATCACTTTAAACATGCTAATTTTAGCTCTAACACTGACGATCCACCTACAAATGTGAACTGACGTTCAAAAATAAAACATTTGAAAACTGACCATTTTCCACATTTCTGAAGCATGACGTAATGGGGGGGTGTTATCTCTTTTGTCGAAAATCAGCCGTTTTTGCTCGAACATTAAATGCCTCCAAATGGTATTTATTTCACTTCCCGAGCCCCTGGAAGCATGAAAATCACTTTAAACATGCTAATTTTAGCTCTAACACTGATGATCCACCTACAAATATGAACTGACGTTCAAAAATAAAACATTTGAAAACGGACCATTTTCCACATTTCTGAAGCATGACGTAATGGGGGGGTGTTATCTCTTTTGTCGAAAATCAGCCGTTTTTGCTGGAACATTAAATGCCTCCAAATGGTATTTATTTCACTTCCCGAGCCCCTGGAAGCATGAAAATCACTTTAAACATGCTAATTTTTGCTCTAACACTGATGATCCACCTACAAATGTGAACTGACGTTCAAAAATAAAACATTTGAAAACGGACCATTTTCCACATTTCTGAAGCATGACGTAATGGGGGGGTGTTATCTCTTTTGTCGAAAATCAGCCGTTTTTGCTGGAACATTAAATGCCTCCAAATGGTATTTATTTCACTTCCCGAGCCCCTGGAAGCATGAAAATCACTTTAAACATGCTAATTTTTGCTCTAACACTGATGATCCACCTACAAATGTGAACTGACGTTCAAAAATAAAACATTTGAAAACGGACCATTTTCCACATTTCTGAAGCATGACGTAATGGGGGGGTGTTATCTCTTTTGTCGAAAATCAGCCATTTTTGTTCGAACATTAAATGCCTCCAAATGGTATTTAATTAACTTCCCGGGGTGAAGAAACCCTTTTTGAGAACTCAGAGTGAGTAAATTGGCCATTTTCATGCACTTTTAACCATTCCATAAATCTTGTGTTTTGGGCCCCTGGAAGCATGAAAATCAGTTTAAACATGCTAATTTTAGCTCTAACACTGATGATCCACCTACAAATGTGAACTGACGTTCAAAAATAAAACATTTGAAAACGGACCATTTTCCACATTTCTGAAGCATGACGTAATGGGGGGGTGTTATCTCTTTTGTCGAAAATCAGCCGCTTTTGCTCGAACATTAAATGCCTCCAAATGGTATTTATTTCACTTCCCGAGCCCCTGGAAGCATGAAAATCACTTTAAACATGCTAATTTTAGCTCTAACACTGATGATCCACCTACAAATGTGAACTGACGTTCAAAAATAAAACATTTGAAAACGGACCATTTTCCACATTTCTGAAGCATGACGTAATGGGGGGGTGTTATCTCTTTTGTCGAAAATCAGCCGTTTTTGCTCGAACATTAAATGCCTCCAAATGGTATTTATTTCACTTCCCGAGCCCCTGGAAGCATGAAAATCACTTTAAACATGCTAATTTTAGCTCTAACACTGATGATCCACCTACAAATGTGAACTGACGTTCAAAAATAAAACATTTGAAAACGGACCATATTCCACATTTCTGAAGCATGACGTAAGGGGGGGTGTTATCTCTTTTGTCGAAAATCAGCCGTTTTTGCTCGAACATTAAATGCCTCCAAATGGTATTTAATTAACTTCCCGGGGTGAAGAAACCCTTTTTGAGAACTCAGAGTGAGTAAATTGGCCATTTTCATGCACTTTTAACCAATCCATAAATCTTGTGTTTAGGGCCCCTGGAAGCATGAAAATCACTTTAAACATGCTAATTTTAGCTCTAACACTGATGATCCACCTACAAATGTGAACTGACGTTCAAAAATAAAACATTTGAAAACGGACCATTTTCCACATTTCTGAAGCATGACGTAATGGGGGGTGTTATCTCTTTTGTCGAAAATCAGCCGTTTTTGCTCGAACATTAAATGCCTCCAAATGGTATTTAATTAACTTCCCGAGCCCCTGGAAGCATGAAAATCACTTTAAACATGCTAATTTTAGCTCTAACACTGATGATCCACCTACAAATGTGAACTCACGTTCAAAAATCAAACATTTGAAAACGGACCATTTTCCACATTTCTGAAGCATGACGTAATGGGGGGGTGTTATCTCTTTTGTCGAAAATCAGCCGTTTTTGCTCGAACATTAAATGCCTCCAAATGGTATTTAATTAACTTCCCGGGGTGAAGAAACCCTTTTTGAGAACTCAGAGTGAGTAAATTGGCCATTTTCATGCACTTTTAACCATTCCATAAATCTTGTGTTTTGGGCCCCTGGAAGCATGAAAATCACTTTAAACATGCTAATTTTAGCTCTAACACTGATGATCCACCTACAAATGTGAACTGACGTTCAAAAATAAAACATTTGAAAACGGACCATTTTCCACATTTCTGAAGCATGACGTAATGGGGGGTGTTATCTCTTTTGTCGAAAATCAGCCGTTTTTGCTCGAACATTAAATGCCTCCAAATGGTATTTAATTAACTTCCCGAGCCCCTGGAAGCATGAAAATCACTTTAAACATGCTAATTTTAGCTCTAACACTGATGATCCACCTACAAATGTGAACTAACGTTCAAAAATAAAACATTTGAAAACGGATCATTTTCCACATTTCTGAAGCATGACGTAATGGGGGGGTGTTATCTCTTTTGTCGAAAATCAGCCGTTTTTGCTCGAACATTAAATGCCTCCAAATGGTATTTATTTCACTTCCCGAGCCCCTGGAAGCATGAAAATCACTTTAAACATGCTAATTTTAGCTCTAACACTGACGATCCACCTACAAATGTGAACTGACGTTCAAAAATAAAACATTTGAAAACTGACCATTTTCCACATTTCTGAAGCATGACGTAATGGGGGGGTGTTATCTCTTTTGTCGAAAATCAGCCGTTTTTGCTCGAACATTAAATGCCTCCAAATGGTATTTATTTCACTTCCCGAGCCCCTGGAAGCATGAAAATCACTTTAAACATGCTAATTTTAGCTCTAACACTGATGATCCACCTACAAATATGAACTGACGTTCAAAAATAAAACATTTGAAAACGGACCATTTTCCACATTTCTGAAGCATGACGTAATGGGGGGGTGTTATCTCTTTTGTCGAAAATCAGCCGTTTTTGCTGGAACATTAAATGCCTCCAAATGGTATTTATTTCACTTCCCGAGCCCCTGGAAGCATGAAAATCACTTTAAACATGCTAATTTTTGCTCTAACACTGATGATCCACCTACAAATGTGAACTGACGTTCAAAAATAAAACATTTGAAAACGGACCATTTTCCACATTTCTGAAGCATGACGTAATGGGGGGGTGTTATCTCTTTTGTCGAAAATCAGCCGTTTTTGCTGGAACATTAAATGCCTCCAAATGGTATTTATTTCACTTCCCGAGCCCCTGGAAGCATGAAAATCACTTTAAACATGCTAATTTTTGCTCTAACACTGATGATCCACCTACAAATGTGAACTGACGTTCAAAAATAAAACATTTGAAAACGGACCATTTTCCACATTTCTGAAGCATGACGTAATGGGGGGGTGTTATCTCTTTTGTCGAAAATCAGCCATTTTTGTTCGAACATTAAATGCCTCCAAATGGTATTTAATTAACTTCCCGGGGTGAAGAAACCCTTTTTGAGAACTCAGAGTGAGTAAATTGGCCATTTTCATGCACTTTTAACCATTCCATAAATCTTGTGTTTTGGGCCCCTGGAAGCATGAAAATCAGTTTAAACATGCTAATTTTAGCTCTAACACTGATGATCCACCTACAAATGTGAACTGACGTTCAAAAATAAAACATTTGAAAACGGACCATTTTCCACATTTCTGAAGCATGACGTAATGGGGGGGTGTTATCTCTTTTGTCGAAAATCAGCCGCTTTTGCTCGAACATTAAATGCCTCCAAATGGTATTTATTTCACTTCCCGAGCCCCTGGAAGCATGAAAATCACTTTAAACATGCTAATTTTAGCTCTAACACTGATGATCCACCTACAAATGTGAACTGACGTTCAAAAATAAAACATTTGAAAACGGACCATTTTCCACATTTCTGAAGCATGACGTAATGGGGGGGTGTTATCTCTTTTGTCGAAAATCAGCCGTTTTTGCTCGAACATTAAATGCCTCCAAATGGTATTTATTTCACTTCCCGAGCCCCTGGAAGCATGAAAATCACTTTAAACATGCTAATTTTAGCTCTAACACTGATGATCCACCTACAAATGTGAACTGACGTTCAAAAATAAAACATTCGAAAACGGACCATTTTCCACATTTCTGAAGCATGACGTAATGGGGGGGTGTTATCTCTTTTGTCGAAAATCAGCCGTTTTTGCTCGAACATTAAATGCCTCCAAATGGTATTTGTTTCACTTCCCGAGCCCCTGGAAGCATGAAAATCACTTTAAACATGCTAATTTTAGCTCTAACACTGATGATCCACCTACAAATGTGAACTGACGTTCAAAAATAAAACATTTGAAAACGGACCATTTTCCACATTTCTGAAGCATGACGTAATGGGGGGGTGTTATCTCTTTTGTCGAAAATCAGCCGTTTTTGCTCGAACATTAAATGCCTCCAAATGGTATTTATTTCACTTCACGAGCCCCTGGAAGCATGAAAATCACTTTAAACATGCTAATTTTAGCTCTAACACTGATGATCCACCTACAAATGTGAACTGACGTTCAAAAATAAAACATTTGAAAACGGACCATTTTCCACATTTCTGAAGCATGACGTAATGGGGGGGTGTTATCTCTTTTGTCGAAAATCAGCCGTTTTTGCTCGAACATTAAATGCCTCCAAATGGTATTTAATTAACTTCCCGAGCCCCTGGAAGCATGAAAATCACTTTAAACATGCTAATTTTAGCTCTAACACTGATGATCCACCTACAAATGTGAACTGACGTTCAAAAATAAAACATTTGAAAACGGACCATTTTCCACATTTCTGAAGCATGACGTAATGGGGGGGTGTTATCTCTTTTGTCGAAAATCAGCCGTTTTTGCTCGAACATTAAATGCCTCCAAATGGTATTTAATTAACTTCCCGGGGTGAAGAAACCCTTTTTGAGAACTCAGAGTGAGTAAATTGGCCATTTTCATGCACTTTTAACCATTCCATAAATCTTGTGTTTTGGGCCCCTGGAAGCATGAAAATCAGTTTAAACATGCTAATTTTAGCTCTAACACTGATGATCCACCTACAAATGTGAACTGACGTTCAAAAATAAAACATTTGAAAACGGACCATTTTCCACATTTCTGAAGCATGACGTAATGGGGGGGTGTTATCTCTTTTGTCGAAAATCAGCCGTTTTTGCTCGAACATTAAATGCCTCCAAATGGTATTTATTTCACTTCCCGAGCCCCTGGAAGCATGAAAATCAATTTAAACATGCTAATTTTAGCTCTAACACTGATGATCCACCTACAAATGTGAACTGACGTTCAAAAATAAAACATTTGAAAAAGGACCATTTTCCACATTTCTGAAGCATGACGTAATGGGGGGGTGTTATCTCTTTTGTCGAAAATCAGCCGTTTTTGCTCGAACATTAAATGCCTCCAAATGGTATTTATTTCACTTCCCGAGCCCCTGGAAGCATGAAAATCACTTTAAACATGCTAATTTTAGCTCTAACACTGATGATCCACCTACAAATGTGAACTGACGTTCAAAAATAAAACATTTGAAAATGGACCATTTTCCACATTTCTGAAGCATGACGTAATGGGGGGGTGTTATCTCTTTTGTCGAAAATCAGCCGTTTTTGCTCGAACATTAAATGCCTCCAAATGGTATTTATTTCACTTCCCGAGCCCCTGGAAGCATGAAAATCACTTTAAACATGCTAATTTTAGCTCTAACACTGATGATCCACCTACAAATGTGAACTGACGTTCAAAAATAAAACATTTGAAAACGGACCATTTTCCACATTTCTGAAGCATGACGTAATGGGGGGGTGTTATCTCTTTTGTCGAAAATCAGCCGTTTTTGCTCGAACATTAAATGCCTCCAAAGGGTATTTATTTTACTTCCCGAGCCCCTGGAACCATGAAAATCACTTTAAACATGCTAATTTTAGCTCTAACACTGATGATCCACCTACAAATGTGAACTGACGTTCAAAAATAAAACATTTGAAAAAGGACCATTTTCCACATTTCTGAAGCATGACGTAATGGGGGGGTGTTATCTCTTTTGTCGAAAATCAGCCGTTTTTGCTCGAACATTAAATGCCTCCAAATGGTATTTAATTAACTTCCCGGGGTGAAGAAACCCTTTTTGAGAACTCAGAGTGAGTAAATTGGCCATTTTCATGCACTTTTAACCATTCCATAAATCTTGTGTTTTGGGCCCCTGGAAGCATGAAAATCACTTTAAACATGCTAATTTTAGCTCTAACACTGATGATCCACCTACAAATGTGAACTGACGTTCAAAAATAAAACATTTGAAAACGGACCATTTTCCATATTTCTGAAGCATGACGTAATGGGGGGGTGTTATCTCTTTTGTCGAAAATCAGCCGTTTTTGCTCGAACATTAAATGCCTCCAAATGGTATTTAATTAACTTCCCGGGGTGAAGAAACCCTTTTTGAGAACTCAGAGTGAGTAAATTGGCCATTTTCATGCACTTTTAACCATTCCATAAATCTTGTGTTTTGGGCC
Source organism: Lissotriton vulgaris (assembly GCF_964263255.1). Classification (NCBI taxonomy): domain Eukaryota; kingdom Metazoa; phylum Chordata; class Amphibia; order Caudata; family Salamandridae; genus Lissotriton; species Lissotriton vulgaris. Next base: position 337,981 of record NW_028250991.1, read on the forward strand.
CCTGGAAGCATGAAAATCACTTTAAACATGCTAATTTTAGCTCTAACACTGATGATCCACCTACAAATGTGAACTGACGTTCAAAAATAAAACATTTGAAAACGGACTATTTTCCACATTTCTGAAGCATGACGTAATGGGGGGGTGTTATCTCTTTTGTCGAAAATCAGCCGTTTTTGCTCGAACATTAAATGCCTCCAAATGGTATTTAATTAACTTCCCGAGCCCCTGGAAGCATGGAAATCACTTTAAACATGCTAATTTTAGCTCTAACACTGATGATCCACCTACAAATGTGAACTGACGTTCAAAAATAAAACATTTGAAAACGGACCATTTTCCACATTTCTGAAGCATGACGTAATGGGGGGGTGTTATCTCTTTTGTCGAAAATCAGCCGTTTTTGCTCGAACATTAAATGCCTCCAAATGGTATTTATTTCACTTCCCGAGCCCCTGGAAGCATGAAAATCACTTTAAACATGCTAATTTTAGCTCTAACACTGATGATCCACCTACAAATGTGAACTGACGTTCAAAAATAAAACATTTGAAAACGGACCATTTTCCACATTTCTGAAGCATGACGTAATGGGGGGTGTTATCTCTTTTGTCGAAAATGAGCCGTTTTTGCTCGAACATTAAATGCCTCCAAATGGTATTTATTTCACTTCCCGAGCCCCTGGAAGCATGAAAATCACTTTAAACATGCTAATTTTAGCTCTAACACTGATGATCCACCTACAAATGTGAACTGACGTTCATAAATAAAACATTTGAAAACGGACCATTTTCCACATTTCTGAAGCATGACGTAATGGGGGGTGTTATCTCTTTTGTCGAAAATCAGCCGTTTTTGCTCGAACATTAAATGCCTCCAAATGGTATTTAATTAACTTCCCGAGCCCCTGGAAGCATGAAAATCACTTTAAACATGCTAATTTTAGCTCTAACACTGATGATCCACCTACAAATGTGAACTCACGTTCAAAAATCAAACATTTGAAAACGGACCATTTTCCACATTTCTGAAGCATGACGTAATGGGGGGGTGTTATCTCTTTTGTCGAAAATCAGCCGTTTTTGCTCGAACATTAAATGCCTCCAAATGGTATTTAATTAACTTCCCGGGGTGAAGAAACCCTTTTTGAGAACTCAGAGTGAGTAAATTGGCCATTTTCATGCACTTTTAACCATTCCATAAATCTTGTGTTTAGGGCCCCTGGAAGCATGAAAATCACTTTAAACATGCTAATTTTAGCTCTAACACTGATGATCCACCTACAAATGTGAACTGACGTTCAAAAATAAAACATTTGAAAACGGACCATTTTCCACATTTCTGAAGCATGACGTAATGGGGGGGTGTTATCTCTTTTGTCCAAAATCAGCCGTTTTTGCTCGAACATTAAATGCCTCCAAATGGTATTTATTTCACTTCCCGAGCCCCTGGAAGCATGAAAATCACTTTAAACATGCTAATTTTAGCTCTAACACTGATGATCCACCTACAAATGTGAACTGACGTTCAAAAATAAAACATTTGAAAATGGACCATTTTCCACATTTCTGAAGCATGACGTAATGGGGGGGTGTTATCTCTTTTGTCGAAAATCAGCCGTTTTTGCTCGAACATTAAATGCCTCCAAATGGTATTTATTTCACTTCCCGAGCCCCTGGAAGCATGAAAATCACTTTAAACATGCTAATTTTAGCTCTAACACTGATGATCCACCTACAAATGTGAACTGACGTTCAAAAATAAAACATTTGAAAACGGACCATTTTCCACATTTCTGAAGCATGACGTAATGGGGGGGTGTTATCTCTTTTGTCGAAAATCAGCCGTTTTTGCTCGAACATTAAATGCCTCCAAAGGGTATTTATTTTACTTCCCGAGCCCCTGGAACCATGAAAATCACTTTAAACATGCTAATTTTAGCTCTAACACTGATGATCCACCTACAAATGTGAACTGACGTTCAAAAATAAAACATTTGAAAAAGGACCATTTTCCACATTTCTGAAGCATGACGTAATGGGGGGGTGTTATCTCTTTTGTCGAAAATCAGCCGTTTTTGCTCGAACATTAAATGCCTCCAAATGGTATTTAATTAACTTCCCGGGGTGAAGAAACCCTTTTTGAGAACTCAGAGTGAGTAAATTGGCCATTTTCATGCACTTTTAACCATTCCATAAATCTTGTGTTTTGGGCCCCTGGAAGCATGAAAATCACTTTAAACATGCTAATTTTAGCTCTAACACTGATGATCCACCTACAAATGTGAACTGACGTTCAAAAATAAAACATTTGAAAACGGACCATTTTCCATATTTCTGAAGCATGACGTAATGGGGGGGTGTTATCTCTTTTGTCGAAAATCAGCCGTTTTTGCTCGAACATTAAATGCCTCCAAATGGTATTTAATTAACTTCCCGGGGTGAAGAAACCCTTTTTGAGAACTCAGAGTGAGTAAATTGGCCATTTTCATGCACTTTTAACCATTCCATAAATCTTGTGTTTTGGGCCCCTGGAAGCATGAAAATCACTTTAAACATGCTAATTTTAGCTCTAACACTGATGATCCACCTACAAATGTGAACTGACGTTCAAAAATAAAACATTTGAAAACGGACCATTTTCCACATTTCTGAAGCATGACGTAATGGGGGGGTGTTATCTCTTTTGTCGAAAATCAGCCGTTTTTGCTCGAACATTAAATGCCTCCAAATGGTATTTAATTAACTTCCCGAGCCCCTGGAAGCATGGAAATCACTTTAAACATGCTAATTTTAGCTCTAACACTGATGATCCACCTACAAATGTGAACTGACGTTCAAAAATAAAACATTTGAAAACGGACCATTTTCCACATTTCTGAAGCATGACGTAATGGGGGGGTGTTATCTCTTTTGTCGAAAATCAGCCGTTTTTGCTCGAACATTAAATGCCTCCAAATGGTATTTATTTCACTTCCCGAGCCCCTGGAAGCATGAAAATCACTTTAAACATGCTAATTTTAGCTCTAACACTGATGATCCACCTACAAATGTGAACTGACGTTCAAAAATAAAACATTTGAAAACGGACCATTTTCCACATTTCTGAAGCATGACGTAATGGGGGGTGTTATCTCTTTTGTCGAAAATGAGCCGTTTTTGCTCGAACATTAAATGCCTCCAAATGGTATTTATTTCACTTCCCGAGCCCCTGGAAGCATGAAAATCACTTTAAACATGCTAATTTTAGCTCTAACACTGATGATCCACCTACAAATGTGAACTGACGTTCATAAATAAAACATTTGAAAACGGACCATTTTCCACATTTCTGAAGCATGACGTAATGGGGGGTGTTATCTCTTTTGTCGAAAATCAGCCGTTTTTGCTCGAACATTAAATGCCTCCAAATGGTATTTAATTAACTTCCCGAGCCCCTGGAAGCATGAAAATCACTTTAAACATGCTAATTTTAGCTCTAACACTGATGATCCACCTACAAATGTGAACTCACGTTCAAAAATCAAACATTTGAAAACGGACCATTTTCCACATTTCTGAAGCATGACGTAATGGGGGGGTGTTATCTCTTTTGTCGAAAATCAGCCGTTTTTGCTCGAACATTAAATGCCTCCAAATGGTATTTAATTAACTTCCCGGGGTGAAGAAACCCTTTTTGAGAACTCAGAGTGAGTAAATTGGCCATTTTCATGCACTTTTAACCATTCCATAAATCTTGTGTTTAGGGCCCCTGGAAGCATGAAAATCACTTTAAACATGCTAATTTTAGCTCTAACACTGATGATCCACCTACAAATGTGAACTGACGTTCAAAAATAAAACATTTGAAAACGGACCATTTTCCACATTTCTGAAGCATGACGTAATGGGGGGGTGTTATCTCTTTTGTCCAAAATCAGCCGTTTTTGCTCGAACATTAAATGCCTCCAAATGGTATTTATTTCACTTCCCGAGCCCCTGGAAGCATGAAAATCACTTTAAACATGCTAATTTTAGCTCTAACACTGATGATCTACCTACAAATGTGAACTGACGTTCAAAAACAAAACATTTGAAAACGGACCATTTTCCACATTTCTGAAGCATGATGTGGGGGGGTGTTATCTCTTTTGTCGAAAATCAGCCGTTTTTGCTCGAACATTAAATGCCTCCAAATGGTATTTAATTAACTTCCCGAGCCCCTGGAAGCATGAAAATCACTTTAAACATGCTAATTTTAGCTCTAACACTGATGATCCACCTACAAATGTGAACTGACGTTCAAAAATAAAACATTTGAAAACGGACCATTTTCCACATTTCTGAAGCATGACGTAATGGGGGGGTGTTATCTCTTTTGTCGAAAATCAGCCGTTTTTGCTGGAACATTAAATGCCTCCAAATGGTATTTATTTCACTTCCCGAGCCCCTGGAAGCATGAAAATCACTTTAAACATGCTAATTTTAGCTCTAACACTGATGATCCACCTACAAATGTGAACTGACGTTCAAAAATAAAACATTTGAAAACGGACCATTTTCCACATTTCTGAAGCATGACGTAATGGGGGGGTGTTATCTCTTTTGTCGAAAATCAGCCGTTTTTGCTCGAACATTAAATGCCTCCAAATGGTATTTAATTAACTTCCCGGGGTGAAGAAACCCTTTTTGAGAACTCAGAGTGAGTAAATTGGCCATTTTCATGCACTTTTAACCATTCCATAAATCTTGTGTTTTGGGCCCCTGGAAGCATGAAAATCACTTTAAACATGCTAATTTTAGCTCTAACACTGATGATCCACCTACAAATGTGAACTGACGTTCAAAAATAAAACATTTGAAAACGGACCATTTTCCACATTTCTGAAGCATGACGTAATGGGGGGTGTTATCTCTTTTGTCGAAAATCAGCCGTTTTTGCTCGAACATTAAATGCCTCCAAATGGTATTTAATTAACTTCCCGAGCCCCTGGAAGCATGAAAATCACTTTAAACATGCTAATTTTAGCTCTAACACTGATGATCCACCTACAAATGTGAACTAACGTTCAAAAATAAAACATTTGAAAACGGATCATTTTCCACATTTCTGAAGCATGACGTAATGGGGGGGTGTTATCTCTTTTGTCGAAAATCAGCCGTTTTTGCTCGAACATTAAATGCCTCCAAATGGTATTTATTTCACTTCCCGAGCCCCTGGAAGCATGAAAATCACTTTAAACATGCTAATTTTAGCTCTAACACTGACGATCCACCTACAAATGTGAACTGACGTTCAAAAATAAAACATTTGAAAACTGACCATTTTCCACATTTCTGAAGCATGACGTAATGGGGGGGTGTTATCTCTTTTGTCGAAAATCAGCCGTTTTTGCTCGAACATTAAATGCCTCCAAATGGTATTTATTTCACTTCCCGAGCCCCTGGAAGCATGAAAATCACTTTAAACATGCTAATTTTAGCTCTAACACTGATGATCCACCTACAAATATGAACTGACGTTCAAAAATAAAACATTTGAAAACGGACCATTTTCCACATTTCTGAAGCATGACGTAATGGGGGGGTGTTATCTCTTTTGTCGAAAATCAGCCGTTTTTGCTGGAACATTAAATGCCTCCAAATGGTATTTATTTCACTTCCCGAGCCCCTGGAAGCATGAAAATCACTTTAAACATGCTAATTTTAGCTCTAACACTGATGATCCACCTACAAATGTGAACTGACGTTCAAAAATAAAACATTTGAAAATGGACCATTTTCCACATTTCTGAAGCATGACGTAATGGGGGGGTGTTATCTCTTTTGTCGAAAATCAGCCGTTTTTGCTCGAACATTAAATGCCTCCAAATGGTATTTATTTCACTTCCCGAGCCCCTGGAAGCATGAAAATCACTTTAAACATGCTAATTTTAGCTCTAACACTGATGATCCACCTACAAATGTGAACTGACGTTCAAAAATAAAACATTTGAAAACGGACCATTTTCCACATTTCTGAAGCATGACGTAATGGGGGGGTGTTATCTCTTTTGTCGAAAATCAGCCGTTTTTGCTCGAACATTAAATGCCTCCAAAGGGTATTTATTTTACTTCCCGAGCCCCTGGAACCATGAAAATCACTTTAAACATGCTAATTTTAGCTCTAACACTGATGATCCACCTACAAATGTGAACTGACGTTCAAAAATAAAACATTTGAAAAAGGACCATTTTCCACATTTCTGAAGCATGACGTAATGGGGGGGTGTTATCTCTTTTGTCGAAAATCAGCCGTTTTTGCTCGAACATTAAATGCCTCCAAATGGTATTTAATTAACTTCCCGGGGTGAAGAAACCCTTTTTGAGAACTCAGAGTGAGTAAATTGGCCATTTTCATGCACTTTTAACCATTCCATAAATCTTGTGTTTTGGGCCCCTGGAAGCATGAAAATCACTTTAAACATGCTAATTTTAGCTCTAACACTGATGATCCACCTACAAATGTGAACTGACGTTCAAAAATAAAACATTTGAAAACGGACCATTTTCCATATTTCTGAAGCATGACGTAATGGGGGGGTGTTATCTCTTTTGTCGAAAATCAGCCGTTTTTGCTCGAACATTAAATGCCTCCAAATGGTATTTAATTAACTTCCCGGGGTGAAGAAACCCTTTTTGAGAACTCAGAGTGAGTAAATTGGCCATTTTCATGCACTTTTAACCATTCCATAAATCTTGTGTTTTGGGCCCCTGGAAGCATGAAAATCACTTTAAACATGCTAATTTTAGCTCTAACACTGATGATCCACCTACAAATGTGAACTGACGTTCAAAAATAAAATATTTGAAAACGGACCATTTTCCACATTTCTGAAGCATGACGTAATGGGGGGGTGTTATCTCTTTTGTCGAAAATCAGCCGTTTTTGCTCGAACATTAAATGCCTCCAAATGGTATTTAATTAACTTCCCGAGCCCCTGGAAGCATGGAAATCACTTTAAACATGCTAATTTTAGCTCTAACACTGATGATCCACCTACAAATGTGAACTGACGTTCAAAAATAAAACATTTGAAAACGGACCATTTTCCACATTTCTGAAGCATGACGTAATGGGGGGGTGTTATCTCTTTTGTCGAAAATCAGCCGTTTTTGCTCGAACATTAAATGCCTCCAAATGGTATTTATTTCACTTCCCGAGCCCCTGGAAGCATGAAAATCACTTTAAACATGCTAATTTTAGCTCTAACACTGATGATCCACCTACAAATGTGAACTGACGTTCAAAAATAAAACATTTGAAAACGGACCATTTTCCACATTTCTGAAGCATGACGTAATGGGGGGTGTTATCTCTTTTGTCGAAAATGAGCCGTTTTTGCTCGAACATTAAATGCCTCCAAATGGTATTTATTTCACTTCCCGAGCCCCTGGAAGCATGAAAATCACTTTAAACATGCTAATTTTAGCTCTAACACTGATGATCCACCTACAAATGTGAACTGACGTTCATAAATAAAACATTTGAAAACGGACCATTTTCCACATTTCTGAAGCATGACGTAATGGGGGGTGTTATCTCTTTTGTCGAAAATCAGCCGTTTTTGCTCGAACATTAAATGCCTCCAAATGGTATTTAATTAACTTCCCGAGCCCCTGGAAGCATGAAAATCACTTTAAACATGCTAATTTTAGCTCTAACACTGATGATCCACCTACAAATGTGAACTCACGTTCAAAAATCAAACATTTGAAAACGGACCATTTTCCACATTTCTGAAGCATGACGTAATGGGGGGGTGTTATCTCTTTTGTCGAAAATCAGCCGTTTTTGCTCGAACATTAAATGCCTCCAAATGGTATTTAATTAACTTCCCGGGGTGAAGAAACCCTTTTTGAGAACTCAGAGTGAGTAAATTGGCCATTTTCATGCACTTTTAACCATTCCATAAATCTTGTGTTTAGGGCCCCTGGAAGCATGAAAATCACTTTAAACATGCTAATTTTAGCTCTAACACTGATGATCCACCTACAAATGTGAACTGACGTTCAAAAATAAAACATTTGAAAACGGACCATTTTCCACATTTCTGAAGCATGACGTAATGGGGGGGTGTTATCTCTTTTGTCCAAAATCAGCCGTTTTTGCTCGAACATTAAATGCCTCCAAATGGTATTTATTTCACTTCCCGAGCCCCTGGAAGCATGAAAATCACTTTAAACATGCTAATTTTAGCTCTAACACTGATGATCTACCTACAAATGTGAACTGACGTTCAAAAACAAAACATTTGAAAACGGACCATTTTCCACATTTCTGAAGCATGATGTGGGGGGGTGTTATCTCTTTTGTCGAAAATCAGCCGTTTTTGCTCGAACATTAAATGCCTCCAAATGGTATTTAATTAACTTCCCGAGCCCCTGGAAGCATGAAAATCACTTTAAACATGCTAATTTTAGCTCTAACACTGATGATCCACCTACAAATGTGAACTGACGTTCAAAAATAAAACATTTGAAAACGGACCATTTTCCACATTTCTGAAGCATGACGTAATGGGGGGGTGTTATCTCTTTTGTCGAAAATCAGCCGTTTTTGCTGGAACATTAAATGCCTCCAAATGGTATTTATTTCACTTCCCGAGCCCCTGGAAGCATGAAAATCACTTTAAACATGCTAATTTTAGCTCTAACACTGATGATCCACCTACAAATGTGAACTGACGTTCAAAAATAAAACATTTGAAAACGGACCATTTTCCACATTTCTGAAGCATGACGTAATGGGGGGGTGTTATCTCTTTTGTCGAAAATCAGCCGTTTTTGCTCGAACATTAAATGCCTCCAAATGGTATTTAATTAACTTCCCGGGGTGAAGAAACCCTTTTTGAGAACTCAGAGTGAGTAAATTGGCCATTTTCATGCACTTTTAACCATTCCATAAATCTTGTGTTTTGGGCCCCTGGAAGCATGAAAATCACTTTAAACATGCTAATTTTAGCTCTAACACTGATGATCCACCTACAAATGTGAACTGACGTTCAAAAATAAAACATTTGAAAACGGACCATTTTCCACATTTCTGAAGCATGACGTAATGGGGGGTGTTATCTCTTTTGTCGAAAATCAGCCGTTTTTGCTCGAACATTAAATGCCTCCAAATGGTATTTAATTAACTTCCCGAGCCCCTGGAAGCATGAAAATCACTTTAAACATGCTAATTTTAGCTCTAACACTGATGATCCACCTACAAATGTGAACTAACGTTCAAAAATAAAACATTTGAAAACGGATCATTTTCCACATTTCTGAAGCATGACGTAATGGGGGGGTGTTATCTCTTTTGTCGAAAATCAGCCGTTTTTGCTCGAACATTAAATGCCTCCAAATGGTATTTATTTCACTTCCCGAGCCCCTGGAAGCATGAAAATCACTTTAAACATGCTAATTTTAGCTCTAACACTGACGATCCACCTACAAATGTGAACTGACGTTCAAAAATAAAACATTTGAAAACTGACCATTTTCCACATTTCTGAAGCATGACGTAATGGGGGGGTGTTATCTCTTTTGTCGAAAATCAGCCGTTTTTGCTCGAACATTAAATGCCTCCAAATGGTATTTATTTCACTTCCCGAGCCCCTGGAAGCATGAAAATCACTTTAAACATGCTAATTTTAGCTCTAACACTGATGATCCACCTACAAATATGAACTGACGTTCAAAAATAAAACATTTGAAAACGGACCATTTTCCACATTTCTGAAGCATGACGTAATGGGGGGGTGTTATCTCTTTTGTCGAAAATCAGCCGTTTTTGCTGGAACATTAAATGCCTCCAAATGGTATTTATTTCACTTCCCGAGCCCCTGGAAGCATGAAAATCACTTTAAACATGCTAATTTTTGCTCTAACACTGATGATCCACCTACAAATGTGAACTGACGTTCAAAAATAAAACATTTGAAAACGGACCATTTTCCACATTTCTGAAGCATGACGTAATGGGGGGGTGTTATCTCTTTTGTCGAAAATCAGCCGTTTTTGTTCGAACATTAAATGCCTCCAAATGGTATTTAATTAACTTCCCGGGGTGAAGAAACCCTTTTTGAGAACTCAGAGTGAGTAAATTGGCCATTTTCATGCACTTTTAACCATTCCATAAATCTTGTGTTTTGGGCCCCTGGAAGCATGAAAATCACTTTAAACATGCTAATTTTAGCTCTAACACTGATGATCCACCTACAAATGTGAACTGACGTTCAAAAATAAAACATTTGAAAACGGACCATTTTCCACATTTCTGAAGCATGACGTAATGGGGGGGTGTTATCTCTTTTGTCGAAAATCAGCCGTTTTTGCTCGAACATTAAATGCCTCCAAATGGTATTTAATTAACTTCCCGAGCCCCTGGAAGCATGGAAATCACTTTAAACATGCTAATTTTAGCTCTAACACTGATGATCCACCTACAAATGTGAACTGACGTTCAAAAATAAAACATTTGAAAACGGACCATTTTCCACATTTCTGAAGCATGACGTAATGGGGGGGTGTTATCTCTTTTGTCGAAAATCAGCCGTTTTTGCTCGAACATTAAATGCCTCCAAATGGTATTTATTTCACTTCCCGAGCCCCTGGAAGCATGAAAATCACTTTAAACATGCTAATTTTAGCTCTAACACTGATGATCCACCTACAAATGTGAACTGACGTTCAAAAATAAAACATTTGAAAACGGACCATTTTCCACATTTCTGAAGCATGACGTAATGGGGGGTGTTATCTCTTTTGTCGAAAATGAGCCGTTTTTGCTCGAACATTAAATGCCTCCAAATGGTATTTATTTCACTTCCCGAGCCCCTGGAAGCATGAAAATCACTTTAAACATGCTAATTTTAGCTCTAACACTGATGATCCACCTACAAATGTGAACTGACGTTCATAAATAAAACATTTGAAAACGGACCATTTTCCACATTTCTGAAGCATGACGTAATGGGGGGTGTTATCTCTTTTGTCGAAAATCAGCCGTTTTTGCTCGAACATTAAATGCCTCCAAATGGTATTTAATTAACTTCCCGAGCCCCTGGAAGCATGAAAATCACTTTAAACATGCTAATTTTAGCTCTAACACTGATGATCCACCTACAAATGTGAACTCACGTTCAAAAATCAAACATTTGAAAACGGACCATTTTCCACATTTCTGAAGCATGACGTAATGGGGGGGTGTTATCTCTTTTGTCGAAAATCAGCCGTTTTTGCTCGAACATTAAATGCCTCCAAATGGTATTTAATTAACTTCCCGGGGTGAAGAAACCCTTTTTGAGAACTCAGAGTGAGTAAATTGGCCATTTTCATGCACTTTTAACCATTCCATAAATCTTGTGTTTAGGGCCCCTGGAAGCATGAAAATCACTTTAAACATGCTAATTTTAGCTCTAACACTGATGATCCACCTACAAATGTGAACTGACGTTCAAAAATAAAACATTTGAAAACGGACCATTTTCCACATTTCTGAAGCATGACGTAATGGGGGGGTGTTATCTCTTTTGTCCAAAATCAGCCGTTTTTGCTCGAACATTAAATGCCTCCAAATGGTATTTATTTCACTTCCCGAGCCCCTGGAAGCATGAAAATCACTTTAAACATGCTAATTTTAGCTCTAACACTGATGATCTACCTACAAATGTGAACTGACGTTCAAAAACAAAACATTTGAAAACGGACCATTTTCCACATTTCTGAAGCATGATGTGGGGGGGTGTTATCTCTTTTGTCGAAAATCAGCCGTTTTTGCTCGAACATTAAATGCCTCCAAATGGTATTTAATTAACTTCCCGAGCCCCTGGAAGCATGAAAATCACTTTAAACATGCTAATTTTAGCTCTAACACTGATGATCCACCTACAAATGTGAACTGACGTTCAAAAATAAAACATTTGAAAACGGACCATTTTCCACATTTCTGAAGCATGACGTAATGGGGGGGTGTTATCTCTTTTGTCGAAAATCAGCCGTTTTTGCTGGAACATTAAATGCCTCCAAATGGTATTTATTTCACTTCCCGAGCCCCTGGAAGCATGAAAATCACTTTAAACATGCTAATTTTAGCTCTAACACTGATGATCCACCTACAAATGTGAACTGACGTTCAAAAATAAAACATTTGAAAACGGACCATTTTCCACATTTCTGAAGCATGACGTAATGGGGGGGTGTTATCTCTTTTGTCGAAAATCAGCCGTTTTTGCTCGAACATTAAATGCCTCCAAATGGTATTTAATTAACTTCCCGGGGTGAAGAAACCCTTTTTGAGAACTCAGAGTGAGTAAATTGGCCATTTTCATGCACTTTTAACCATTCCATAAATCTTGTGTTTTGGGCCCCTGGAAGCATGAAAATCACTTTAAACATGCTAATTTTAGCTCTAACACTGATGATCCACCTACAAATGTGAACTGACGTTCAAAAATAAAACATTTGAAAACGGACCATTTTCCACATTTCTGAAGCATGACGTAATGGGGGGTGTTATCTCTTTTGTCGAAAATCAGCCGTTTTTGCTCGAACATTAAATGCCTCCAAATGGTATTTAATTAACTTCCCGAGCCCCTGGAAGCATGAAAATCACTTTAAACATGCTAATTTTAGCTCTAACACTGATGATCCACCTACAAATGTGAACTAACGTTCAAAAATAAAACATTTGAAAACGGATCATTTTCCACATTTCTGAAGCATGACGTAATGGGGGGGTGTTATCTCTTTTGTCGAAAATCAGCCGTTTTTGCTCGAACATTAAATGCCTCCAAATGGTATTTATTTCACTTCCCGAGCCCCTGGAAGCATGAAAATCACTTTAAACATGCTAATTTTAGCTCTAACACTGACGATCCACCTACAAATGTGAACTGACGTTCAAAAATAAAACATTTGAAAACTGACCATTTTCCACATTTCTGAAGCATGACGTAATGGGGGGGTGTTATCTCTTTTGTCGAAAATCAGCCGTTTTTGCTCGAACATTAAATGCCTCCAAATGGTATTTATTTCACTTCCCGAGCCCCTGGAAGCATGAAAATCACTTTAAACATGCTAATTTTAGCTCTAACACTGATGATCCACCTACAAATATGAACTGACGTTCAAAAATAAAACATTTGAAAACGGACCATTTTCCACATTTCTGAAGCATGACGTAATGGGGGGGTGTTATCTCTTTTGTCGAAAATCAGCCGTTTTTGCTGGAACATTAAATGCCTCCAAATGGTATTTATTTCACTTCCCGAGCCCCTGGAAGCATGAAAATCACTTTAAACATGCTAATTTTAGCTCTAACACTGATGATCCACCTACAAATGTGAACTGACGTTCAAAAATAAAACATTTGAAAATGGACCATTTTCCACATTTCTGAAGCATGACGTAATGGGGGGGTGTTATCTCTTTTGTCGAAAATCAGCCGTTTTTGCTCGAACATTAAATGCCTCCAAATGGTATTTATTTCACTTCCCGAGCCCCTGGAAGCATGAAAATCACTTTAAACATGCTAATTTTAGCTCTAACACTGATGATCCACCTACAAATGTGAACTGACGTTCAAAAATAAAACATTTGAAAACGGACCATTTTCCACATTTCTGAAGCATGACGTAATGGGGGGGTGTTATCTCTTTTGTCGAAAATCAGCCGTTTTTGCTCGAACATTAAATGCCTCCAAAGGGTATTTATTTTACTTCCCGAGCCCCTGGAACCATGAAAATCACTTTAAACATGCTAATTTTAGCTCTAACACTGATGATCCACCTACAAATGTGAACTGACGTTCAAAAATAAAACATTTGAAAAAGGACCATTTTCCACATTTCTGAAGCATGACGTAATGGGGGGGTGTTATCTCTTTTGTCGAAAATCAGCCGTTTTTGCTCGAACATTAAATGCCTCCAAATGGTATTTAATTAACTTCCCGGGGTGAAGAAACCCTTTTTGAGAACTCAGAGTGAGTAAATTGGCCATTTTCATGCACTTTTAACCATTCCATAAATCTTGTGTTTTGGGCCCCTGGAAGCATGAAAATCACTTTAAACATGCTAATTTTAGCTCTAACACTGATGATCCACCTACAAATGTGAACTGACGTTCAAAAATAAAACATTTGAAAACGGACCATTTTCCATATTTCTGAAGCATGACGTAATGGGGGGGTGTTATCTCTTTTGTCGAAAATCAGCCGTTTTTGCTCGAACATTAAATGCCTCCAAATGGTATTTAATTAACTTCCCGGGGTGAAGAAACCCTTTTTGAGAACTCAGAGTGAGTAAATTGGCCATTTTCATGCACTTTTAACCATTCCATAAATCTTGTGTTTTGGGCCCCTGGAAGCATGAAAATCACTTTAAACATGCTAATTTTAGCTCTAACACTGATGATCCACCTACAAATGTGAACTGACGTTCAAAAATAAAATATTTGAAAACGGACCATTTTCCACATTTCTGAAGCATGACGTAATGGGGGGGTGTTATCTCTTTTGTCGAAAATCAGCCGTTTTTGCTCGAACATTAAATGCCTCCAAATGGTATTTAATTAACTTCCCGAGCCCCTGGAAGCATGGAAATCACTTTAAACATGCTAATTTTAGCTCTAACACTGATGATCCACCTACAAATGTGAACTGACGTTCAAAAATAAAACATTTGAAAACGGACCATTTTCCACATTTCTGAAGCATGACGTAATGGGGGGGTGTTATCTCTTTTGTCGAAAATCAGCCGTTTTTGCTCGAACATTAAATGCCTCCAAATGGTATTTATTTCACTTCCCGAGCCCCTGGAAGCATGAAAATCACTTTAAACATGCTAATTTTAGCTCTAACACTGATGATCCACCTACAAATGTGAACTGACGTTCAAAAATAAAACATTTGAAAACGGACCATTTTCCACATTTCTGAAGCATGACGTAATGGGGGGTGTTATCTCTTTTGTCGAAAATGAGCCGTTTTTGCTCGAACATTAAATGCCTCCAAATGGTATTTATTTCACTTCCCGAGCCCCTGGAAGCATGAAAATCACTTTAAACATGCTAATTTTAGCTCTAACACTGATGATCCACCTACAAATGTGAACTGACGTTCATAAATAAAACATTTGAAAACGGACCATTTTCCACATTTCTGAAGCATGACGTAATGGGGGGTGTTATCTCTTTTGTCGAAAATCAGCCGTTTTTGCTCGAACATTAAATGCCTCCAAATGGTATTTAATTAACTTCCCGAGCCCCTGGAAGCATGAAAATCACTTTAAACATGCTAATTTTAGCTCTAACACTGATGATCCACCTACAAATGTGAACTCACGTTCAAAAATCAAACATTTGAAAACGGACCATTTTCCACATTTCTGAAGCATGACGTAATGGGGGGGTGTTATCTCTTTTGTCGAAAATCAGCCGTTTTTGCTCGAACATTAAATGCCTCCAAATGGTATTTAATTAACTTCCCGGGGTGAAGAAACCCTTTTTGAGAACTCAGAGTGAGTAAATTGGCCATTTTCATGCACTTTTAACCATTCCATAAATCTTGTGTTTAGGGCCCCTGGAAGCATGAAAATCACTTTAAACATGCTAATTTTAGCTCTAACACTGATGATCCACCTACAAATGTGAACTGACGTTCAAAAATAAAACATTTGAAAACGGACCATTTTCCACATTTCTGAAGCATGACGTAATGGGGGGGTGTTATCTCTTTTGTCCAAAATCAGCCGTTTTTGCTCGAACATTAAATGCCTCCAAATGGTATTTATTTCACTTCCCGAGCCCCTGGAAGCATGAAAATCACTTTAAACATGCTAATTTTAGCTCTAACACTGATGATCTACCTACAAATGTGAACTGACGTTCAAAAACAAAACATTTGAAAACGGACCATTTTCCACATTTCTGAAGCATGATGTGGGGGGGTGTTATCTCTTTTGTCGAAAATCAGCCGTTTTTGCTCGAACATTAAATGCCTCCAAATGGTATTTAATTAACTTCCCGAGCCCCTGGAAGCATGAAAATCACTTTAAACATGCTAATTTTAGCTCTAACACTGATGATCCACCTACAAATGTGAACTGACGTTCAAAAATAAAACATTTGAAAACGGACCATTTTCCACATTTCTGAAGCATGACGTAATGGGGGGGTGTTATCTCTTTTGTCGAAAATCAGCCGTTTTTGCTGGAACATTAAATGCCTCCAAATGGTATTTATTTCACTTCCCGAGCCCCTGGAAGCATGAAAATCACTTTAAACATGCTAATTTTAGCTCTAACACTGATGATCCACCTACAAATGTGAACTGACGTTCAAAAATAAAACATTTGAAAACGGACCATTTTCCACATTTCTGAAGCATGACGTAATGGGGGGGTGTTATCTCTTTTGTCGAAAATCAGCCGTTTTTGCTCGAACATTAAATGCCTCCAAATGGTATTTAATTAACTTCCCGGGGTGAAGAAACCCTTTTTGAGAACTCAGAGTGAGTAAATTGGCCATTTTCATGCACTTTTAACCATTCCATAAATCTTGTGTTTTGGGCCCCTGGAAGCATGAAAATCACTTTAAACATGCTAATTTTAGCTCTAACACTGATGATCCACCTACAAATGTGAACTGACGTTCAAAAATAAAACATTTGAAAACGGACCATTTTCCACATTTCTGAAGCATGACGTAATGGGGGGTGTTATCTCTTTTGTCGAAAATCAGCCGTTTTTGCTCGAACATTAAATGCCTCCAAATGGTATTTAATTAACTTCCCGAGCCCCTGGAAGCATGAAAATCACTTTAAACATGCTAATTTTAGCTCTAACACTGATGATCCACCTACAAATGTGAACTAACGTTCAAAAATAAAACATTTGAAAACGGATCATTTTCCACATTTCTGAAGCATGACGTAATGGGGGGGTGTTATCTCTTTTGTCGAAAATCAGCCGTTTTTGCTCGAACATTAAATGCCTCCAAATGGTATTTATTTCACTTCCCGAGCCCCTGGAAGCATGAAAATCACTTTAAACATGCTAATTTTAGCTCTAACACTGACGATCCACCTACAAATGTGAACTGACGTTCAAAAATAAAACATTTGAAAACTGACCATTTTCCACATTTCTGAAGCATGACGTAATGGGGGGGTGTTATCTCTTTTGTCGAAAATCAGCCGTTTTTGCTCGAACATTAAATGCCTCCAAATGGTATTTATTTCACTTCCCGAGCCCCTGGAAGCATGAAAATCACTTTAAACATGCTAATTTTAGCTCTAACACTGATGATCCACCTACAAATATGAACTGACGTTCAAAAATAAAACATTTGAAAACGGACCATTTTCCACATTTCTGAAGCATGACGTAATGGGGGGGTGTTATCTCTTTTGTCGAAAATCAGCCGTTTTTGCTGGAACATTAAATGCCTCCAAATGGTATTTATTTCACTTCCCGAGCCCCTGGAAGCATGAAAATCACTTTAAACATGCTAATTTTTGCTCTAACACTGATGATCCACCTACAAATGTGAACTGACGTTCAAAAATAAAACATTTGAAAACGGACCATTTTCCACATTTCTGAAGCATGACGTAATGGGGGGGTGTTATCTCTTTTGTCGAAAATCAGCCGTTTTTGTTCGAACATTAAATGCCTCCAAATGGTATTTAATTAACTTCCCGGGGTGAAGAAACCCTTTTTGAGAACTCAGAGTGAGTAAATTGGCCATTTTCATGCACTTTTAACCATTCCATAAATCTTGTGTTTTGGGCCCCTGGAAGCATGAAAATCAGTTTAAACATGCTAATTTTAGCTCTAACACTGATGATCCACCTACAAATGTGAACTGACGTTCAAAAATAAAACATTTGAAAACGGACCATTTTCCACATTTCTGAAGCATGACGTAATGGGGGGGTGTTATCTCTTTTGTCGAAAATCAGCCGCTTTTGCTCGAACATTAAATGCCTCCAAATGGTATTTATTTCACTTCCCGAGCCCCTGGAAGCATGAAAATCACTTTAAACATGCTAATTTTAGCTCTAACACTGATGATCCACCTACAAATGTGAACTGACGTTCAAAAATAAAACATTTGAAAACGGACCATTTTCCACATTTCTGAAGCATGACGTAATGGGGGGGTGTTATCTCTTTTGTCGAAAATCAGCCGTTTTTGCTCGAACATTAAATGCCTCCAAATGGTATTTATTTCACTTCCCGAGCCCCTGGAAGCATGAAAATCACTTTAAACATGCTAATTTTAGCTCTAACACTGATGATCCACCTACAAATGTGAACTGACGTTCAAAAATAAAACATTCGAAAACGGACCATTTTCCACATTTCTGAAGCATGACGTAATGGGGGGGTGTTATCTCTTTTGTCGAAAATCAGCCGTTTTTGCTCGAACATTAAATGCCTCCAAATGGTATTTGTTTCACTTCCCGAGCCCCTGGAAGCATGAAAATCACTTTAAACATGCTAATTTTAGCTCTAACACTGATGATCCACCTACAAATGTGAACTGACGTTCAAAAATAAAACATTTGAAAACGGACCATTTTCCACATTTCTGAAGCATGACGTAATGGGGGGGTGTTATCTCTTTTGTCGAAAATCAGCCGTTTTTGCTCGAACATTAAATGCCTCCAAATGGTATTTATTTCACTTCACGAGCCCCTGGAAGCATGAAAATCACTTTAAACATGCTAATTTTAGCTCTAACACTGATGATCCACCTACAAATGTGAACTGACGTTCAAAAATAAAACATTTGAAAACGGACCATTTTCCACATTTCTGAAGCATGACGTAATGGGGGGGTGTTATCTCTTTTGTCGAAAATCAGCCGTTTTTGCTCGAACATTAAATGCCTCCAAATGGTATTTAATTAACTTCCCGAGCCCCTGGAAGCATGAAAATCACTTTAAACATGCTAATTTTAGCTCTAACACTGATGATCCACCTACAAATGTGAACTGACGTTCAAAAATAAAACATTTGAAAACGGACCATTTTCCACATTTCTGAAGCATGACGTAATGGGGGGGTGTTATCTCTTTTGTCGAAAATCAGCCGTTTTTGCTCGAACATTAAATGCCTCCAAATGGTATTTAATTAACTTCCCGGGGTGAAGAAACCCTTTTTGAGAACTCAGAGTGAGTAAATTGGCCATTTTCATGCACTTTTAACCATTCCATAAATCTTGTGTTTTGGGCCCCTGGAAGCATGAAAATCAGTTTAAACATGCTAATTTTAGCTCTAACACTGATGATCCACCTACAAATGTGAACTGACGTTCAAAAATAAAACATTTGAAAACGGACCATTTTCCACATTTCTGAAGCATGACGTAATGGGGGGGTGTTATCTCTTTTGTCGAAAATCAGCCGTTTTTGCTCGAACATTAAATGCCTCCAAATGGTATTTATTTCACTTCCCGAGCCCCTGGAAGCATGAAAATCAATTTAAACATGCTAATTTTAGCTCTAACACTGATGATCCACCTACAAATGTGAACTGACGTTCAAAAATAAAACATTTGAAAAAGGACCATTTTCCACATTTCTGAAGCATGACGTAATGGGGGGGTGTTATCTCTTTTGTCGAAAATCAGCCGTTTTTGCTCGAACATTAAATGCCTCCAAATGGTATTTATTTCACTTCCCGAGCCCCTGGAAGCATGAAAATCACTTTAAACATGCTAATTTTAGCTCTAACACTGATGATCCACCTACAAATGTGAACTGACGTTCAAAAATAAAACATTTGAAAATGGACCATTTTCCACATTTCTGAAGCATGACGTAATGGGGGGGTGTTATCTCTTTTGTCGAAAATCAGCCGTTTTTGCTCGAACATTAAATGCCTCCAAATTGTATTTATTTCACTTCCCGAGCCCCTGGAAGCATGAAAATCACTTTAAACATGCTAATTTTAGCTCTAACACTGATGATCCACCTACAAATGTGAACTGACGTTCAAAAATAAAACATTTGAAAACGGACCATTTTCCACATTTCTGAAGCATGACGTAATGGGGGGGTGTTATCTCTTTTGTCGAAAATCAGCCGTTTTTGCTCGAACATTAAATGCCTCCAAAGGGTATTTATTTTACTTCCCGAGCCCCTGGAACCATGAAAATCACTTTAAACATGCTAATTTTAGCTCTAACACTGATGATCCACCTACAAATGTGAACTGACGTTCAAAAATAAAACATTTGAAAAAGGACCATTTTCCACATTTCTGAAGCATGACGTAATGGGGGGGTGTTATCTCTTTTGTCGAAAATCAGCCGTTTTTGCTCGAACATTAAATGCCTCCAAATGGTATTTAATTAACTTCCCGGGGTGAAGAAACCCTTTTTGAGAACTCAGAGTGAGTAAATTGGCCATTTTCATGCACTTTTAACCATTCCATAAATCTTGTGTTTTGGGCCCCTGGAAGCATGAAAATCACTTTAAACATGCTAATTTTAGCTCTAACACTGATGATCCACCTACAAATGTGAACTGACGTTCAAAAATAAAACATTTGAAAACGGACCATTTTCCATATTTCTGAAGCATGACGTAATGGGGGGGTGTTATCTCTTTTGTCGAAAATCAGCCGTTTTTGCTCGAACATTAAATGCCTCCAAATGGTATTTAATTAACTTCCCGGGGTGAAGAAACCCTTTTTGAGAACTCAGAGTGAGTAAATTGGCCATTTTCATGCACTTTTAACCATTCCATAAATCTTGTGTTTTGGGCCCCTGGAAGCATGAAAATCACTTTAAACATGCTAATTTTAGCTCTAACACTGATGATCCACCTACAAATGTGAACTGACGTTCAAAAATAAAACATTTGAAAACGGACCATTTTCCACATTTCTGAAGCATGACGTAATGGGGGGGTGTTATCTCTTTTGTCGAAAATCAGCCGTTTTTGCTCGAACATTAAATGCCTCCAAATGGTATTTAATTAACTTCCCGAGCCCCTGGAAGCATGAAAATCACTTTAAACATGCTAATTTTAGCTCTAACACTGATGATCCACCTACAAATGTGAACTGACGTTCAAAAATAAAACATTTGAAAACGGACCATTTTCCACATTTCTGAAGCATGACGTAATGGGGGGGTGTTATCTCTTTTGTCGAAAATCAGCCGTTTTTGCTCGAACATTAAATGCCTCCAAATGGTATTTATTTCACTTCCCGAGCCCCTGGAAGCATGAAAATCACTTTAAACATGCTAATTTTAGCTCTAACACTGATGATCCACCTACAAATGTGAACTGTTGTTCAAAAATAAAACATTTGAAAACGGACCATTTTCCACATTTCTGAAGCATGACGTAATGGGGGGGTGTTATCTCTTTTGTCGAAAATCAGCCGTTTTTGCTCGAACATTAAATGCCTCCAAATGGTATTTATTTCACTTTCCGAGCCCCTGGAAGCGTGAAAATCACTTTAAACATGCTAATTTTAGCTCTAACACTGATGATCCACCTACAAATGTGAACTGACGTTCAAAAATAAAACATTTGAAAACGGACCATTTTCCACATTTCTGAAGCATGACGTAATGGGGGGGTGTTATCTCTTTTGTCGAAAATCAGCCGTTTTTGCTCGACCATCAAATGCCTCCAAATGGTATTTATTTCACTTCCCGAGCCCCTGGAAGCATGAAAATCACTTTAAACATGCTAATTTTAGCTCTAACACTGATGATCCACCTACAAATGTGAACTGACGTTCAAAAATAAAACATTTGAAAACGGACCATTTTCCACATTTCTGAAGCATGACGTAATGGGGGGGTGTTATCTCTTTTGTCGAAAATCAGCCGTTTTTGCTCGAACATTAAATGCCTCCAAATGGTATTTATTTCACTTCCCGAGCCCCTGGAAGCATGAAAATCACTTTAAACATGCTAATTTTAGCTCTAACACTGATGATCCACCTACAAATGTGAACTGACGTTCAAAAATAAAACATTTGAAAACGGACCATTTTCCACATTTCTGAAGCATGACGTAATGGGGGGTGTTATCTCTTTTGTCGAAAATCAGCCGTTTTTGCTCGAACATTAAATGCCTCCAAATGGTATTTAATTAACTTCCCGGGGTGAAGAAACCCTTTTTGAGAACTCAGAGTGAGTAAATTGGCCATTTTCATGCACTTTTAACCATTCCATAAACCTTGTGTTTTGGGCCCCTGGAAGCATGAAAATCACTTTAAACATGCTAATTTTAGCTCTAACACTGATGATCCACCTACAAATGTGAACTGACGTTCAAAAATAAAACATTTGAAAACGGACCATTTTCCACATTTCTGAAGCATGACGTAATGGGGGGGTGTTATCTCTTTTGTCGAAAATCAGCCGTTTTTGCTCGAACATTAAATGCCTCCAAATGGTTTTTAATTAACTTCCCGAGCCCCTGGAAGCATGAAAATCACTTTAAACATGCTAATTTTAGCTCTAACACTGATGATCCACCTACAAATGTGAACTGACGTTCAAAAATAAAACATTTGAAAAAACGGATCATTTTCCACATTTCTGAAGCATGACGTAATGGGGGGGTGTTATCTCTTTTGTCGAAAATCAGCCGTTATTGCTCGAACATTAAATGCCTCCAAATGGTATTTATTTCACTTCCCGAGCCCCTGGAAGCATGAAAATCACTTTAAACATGCTAATTATAGCTCTAACACTGATGATCCACCTACAAATGTGAACTGACGTTCAAAAATAAAACATTTGAAAACGAACCATTTTCCACATTTCTGAAGCATGACGTAATGGGGGGGTGTTATCTCTTTTGTCGAAAATCAGCCGTTTTTGCTCGAACATTAAATGCCTCCAAATGGTATTTATTTCACTTCCCGAGCCCCTGGAAGCATGAAAATCACTTTAAACATGCTAATTTTAGCTCTAACACTGATGATCTACCTACAAATGTGAACTGACGTTCAAAAATAAAACATTTGAAAACGGACCATTTTCCACATTTCTGAAGCATGACGTAATGGGGGGGTGTTATCTCTTTTGTCGAAAATCAGCCGTTTTTGCTCGAACATTAAATGCCTCCAAATGGTATTTAATTAACTTCCCGGGGTGAAGAAACCCTTTTTGAGAACTCAGAGTGAGTAAATTGGCCATTTTCATGCACTTTTAACCATTCCATAAATCTTGTGTTTTGGGCCCCTGGAAGCATGAAAATCACTTTAAACATGCTAATTTTAGCTCTAACACTGATGATCCACCTACAAATGTGAACTGACGTTCAAAAATAAAACATTTGAAAACGGACCATTTTCCACATTTCTGAAGCATGAC
The DNA here is from genome assembly GCF_964263255.1 of Lissotriton vulgaris. NCBI lineage: Eukaryota > Metazoa > Chordata > Amphibia > Caudata > Salamandridae > Lissotriton > Lissotriton vulgaris. Next base: position 361,341 of record NW_028250991.1, read on the forward strand.
GTAATGGGGGGGTGTTATCTCTTTTGTTGAAAATCAGCCGTTTTTGCTCGAACATTAAATGCCTCCAAATGGTATTTAATTAACTTCCCGGGGTGAAGAAACCCTTTTTGAGAACTCAGAGTGAGTAAATTGGCCATTTTCATGCACTTTTAACCATTCCATAAATCTTGTGTTTTGGGCCCCTGGAAGCATGAAAATCAGTTTAAACATGCTAATTTTAGCTCTAACACTGATGATCCACCTACAAATGTGAACTGACGTTCAAAAATAAAACATTTGAAAACGGACCATTTTCCACATTTCTGAAGCATGACGTAATGGGGGGGTGTTATCTCTTTTGTCGAAAATCAGCCGCTTTTGCTCGAACATTAAATGCCTCCAAATGGTATTTATTTCACTTCCCGAGCCCCTGGAAGCATGAAAATCACTTTAAACATGCTAATTTTAGCTCTAACACTGATGATCCACCTACAAATGTGAACTGACGTTCAAAAATAAAACATTTGAAAACGGACCATTTTCCACATTTCTGAAGCATGACGTAATGGGGGGGTGTTATCTCTTTTGTCGAAAATCAGCCGTTTTTGCTCGAACATTAAATGCCTCCAAATGGTATTTATTTCACTTCCCGAGCCCCTGGAAGCATGAAAATCACTTTAAACATGCTAATTTTAGCTCTAACACTGATGATCCACCTACAAATGTGAACTGACGTTCAAAAATAAAACATTCGAAAACGGACCATTTTCCACATTTCTGAAGCATGACGTAATGGGGGGGTGTTATCTCTTTTGTCGAAAATCAGCCGTTTTTGCTCGAACATTAAATGCCTCCAAATGGTATTTGTTTCACTTCCCGAGCCCCTGGAAGCATGAAAATCACTTTAAACATGCTAATTTTAGCTCTAACACTGATGATCCACCTACAAATGTGAACTGACGTTCAAAAATAAAACATTTGAAAACGGACCATTTTCCACATTTCTGAAGCATGACGTAATGGGGGGGTGTTATCTCTTTTGTCGAAAATCAGCCGTTTTTGCTCGAACATTAAATGCCTCCAAATGGTATTTATTTCACTTCACGAGCCCCTGGAAGCATGAAAATCACTTTAAACATGCTAATTTTAGCTCTAACACTGATGATCCACCTACAAATGTGAACTGACGTTCAAAAATAAAACATTTGAAAACGGACCATTTTCCACATTTCTGAAGCATGACGTAATGGGGGGGTGTTATCTCTTTTGTCGAAAATCAGCCGTTTTTGCTCGAACATTAAATGCCTCCAAATGGTATTTAATTAACTTCCCGAGCCCCTGGAAGCATGAAAATCACTTTAAACATGCTAATTTTAGCTCTAACACTGATGATCCACCTACAAATGTGAACTGACGTTCAAAAATAAAACATTTGAAAACGGACCATTTTCCACATTTCTGAAGCATGACGTAATGGGGGGGTGTTATCTCTTTTGTCGAAAATCAGCCGTTTTTGCTCGAACATTAAATGCCTCCAAATGGTATTTAATTAACTTCCCGGGGTGAAGAAACCCTTTTTGAGAACTCAGAGTGAGTAAATTGGCCATTTTCATGCACTTTTAACCATTCCATAAATCTTGTGTTTTGGGCCCCTGGAAGCATGAAAATCAGTTTAAACATGCTAATTTTAGCTCTAACACTGATGATCCACCTACAAATGTGAACTGACGTTCAAAAATAAAACATTTGAAAACGGACCATTTTCCACATTTCTGAAGCATGACGTAATGGGGGGGTGTTATCTCTTTTGTCGAAAATCAGCCGTTTTTGCTCGAACATTAAATGCCTCCAAATGGTATTTATTTCACTTCCCGAGCCCCTGGAAGCATGAAATCAATTTAAACATGCTAATTTTAGCTCTAACACTGATGATCCACCTACAAATGTGAACTGACGTTCAAAAATAAAACATTTGAAAAAGGACCATTTTCCACATTTCTGAAGCATGACGTAATGGGGGGGTGTTATCTCTTTTGTCGAAAATCAGCCGTTTTTGCTCGAACATTAAATGCCTCCAAATGGTATTTATTTCACTTCCCGAGCCCCTGGAAGCATGAAAATCACTTTAAACATGCTAATTTTAGCTCTAACACTGATGATCCACCTACAAATGTGAACTGACGTTCAAAAATAAAACATTTGAAAATGGACCATTTTCCACATTTCTGAAGCATGACGTAATGGGGGGGTGTTATCTCTTTTGTCGAAAATCAGCCGTTTTTGCTCGAACATTAAATGCCTCCAAATGGTATTTATTTCACTTCCCGAGCCCCTGGAAGCATGAAAATCACTTTAAACATGCTAATTTTAGCTCTAACACTGATGATCCACCTACAAATGTGAACTGACGTTCAAAAATAAAACATTTGAAAACGGACCATTTTCCACATTTCTGAAGCATGACGTAATGGGGGGGTGTTATCTCTTTTGTCGAAAATCAGCCGTTTTTGCTCGAACATTAAATGCCTCCAAAGGGTATTTATTTTACTTCCCGAGCCCCTGGAACCATGAAAATCACTTTAAACATGCTAATTTTAGCTCTAACACTGATGATCCACCTACAAATGTGAACTGACGTTCAAAAATAAAACATTTGAAAAAGGACCATTTTCCACATTTCTGAAGCATGACGTAATGGGGGGGTGTTATCTCTTTTGTCGAAAATCAGCCGTTTTTGCTCGAACATTAAATGCCTCCAAATGGTATTTAATTAACTTCCCGGGGTGAAGAAACCCTTTTTGAGAACTCAGAGTGAGTAAATTGGCCATTTTCATGCACTTTTAACCATTCCATAAATCTTGTGTTTTGGGCCCCTGGAAGCATGAAAATCACTTTAAACATGCTAATTTTAGCTCTAACACTGATGATCCACCTACAAATGTGAACTGACGTTCAAAAATAAAACATTTGAAAACGGACCATTTTCCATATTTCTGAAGCATGACGTAATGGGGGGGTGTTATCTCTTTTGTCGAAAATCAGCCGTTTTTGCTCGAACATTAAATGCCTCCAAATGGTATTTAATTAACTTCCCGGGGTGAAGAAACCCTTTTTGAGAACTCAGAGTGAGTAAATTGGCCATTTTCATGCACTTTTAACCATTCCATAAATCTTGTGTTTTGGGCCCCTGGAAGCATGAAAATCACTTTAAACATGCTAATTTTAGCTCTAACACTGATGATCCACCTACAAATGTGAACTGACGTTCAAAAATAAAACATTTGAAAACGGACCATTTTCCACATTTCTGAAGCATGACGTAATGGGGGGGTGTTATCTCTTTTGTCGAAAATCAGCCGTTTTTGCTCGAACATTAAATGCCTCCAAATGGTATTTAATTAACTTCCTGAGCCCCTGGAAGCATGAAAATCACTTTAAACATGCTAATTTTAGCTCTAACACTGATGATCCACCTACAAATGTGAACTGACGTTCAAAAATAAAACATTTGAAAACGGACCATTTTCCACATTTCTGAAGCATGACGTAATGGGGGGGTGTTATCTCTTTTGTCGAAAATCAGCCGTTTTTGCTCAAACATTAAATGCCTCCAAATGGTATTTATTTCACTTCCCGAGCCCCTGGAAGCATGAAAATCACTTTAAACATGCTAATTTTAGCTCTAACACTGATGATCCACCTACAAATGTGAACTGTTGTTCAAAAATAAAACATTTGAAAACGGACCATTTTCCACATTTCTGAAGCATGACGTAATGGGGGGGTGTTATCTCTTTTGTCGAAAATCAGCCGTTTTTGCTCGAACATTAAATGCCTCCAAATGGTATTTATTTCACTTTCCGAGCCCCTGGAAGCGTGAAAATCACTTTAAACATGCTAATTTTAGCTCTAACACTGATGATCCACCTACAAATGTGAACTGACGTTCAAAAATAAAACATTTGAAAACGGACCATTTTCCACATTTCTGAAGCATGACGTAATGGGGGGGTGTTATCTCTTTTGTCGAAAATCAGCCGTTTTTGCTCGACCATCAAATGCCTCCAAATGGTATTTATTTCACTTCCCGAGCCCCTGGAAGCATGAAAATCACTTTAAACATGCTAATTTTAGCTCTAACACTGATGATCCACCTACAAATGTGAACTGACGTTCAAAAATAAAACATTTGAAAACGGACCATTTTCCACATTTCTGAAGCATGACGTAATGGGGGGTGTTATCTCTTTTGTCGAAAATCAGCCGTTTTTGCTCGAACATTAAATGCCTCCAAATGGTATTTAATTAACTTCCCGGGGTGAAGAAACCCTTTTTGAGAACTCAGAGTGAGTAAATTGGCCATTTTCATGCACTTTTAACCATTCCATAAACCTTGTGTTTTGGGCCCCTGGAAGCATGAAAATCACTTTAAACATGCTAATTTTAGCTCTAACACTGATGATCCACCTACAAATGTGAACTGACGTTCAAAAATAAAACATTTGAAAACGGACCATTTTCCACATTTCTGAAGCATGACGTAATGGGGGGGTGTTATCTCTTTTGTCGAAAATCAGCCGTTTTTGCTCGAACATTAAATGCCTCCAAATGGTATTTAATTAACTTCCCGAGCCCCTGGAAGCATGAAAATCACTTTAAACATGCTAATTTTAGCTCTAACACTGATGATCCACCTACAAATGTGAACTGACGTTCAAAAATAAAACATTTGAAAAAACGGATCATTTTCCACATTTCTGAAGCATGACGTAAATGGGGGGTGTTATCTCTTTTGTCGAAAATCAGCCGTTATTGCTCGAACATTAAATGCCTCCAAATGGTATTTATTTCACTTCCCGAGCCCCTGGAAGCATGAAAATCACTTTAAACATGCTAATTATAGCTCTAACACTGATGATCCACCTACAAATGTGAACTGACGTTCAAAAATAAAACATTTGAAAACGAACCATTTTCCACATTTCTGAAGCATGACGTAATGGGGGGGTGTTATCTCTTTTGTCGAAAATCAGCCGTTTTTGCTCGAACATTAAATGCCTCCAAATGGTATTTATTTCACTTCCCGAGCCCCTGGAAGCATGAAAATCACTTTAAACATGCTAATTTTAGCTCTAACACTGATGATCTACCTACAAATGTGAACTGCCGTTCAAAAATAAAACATTTGAAAACGGACCATTTTCCACATTTCTGAAGCATGACGTAATGGGGGGGTGTTATCTCTTTTGTCGAAAATCAGCCGTTTTTGCTCGAACATTAAATGCCTCCAAATGGTATTTAATTAACTTCCCGGGGTGAAGAAACCCTTTTTGAGAACTCAGAGTGAGTAAATTGGCCATTTTCATGCACTTTTAACCATTCCATAAATCTTGTGTTTTGGGCCCCTGGAAGCATGAAAATCACTTTAAACATGCTAATTTTAGCTCTAACACTGATGATCCACCTACAAATGTGAACTGACGTTCAAAAATAAAACATTTGAAAACGGACCATTTTCCACATTTCTGAAGCATGACGTAATGGGGGGGTGTTATCTCTTTTGTTGAAAATCAGCCGTTTTTGCTCGAACATTAAATGCCTCCAAATGGTATTTAATTAACTTCCCGGGGTGAAGAAACCCTTTTTGAGAACTCAGAGTGAGTAAATTGGCCATTTTCATGCACTTTTAACCATTCCATAAATCTTGTGTTTTGGGCCCCTGGAAGCATGAAAATCAGTTTAAACATGCTAATTTTAGCTCTAACACTGATGATCCACCTACAAATGTGAACTGACGTTCAAAAATAAAACATTTGAAAACGGACCATTTTCCACATTTCTGAAGCATGACGTAATGGGGGGGTGTTATCTCTTTTGTCGAAAATCAGCCGCTTTTGCTCGAACATTAAATGCCTCCAAATGGTATTTATTTCACTTCCCGAGCCCCTGGAAGCATGAAAATCACTTTAAACATGCTAATTTTAGCTCTAACACTGATGATCCACCTACAAATGTGAACTGACGTTCAAAAATAAAACATTTGAAAACGGACCATTTTCCACATTTCTGAAGCATGACGTAATGGGGGGGTGTTATCTCTTTTGTCGAAAATCAGCCGTTTTTGCTCGAACATTAAATGCCTCCAAATGGTATTTATTTCACTTCCCGAGCCCCTGGAAGCATGAAAATCACTTTAAACATGCTAATTTTAGCTCTAACACTGATGATCCACCTACAAATGTGAACTGACGTTCAAAAATAAAACATTCGAAAACGGACCATTTTCCACATTTCTGAAGCATGACGTAATGGGGGGGTGTTATCTCTTTTGTCGAAAATCAGCCGTTTTTGCTCGAACATTAAATGCCTCCAAATGGTATTTGTTTCACTTCCCGAGCCCCTGGAAGCATGAAAATCACTTTAAACATGCTAATTTTAGCTCTAACACTGATGATCCACCTACAAATGTGAACTGACGTTCAAAAATAAAACATTTGAAAACGGACCATTTTCCACATTTCTGAAGCATGACGTAATGGGGGGGTGTTATCTCTTTTGTCGAAAATCAGCCGTTTTTGCTCGAACATTAAATGCCTCCAAATGGTATTTATTTCACTTCACGAGCCCCTGGAAGCATGAAAATCACTTTAAACATGCTAATTTTAGCTCTAACACTGATGATCCACCTACAAATGTGAACTGACGTTCAAAAATAAAACATTTGAAAACGGACCATTTTCCACATTTCTGAAGCATGACGTAATGGGGGGGTGTTATCTCTTTTGTCGAAAATCAGCCGTTTTTGCTCGAACATTAAATGCCTCCAAATGGTATTTAATTAACTTCCCGAGCCCCTGGAAGCATGAAAATCACTTTAAACATGCTAATTTTAGCTCTAACACTGATGATCCACCTACAAATGTGAACTGACGTTCAAAAATAAAACATTTGAAAACGGACCATTTTCCACATTTCTGAAGCATGACGTAATGGGGGGGTGTTATCTCTTTTGTCGAAAATCAGCCGTTTTTGCTCGAACATTAAATGCCTCCAAATGTTATTTAATTAACTTCCCGGGGTGAAGAAACCCTTTTTGAGAACTCAGAGTGAGTAAATTGGCCATTTTCATGCACTTTTAACCATTCCATAAATCTTGTGTTTTGGGCCCCTGGAAGCATGAAAATCAGTTTAAACATGCTAATTTTAGCTCTAACACTGATGATCCACCTACAAATGTGAACTGACGTTCAAAAATAAAACATTTGAAAACGGACCATTTTCCACATTTCTGAAGCATGACGTAATGGGGGGGTGTTATCTCTTTTGTCGAAAATCAGCCGTTTTTGCTCGAACATTAAATGCCTCCAAATGGTATTTATTTCACTTCCCGAGCCCCTGGAAGCATGAAAATCAATTTAAACATGCTAATTTTAGCTCTAACACTGATGATCCACCTACAAATGTGAACTGACGTTCAAAAATAAAACATTTGAAAAAGGACCATTTTCCACATTTCTGAAGCATGACGTAATGGGGGGGGTGTTATCTCTTTTGTCGAAAATCAGCCGTTTTTGCTCGAACATTAAATGCCTCCAAATGGTATTTATTTCACTTCCCGAGCCCCTGGAAGCATGAAAATCACTTTAAACATGCTAATTTTAGCTCTAACACTGATGATCCACCTACAAATGTGAACTGACGTTCAAAAATAAAACATTTGAAAATGGACCATTTTCCACATTTCTGAAGCATGACGTAATGGGGGGGTGTTATCTCTTTTGTCGAAAATCAGCCGTTTTTGCTCGAACATTAAATGCCTCCAAATGGTATTTATTTCACTTCCCGAGCCCCTGGAAGCATGAAAATCACTTTAAACATGCTAATTTTAGCTCTAACACTGATGATCCACCTACAAATGTGAACTGACGTTCAAAAATAAAACATTTGAAAACGGACCATTTTCCACATTTCTGAAGCATGACGTAATGGGGGGGTGTTATCTCTTTTGTCGAAAATCAGCCGTTTTTGCTCGAACATTAAATGCCTCCAAAGGGTATTTATTTTACTTCCCGAGCCCCTGGAACCATGAAAATCACTTTAAACATGCTAATTTTAGCTCTAACACTGATGATCCACCTACAAATGTGAACTGACGTTCAAAAATAAAACATTTGAAAAAGGACCATTTTCCACATTTCTGAAGCATGACGTAATGGGGGGGTGTTATCTCTTTTGTCGAAAATCAGCCGTTTTTGCTCGAACATTAAATGCCTCCAAATGGTATTTAATTAACTTCCCGGGGTGAAGAAACCCTTTTTGAGAACTCAGAGTGAGTAAATTGGCCATTTTCATGCACTTTTAACCATTCCATAAATCTTGTGTTTTGGGCCCCTGGAAGCATGAAAATCACTTTAAACATGCTAATTTTAGCTCTAACACTGATGATCCACCTACAAATGTGAACTGACGTTCAAAAATAAAACATTTGAAAACGGACCATTTTCCATATTTCTGAAGCATGACGTAATGGGGGGGTGTTATCTCTTTTGTCGAAAATCAGCCGTTTTTGCTCGAACATTAAATGCCTCCAAATGGTATTTAATTAACTTCCTGAGCCCCTGGAAGCATGAAAATCACTTTAAACATGCTAATTTTAGCTCTAACACTGATGATCCACCTACAAATGTGAACTGACGTTCAAAAATAAAACATTTGAAAACGGACCATTTTCCACATTTCTGAAGCATGACGTAATGGGGGGGTGTTATCTCTTTTGTCGAAAATCAGCCGTTTTTGCTCGAACATTAAATGCCTCCAAATGGTATTTATTTCACTTCCCGAGCCCCTGGAAGCATGAAAATCACTTTAAACATGCTAATTTTAGCTCTAACACTGATGATCCACCTACAAATGTGAACTGTTGTTCAAAAATAAAACATTTGAAAACGGACCATTTTCCACATTTCTGAAGCATGACGTAATGGGGGGGTGTTATCTCTTTTGTCGAAAATCAGCCGTTTTTGCTTGAACATTAAATGCCTCCAAATGGTATTTATTTCGCTTTCCGAGCCCCTGGAAGCGTGAAAATCACTTTAAACATGCTAATTTTAGCTCTAACACTGATGATCCACCTACAAATGTGAACTGACGTTCAAAAATAAAACATTTGAAAACGGACCATTTTCCACATTTCTGAAGCATGACGTAATGGGGGGGTGTTATCTCTTTTGTCGAAAATCAGCCGTTTTTGCTCGACCATCAAATGCCTCCAAATGGTATTTATTTCACTTCCCGAGCCCCTGGAAGCATGAAAATCACTTTAAACATGCTAATTTTAGCTCTAACACTGATGATCCACCTACAAATGTGAACTGACGTTCAAAAATAAAACATTTGAAAACGGACCATTTTCCACATTTCTGAAGCATGACGTAATGGGGGGGTGTTATCTCTTTTGTCGAAAATCAGCCGTTTTTGCTCGAACATTAAATGCCTCCAAATGGTATTTATTTCACTTCCCGAGCCCCTGGAAGCATGAAAATCACTTTAAACATGCTAATTTTAGCTCTAACACTGATGATCCACCTACAAATGTGAACTGACGTTCAAAAATAAAACATTTGAAAACGGACCATTTTCCACATTTCTGAAGCATGACGTAATGGGGGGTGTTATCTCTTTTGTCGAAAATCAGCCGTTTTTGCTCGAACATTAAATGCCTCCAAATGGTATTTAATTAACTTCCCGGGGTGAAGAAACCCTTTTTGAGAACTCAGAGTGAGTAAATTGGCCATTTTCATGCACTTTTAACCATTCCATAAACCTTGTGTTTTGGGCCCCTGGAAGCATGAAAATCACTTTAAACATGCTAATTTTAGCTCTAACACTGATGATCCACCTACAAATGTGAACTGACGTTCAAAAATAAAACATTTGAAAACGGACCATTTTCCACATTTCTGAAGCATGACGTAATGGGGGGGTGTTATCTCTTTTGTCGAAAATCAGCCGTTTTTGCTCGAACATTAAATGCCTCCAAATGGTATTTAATTAACTTCCCGAGCCCCTGGAAGCATGAAAATCACTTTAAACATGCTAATTTTAGCTCTAACACTGATGATCCACCTACAAATGTGAACTGACGTTCAAAAATAAAACATTTGAAAAAACGGATCATTTTCCACATTTCTGAAGCATGACGTAATGGGGGGGTGTTATCTCTTTTGTCGAAAATCAGCCGTTATTGCTCGAACATTAAATGCCTCCAAATGGTATTTATTTCACTTCCCGAGCCCCTGGAAGCATGAAAATCACTTTAAACATGCTAATTTTAGCTCTAACACTGATGATCCACCTACAAATGTGAACTGACGTTCAAAAATAAAACATTTGAAAATGGACCATTTTCCACATTTCTGAAGCATGACGTAATGGGGGGGTGTTATCTCTTTTGTCGAAAATCAGCCGTTTTTGCTCGAACATTAAATGCCTCCAAATGGTATTTATTTCACTTCCCGAGCCCCTGGAAGCATGAAAATCACTTTAAACATGCTAATTTTAGCTCTAACACTGATGATCCACCTACAAATGTGAACTGACGTTCAAAAATAAAACATTTGAAAACGGACCATTTTCCACATTTCTGAAGCATGACGTAATGGGGGGGTGTTATCTCTTTTGTCGAAAATCAGCCGTTTTTGCTCGAACATTAAATGCCTCCAAAGGGTATTTATTTTACTTCCCGAGCCCCTGGAACCATGAAAATCACTTTAAACATGCTAATTTTAGCTCTAACACTGATGATCCACCTACAAATGTGAACTGACGTTCAAAAATAAAACATTTGAAAAAGGACCATTTTCCACATTTCTGAAGCATGACGTAATGGGGGGGTGTTATCTCTTTTGTCGAAAATCAGCCGTTTTTGCTCGAACATTAAATGCCTCCAAATGGTATTTAATTAACTTCCCGGGGTGAAGAAACCCTTTTTGAGAACTCAGAGTGAGTAAATTGGCCATTTTCATGCACTTTTAACCATTCCATAAATCTTGTGTTTTGGGCCCCTGGAAGCATGAAAATCACTTTAAACATGCTAATTTTAGCTCTAACACTGATGATCCACCTACAAATGTGAACTGACGTTCAAAAATAAAACATTTGAAAACGGACCATTTTCCATATTTCTGAAGCATGACGTAATGGGGGGGTGTTATCTCTTTTGTCGAAAATCAGCCGTTTTTGCTCGAACATTAAATGCCTCCAAATGGTATTTAATTAACTTCCTGAGCCCCTGGAAGCATGAAAATCACTTTAAACATGCTAATTTTAGCTCTAACACTGATGATCCACCTACAAATGTGAACTGACGTTCAAAAATAAAACATTTGAAAACGGACCATTTTCCACATTTCTGAAGCATGACGTAATGGGGGGGTGTTATCTCTTTTGTCGAAAATCAGCCGTTTTTGCTCGAACATTAAATGCCTCCAAATGGTATTTATTTCACTTCCCGAGCCCCTGGAAGCATGAAAATCACTTTAAACATGCTAATTTTAGCTCTAACACTGATGATCCACCTACAAATGTGAACTGTTGTTCAAAAATAAAACATTTGAAAACGGACCATTTTCCACATTTCTGAAGCATGACGTAATGGGGGGGTGTTATCTCTTTTGTCGAAAATCAGCCGTTTTTGCTCGAACATTAAATGCCTCCAAATGGTATTTATTTCGCTTTCCGAGCCCCTGGAAGCGTGAAAATCACTTTAAACATGCTAATTTTAGCTCTAACACTGATGATCCACCTACAAATGTGAACTGACGTTCAAAAATAAAACATTTGAAAACGGACCATTTTCCACATTTCTGAAGCATGACGTAATGGGGGGGTGTTATCTCTTTTGTCGAAAATCAGCCGTTTTTGCTCGACCATCAAATGCCTCCAAATGGTATTTATTTCACTTCCCGAGCCCCTGGAAGCATGAAAATCACTTTAAACATGCTAATTTTAGCTCTAACACTGATGATCCACCTACAAATGTGAACTGACGTTCAAAAATAAAACATTTGAAAACGGACCATTTTCCACATTTCTGAAGCATGACGTAATGGGGGGGTGTTATCTCTTTTGTCGAAAATCAGCCGTTTTTGCTCGAACATTAAATGCCTCCAAATGGTATTTATTTCACTTCCCGAGCCCCTGGAAGCATGAAAATCACTTTAAACATGCTAATTTTAGCTCTAACACTGATGATCCACCTACAAATGTGAACTGACGTTCAAAAATAAAACATTTGAAAACGGACCATTTTCCACATTTCTGAAGCATGACGTAATGGGGGGTGTTATCTCTTTTGTCGAAAATCAGCCGTTTTTGCTCGAACATTAAATGCCTCCAAATGGTATTTAATTAACTTCCCGGGGTGAAGAAACCCTTTTTGAGAACTCAGAGTGAGTAAATTGGCCATTTTCATGCACTTTTAACCATTCCATAAACCTTGTGTTTTGGGCCCCTGGAAGCATGAAAATCACTTTAAACATGCTAATTTTAGCTCTAACACTGATGATCCACCTACAAATGTGAACTGACGTTCAAAAATAAAACATTTGAAAACGGACCATTTTCCACATTTCTGAAGCATGACGTAATGGGGGGGTGTTATCTCTTTTGTCGAAAATCAGCCGTTTTTGCTCGAACATTAAATGCCTCCAAATGGTATTTAATTAACTTCCCGAGCCCCTGGAAGCATGAAAATCACTTTAAACATGCTAATTTTAGCTCTAACACTGATGATCCACCTACAAATGTGAACTGACGTTCAAAAATAAAACATTTGAAAAAACGGATCATTTTCCACATTTCTGAAGCATGACGTAATGGGGGGGTGTTATCTCTTTTGTCGAAAATCAGCCGTTATTGCTCGAACATTAAATGCCTCCAAATGGTATTTATTTCACTTCCCGAGCCCCTGGAAGCATGAAAATCACTTTAAACATGCTAATTATAGCTCTAACACTGATGATCCACCTACAAATGTGAACTGACGTTCAAAAATAAAACATTTGAAAACGAACCATTTTCCACATTTCTGAAGCATGACGTAATGGGGGGGTGTTATCTCTTTTGTCGAAAATCAGCCGTTTTTGCTCGAACATTAAATGCCTCCAAATGGTATTTATTTCACTTCCCGAGCCCCTGGAAGCATGAAAATCACTTTAAACATGCTAATTTTAGCTCTAACACTGATGATCTACCTACAAATGTGAACTGACGTTCAAAAATAAAACATTTGAAAACGGACCATTTTCCACATTTCTGAAGCATGACGTAATGGGGGGGTGTTATCTCTTTTGTCGAAAATCAGCCGTTTTTGCTCGAACATTAAATGCCTCCAAATGGTATTTAATTAACTTCCCGGGGTGAAGAAACCCTTTTTGAGAACTCAGAGTGAGTAAATTGGCCATTTTCATGCACTTTTAACCATTCCATAAATCTTGTGTTTTGGGCCCCTGGAAGCATGAAAATCACTTTAAACATGCTAATTTTAGCTCTAACACTGATGATCCACCTACAAATGTGAACTGACGTTCAAAAATAAAACATTTGAAAACGGACCATTTTCCACATTTCTGAAGCATGACGTAATGGGGGGGTGTTATCTCTTTTGTCGAAAATCAGCCGTTTTTGCTCGAACATTAAATGCCTCCAAATGGTATTTAATTAACTTCCCGAGCCCCTGGAAGCATGAAAATCACTTTAAACATGCTAATTTTAGCTCTAACACTGATGATCCACCTACAAATGTGAACTGACGTTCAAAAATAAAACGTTTGAAAACGGATCATTTTCCACATTTCTGAAGCATGACGTAATGGGGGGGTGTTATCTCTTTTGTCGAAAATCAGCCGTTTTTGCTCGAACATTAAATGCCTCCAAATGGTATTTATTTCACTTCCCGAGCCCCTGGAAGCATGAAAATCACTTTAAACATGCTAATTTTAGCTCTAACACTGATGATCCACCTACAAATGTGAACTGACGTTCAAAAATAAAACATTTGAAAACGGACCATTTTCCACATTTCTGAAGCATGACGTAATGGGGGGGTGTTATCTCTTTTGTCGAAAATCAGCCGTTTTTGCTCGAACATTAAATGCCTCCAAATGGTATTTATTTCACTTCCCGAGCCCCTGGAAGCATGAAAATCACTTTAAACATGCTAATTTTAGCTCTAACACTGATGATCCACCTACAAATGTAAACTGACGTCCAAAAATAAAACATTTGAAAACGGACCATTTTCCACATTTCTGAAGCATGACGTAATGGGGGGGGTGTTATCTCTTTTGTCGAAAATCAGCCGTTTTTGCTCGAACATTAAATGCCTCCAAATGGTATTTAATTAACTTCCCGGGGTGAAGAAACCCTTTTTGAGAACTCAGAGTGAGTAAATTGGCCATTTTCATGCACTTTTAACCATTCCATAAATCTTGTGTTTTGGGCCCCTGGAAGCATGAAAATCAGTTTAAACATGCTAATTTTAGCTCTAACACTGATGATCCACCTACAAATGTGAACTGACGTTCAAAAATAAAACATTTGAAAACGGACCATTTTCCACATTTCTGAAGCATGACGTAATGGGGGGGTGTTATCTCTTTTGTCGAAAATCAGCCGTTTTTGCTCGAACATTAAATGCCTCCAAATGGTATTTATTTCACTTCCCGAGCCCCTGGAAGCATGAAAATCACTTTAAACATGCTAATTTTAGCTCTAACACTGATGATCCACCTACAAATGTGAACTGACGTTCAAAAATAAAACATTTGAAAACGGACCATTTTCCACATTTCTGAAGCATGACGTAATGGGGGGGTGTTATCTCTTTTGTCGAAAATCAGCCGTTTTTGCTCGAACATTAAATGCCTCCAAATGGTATTTATTTCACTTCCCGAGCCCCTGGAAGCATGGAAATCACTTTAAACATGCTAATTTTAGCTCTAACACTGATGATCCGCCTACAAATGTGAACTGACGTTCAAAAATAAAACATTTGAAAACGGACCATTTTCCACATTTCTGAAGCATGACGTAATGGGGGGGTGTTATCTCTTTTGTCGAAAATCAGCCGTTTTTGCTCGAACATTAAATGCCTCCAAATGGTATTTATTTCACTTCCCGAGCCCCTGGAAGCATGAAAATCACTTTAAACATGCTAATTTTAGCTCTAACACTGATGATCCACCTACAAATGTGAACTGACGTTCAAAAATAAAACATTTGAAAACGGACCATTTTCCACATTTCTGAAGCATGACGTAATGGGGGGGTGTTATCTCTTTTGTCGAAAATGAGCCGTTTTTGCTCGAACATTAAATGCCTCCAAATGGTATTTATTTCACTTCCCGAGCCCCTGGAAGCATGAAAATCACTTTAAACATGCTAATTTTAGCTCTAACACTGATGATCCACCTACAAATGTGAACTGACGTTCATAAATAAAACATTTGAAAACGGACCATTTTCCACATTTCTGAAGCATGACGTAATGGGGGGTGTTATCTCTTTTGTCGAAAATCAGCCGTTTTTGCTCGAACATTAAATGCCTCCAAATGGTATTTAATTAACTTCCCGAGCCCCTGGAAGCATGAAAATCACTTTAAACATGCTAATTTTAGCTCTAACACTGATGATCCACCTACAAATGTGAACTCACGTTCAAAAATCAAACATTTGAAAACGGACCATTTTCCACATTTCTGAAGCATGACGTAATGGGGGGGTGTTATCTCTTTTGTCGAAAATCAGCCGTTTTTGCTCGAACATTAAATGCCTCCAAATGGTATTTAATTAACTTCCCGGGGTGAAGAAACCCTTTTTGAGAACTCAGAGTGAGTAAATTGGCCATTTTCATGCACTTTTAACCATTCCATAAATCTTGTGTTTAGGGCCCCTGGAAGCATGAAAATCACTTTAAACATGCTAATTTTAGCTCTAACACTGATGATCCACCTACAAATGTGAACTGACGTTCAAAAATAAAACATTTGAAAACGGACCATTTTCCACATTTCTGAAGCATGACGTAATGGGGGGGTGTTATCTCTTTTGTCCAAAATCAGCCGTTTTTGCTCGAACATTAAATGCCTCCAAATGGTATTTATTTCACTTCCCGAGCCCCTGGAAGCATGAAAATCACTTTAAACATGCTAATTTTAGCTCTAACACTGATGATCTACCTACAAATGTGAACTGACGTTCAAAAACAAAACATTTGAAAACGGACCATTTTCCACATTTCTGAAGCATGATGTGGGGGGGTGTTATCTCTTTTGTCGAAAATCAGCCGTTTTTGCTCGAACATTAAATGCCTCCAAATGGTATTTAATTAACTTCCCGAGCCCCTGGAAGCATGAAAATCACTTTAAACATGCTAATTTTAGCTCTAACACTGATGATCCACCTACAAATGTGAACTGACGTTCAAAAATAAAACATTTGAAAACGGACCATTTTCCACATTTCTGAAGCATGACGTAATGGGGGGGTGTTATCTCTTTTGTCGAAAATCAGCCGTTTTTGCTGGAACATTAAATGCCTCCAAATGGTATTTATTTCACTTCCCGAGCCCCTGGAAGCATGAAAATCACTTTAAACATGCTAATTTTAGCTCTAACACTGATGATCCACCTACAAATGTGAACTGACGTTCAAAAATAAAACATTTGAAAACGGACCATTTTCCACATTTCTGAAGCATGACGTAATGGGGGGGTGTTATCTCTTTTGTCGAAAATCAGCCGTTTTTGCTCGAACATTAAATGCCTCCAAATGGTATTTAATTAACTTCCCGGGGTGAAGAAACCCTTTTTGAGAACTCAGAGTGAGTAAATTGGCCATTTTCATGCACTTTTAACCATTCCATAAATCTTGTGTTTTGGGCCCCTGGAAGCATGAAAATCACTTTAAACATGCTAATTTTAGCTCTAACACTGATGATCCACCTACAAATGTGAACTGACGTTCAAAAATAAAACATTTGAAAACGGACCATTTTCCACATTTCTGAAGCATGACGTAATGGGGGGTGTTATCTCTTTTGTCGAAAATCAGCCGTTTTTGCTCGAACATTAAATGCCTCCAAATGGTATTTAATTAACTTCCCGAGCCCCTGGAAGCATGAAAATCACTTTAAACATGCTAATTTTAGCTCTAACACTGATGATCCACCTACAAATGTGAACTAACGTTCAAAAATATAACATTTGAAAACGGATCATTTTCCACATTTCTGAAGCATGACGTAATGGGGGGGTGTTATCTCTTTTGTCGAAAATCAGCCGTTTTTGCTCGAACATTAAATGCCTCCAAATGGTATTTATTTCACTTCCCGAGCCCCTGGAAGCATGAAAATCACTTTAAACATGCTAATTTTAGCTCTAACACTGACGATCCACCTACAAATGTGAACTGACGTTCAAAAATAAAACATTTGAAAACTGACCATTTTCCACATTTCTGAAGCATGACGTAATGGGGGGGTGTTATCTCTTTTGTCGAAAATCAGCCGTTTTTGCTCGAACATTAAATGCCTCCAAATGGTATTTATTTCACTTCCCGAGCCCCTGGAAGCATGAAAATCACTTTAAACATGCTAATTTTAGCTCTAACACTGATGATCCACCTACAAATGTGAACTGACGTTCAAAAATAAAACATTTGAAAACGGACCATTTTCCACATTTCTGAAGCATGACGTAATGGGGGGGTGTTATCTCTTTTGTCGAAAATCAGCCGTTTTTGCTGGAACATTAAATGCCTCCAAATGGTATTTATTTCACTTCCCGAGCCCCTGGAAGCATGAAAATCACTTTAAACATGCTAATTTTTGCTCTAACACTGATGATCCACCTACAAATGTGAACTGACGTTCAAAAATAAAACATTTGAAAACGGACCATTTTCCACATTTCTGAAGCATGATGTAATGGGGGGTGTTATCTCTTTTGTCGAAAATCAGCTGTTTTTGTTCGAACATTAAATGCCTCCAAATGGTATTTAATTAACTTCCCGGGGTGAAGAAACCCTTTTTGAGAACTCAGAGTGAGTAAATTGGCCATTTTCATGCACTTTTAACCATTCCATAAATCTTGTGTTTTGGGCCCCTGGAAGCATGAAAATCAGTTTAAACATGCTAATTTTAGCTCTAACACTGATGATCCACCTACAAATGTGAACTGACGTTCAAAAATAAAACATTTGAAAACGGACCATTTTCCACATTTCTGAAGCATGACGTAATGGGGGGGTGTTATCTCTTTTGTCGAAAATCAGCCGCTTTTGCTCGAACATTAAATGCCTCCAAATGGTATTTATTTCACTTCCCGAGCCCCTGGAAGCATGAAAATCACTTTAAACATGCTAATTTTAGCTCTAACACTGATGATCCACCTACAAATGTGAACTGACGTTCAAAAATAAAACATTTGAAAACGGACCATTTTCCACATTTCTGAAGCATGACGTAATGGGGGGGTGTTATCTCTTTTGTCGAAAATCAGCCGTTTTTGCTCGAACATTAAATGCCTCCAAATGGTATTTATTTCACTTCCCGAGCCCCTGGAAGCATGAAAATCACTTTAAACATGCTAATTTTAGCTCTAACACTGATGATCCACCTACAAATGTGAACTGACGTTCAAAAATAAAACATTCGAAAACGGACCATTTTCCACATTTCTGAAGCATGACGTAATGGGGGGGTGTTATCTCTTTTGTCGAAAATCAGCCGTTTTTGCTCGAACATTAAATGCCTCCAAATGGTATTTGTTTCACTTCCCGAGCCCCTGGAAGCATGAAAATCACTTTAAACATGCTAATTTTAGCTCTAACACTGATGATCCACCTACAAATGTGAACTGACGTTCAAAAATAAAACATTTGAAAACGGACCATTTTCCACATTTCTGAAGCATGACGTAATGGGGGGGTGTTATCTCTTTTGTCGAAAATCAGCCGTTTTTGCTCGAACATTAAATGCCTCCAAATGGTATTTATTTCACTTCACGAGCCCCTGGAAGCATGAAAATCACTTTAAACATGCTAATTTTAGCTCTAACACTGATGATCCACCTACAAATGTGAACTGACGTTCAAAAATAAAACATTTGAAAACGGACCATTTTCCACATTTCTGAAGCATGACGTAATGGGGGGGTGTTATCTCTTTTGTCGAAAATCAGCCGTTTTTGCTCGAACATTAAATGCCTCCAAATGGTATTTAATTAACTTCCCGAGCCCCTGGAAGCATGAAAATCACTTTAAACATGCTAATTTTAGCTCTAACACTGATGATCCACCTACAAATGTGAACTGACGTTCAAAAATAAAACATTTGAAAACGGACCATTTTCCACATTTCTGAAGCATGACGTAATGGGGGGGTGTTATCTCTTTTGTCGAAAATCAGCCGTTTTTGCTCGAACATTAAATGCCTCCAAATGGTATTTAATTAACTTCCCAGGGTGAAGAAACCCTTTTTGAGAACTCAGAGTGAGTAAATTGGCCATTTTCATGCACTTTTAACCATTCCATAAATCTTGTGTTTTGGGCCCCTGGAAGCATGAAAATCAGTTTAAACATGCTAATTTTAGCTCTAACACTGATGATCCACCTAAAAATGTGAACTGACGTTCAAAAATAAAACATTTGAAAACGGACCATTTTCCACATTTCTGAAGCATGACGTAATGGGGGGGTGTTATCTCTTTTGTCGAAAATCAGCCGTTTTTGCTCGAACATTAAATGCCTCCAAATGGTATTTATTTCACTTCCCGAGCCCAAGGAAGCATGAAAATCACTTTAAACATGCTAATTTTAGCTCTAACACTGATGATCCACCTACAAATGTGAACTGACGTTCAAAAATAAAACATTCGAAAACGGACCATTTTCCACATTTCTGAAGCATGACGTAATGGGGGGGTGTTATCTCTTTTGTCGAAAATCAGCCGTTTTTGCTCGAACATTAAATGCCTCCAAATGGTATTTGTTTCACTTCCCGAGGCCCTGGAAGCATGAAAATCACTTTAAACATGCTAATTTTAGCTCTAACACTGATGATCCACCTACAAATGTGAACTGACGTTCAAAAATAAAACATTTGAAAACGGACCATTTTCCACATTTCTGAAGCATGACGTAATGGGGGGGTGTTATCTCTTTTGTCGAAAATCAGCCGTTTTTGCTCGAACATTAAATGCCTCCAAATGGTATTTATTTCACTTCACGAGCCCCTGGAAGCATGAAAATCACTTTAAACATGCTAATTTTAGCTCTAACACTGATGATCCACCTACAAATGTGAACTGACGTTCAAAAATAAAACATTTGAAAACGGACCATTTTCCACATTTCTGAAGCATGACGTAATGGGGGGGTGTTATCTCTTTTGTCGAAAATCAGCCGTTTTTGCTCGAACATTAAATGCCTCCAAATGGTATTTAATTAACTTCCCGAGCCCCTGGAAGCATGAAAATCACTTTAAACATGCTAATTTTAGCTCTAACACTGATGATCCACCTACAAATGTGAACTGACGTTCAAAAATAAAACATTTGAAAACGGACCATTTTCCACATTTCTGAAGCATGACGTAATGGGGGGGTGTTATCTCTTTTGTCGAAAATCAGCCGTTTTTGCTCGAACATTAAATGCCTCCAAATGGTATTTAATTAACTTCCCGGGGTGAAGAAACCCTTTTTGAGAACTCAGAGTGAGTAAATTGGCCATTTTCATGCACTTTTAACCATTCCATAATTCTTGTGTTTTGGGCCCCTGGAAGCATGAAAATCACTTTAAACATGCTAATTTTAGCTCTAACACTGATGATCCACCTACAAATGTGAACTGACGTTCAAAAATAAAACATTTGAAAACGGACCATTTTCCACATTTCTGAAGCATGACGTAATGGGGGGGTGTTATCTCTTTTGTCGAAAATCAGCCGTTTTTGCTCGAACATTAAATGCCTCCAAATGGTATTTATTTCACTTCCCGAGCCCCTGGAAGCATGAAAATCACTTTAAACATGCTAATTTTAGCTCTAACACTGATGATCCACCTACAAATGTGAACTGTTGTTCAAAAATAAAACATTTGAAAACGGACCATTTTCCACATTTCTGAAGCATGACGTAATGGGGGGGTGTTATCTCTTTTGTCGAAAATCAGCCGTTTTTGCTCGAACATTAAATGCCTCCAAATGGTATTTATTTCACTTTCCGAGCCCCTGGAAGCATGAAAATCACTTTAAACATGCTAATTTTAGCTCTAACACTGATGATCCACCTACAAATGTGAACTGACGTTCAAAAATAAAACATTTGAAAACGGACCATTTTCCACATTTCTGAAGCATGACGTAATGGGGGGGTGTTATCTCTTTTGTCGAAAATCAGCCGTTTTTGCTCGACCATCAAATGCCTCCAAATGGTATTTATTTCACTTCCCGAGCCCCTGGAAGCATGAAAATCACTTTAAACATGCTAATTTTAGCTCTAACACTGATGATCCACCTACAAATGTGAACTGACATTCAAAAATAAAACATTTGAAAACGGACCATTTTCCACATTTCTGAAGCATGACGTAATGGGGGGGTGTTATCTCTTTTGTCGAGAATCAGCCGTTTTTGCTCGAACATTAAATGCCTCCAAATGGTATTTATTTCACTTCACGAGCCCCTGGAAGCATGAAAATCACTTTAAACATGCTAATTTTAGCTCTAACACTGATGATCCACCTACAAATGTGAACTGACGTTCAAAAATAAAACATTTGAAAACGGACCATTTTCCACATTTCTGAAGCATGACGTAATGGGGGGGTGTTATCTCTTTTGTCGAAAATCAGCCGTTTTTGCTCGAACATTAAATGCCTCCAAATGGTATTTAATTAACTTCCCGAGCCCCTGGAAGCATGAAAATCACTTTAAACATGCTAATTTTAGCTCTAACACTGATGATCCACCTACAAATGTGAACTGACGTTCAAAAATAAAACATTTGAAAACGGACCATTTTCCACATTTCTGAAGCATGACGTAATGGGGGGGTGTTATCTCTTTTGTCGAAAATCAGCCGTTTTTGCTCGAACATTAAATGCCTCCAAATGGTATTTAATTAACTTCCCGGGGTGAAGAAACCCTTTTTGAGAACTCAGAGTGAGTAAATTGGCCATTTTCATGCACTTTTAACCATTCCATAAATCTTGTGTTTTGGGCCCCTGGAAGCATGAAAATCAGTTTAAACATGCTAATTTTAGCTCTAACACTGATGATCCACCTACAAATGTGAACTGACGTTCAAAAATAAAACATTTGAAAACGGACCATTTTCCACATTTCTGAAGCATGACGTAATGGGGGGGTGTTATCTCTTTTGTCGAAAATCAGCCGTTTTTGCTCGAACATTAAATGCCTCCAAATGGTATTTATTTCACTTCCCGAGCCCCTGGAAGCATGAAAATCAATTTAAACATGCTAATTTTAGCTCTAACACTGATGATCCACCTACAAATGTGAACTGACGTTCAAAAATAAAACATTTGAAAAAGGACCATTTTCCACATTTCTGAAGCATGACGTAATGGGGGGGTGTTATCTCTTTTGTCGAAAATCAGCCGTTTTTGCTCGAACATTAAATGCCTCCAAATGGTATTTATTTCACTTCCCGAGCCCCTGGAAGCATGAAAATCACTTTAAACATGCTAATTTTAGCTCTAACACTGATGATCCACCTACAAATGTGAACTGACGTTCAAAAATAAAACATTTGAAAACGGACCATTTTCCACATTTCTGAAGCATGACGTAATGGGGGGGTGTTATCTCTTTTGTCGAAAATCAGCCGTTTTTGCTCGAACATTAAATGCCTCCAAATGGTATTTAATTAACTTCCCGAGCCCCTGGAAGCATGAAAATCACTTTAAACATGCTAATTTTAGCTCTAACACTGATGATCCACCTACAAATGTGAACTGACGTTCAAAAATAAAACATTTGAAAACGGACCATTTTCCACATTTCTGAAGCATGACGTAATGGGGGGGTGTTATCTCTTTTGTCGAAAATCAGCCGTTTTTGCTCGAACATTAAATGCCTCCAAATGGTATTTAATTAACTTCCCGAGCCCCTGGAAGCATGAAAATCACTTTAAACATGCTAATTTTAGCTCTAACACTGATGATCCACCTACAAATGTGAACTGACGTTCAAAAATAAAACATTTGAAAACGGACCATTTTCCACATTTCTGAAGCATGACGTAATGGGGGGGTGTTATCTCTTTTGTCGAAAATCAGCCGTTTTTGCTCGAACATTAAATGCCTCCAAATGGTATTTAATTAACTTCCCGAGCCCCTGGAAGCATGAAAATCACTTTAAACATGCTAATTTTAGCTCTAACACTGATGATCCACCTACAAATGTGAACTGACGTTCAAAAATAAAACATTTGAAAACGGACCATTTTCCACATTTCTGAAGCATGACGTAATGGGGGGGTGTTATCTCTTTTGTCGAAAATCAGCCGTTTTTGCTCGAACATTAAATGCCTCCAAATGGTATTTAATTAACTTCCCGGGGTGAAGAAACCCTTTTTGAGAACTCAGAGTGAGTAAATTAGCCATTTTCATGCACTTTTAACCATTCCATAAATCTTGTGTTTAGGGCCCCTGGAAGCATGAAAATCACTTTAAACATGCTAATTTTAGCTCTAACACTGATGATCCACCTACAAATGTGAACTGACGTTCAAAAATAAAACATTTGAAAACGGACCATTTTCCACATTTCTGAAGCATGACGTAATGGGGGGGTGTTATCTCTTTTGTCCAAAATCAGCCGTTTTTGCTGGAACATTAAATGCCTCCAAATGGTATTTATTTCACTTCCCGAGCCCCTGGAAGCATGAAAATCAATTTAAACATGCTAATTTTAGCTCTAACACTGATGATCCACCTACAAATGTGAACTGACGTTCAAAAATAAAACATTTGAAAAAGGACCATTTTCCACATTTCTGAAGCATGACGTAATGGGGGGGTGTTATCTCTTTTGTCGAAAATCAGCCGTTTTTGCTCGAACATTAAATGCCTCCAAATGGTATTTATTTCACTTCCCGAGCCCCTGGAAGCATGAAAATCACTTTAAACATGCTAATTTTAGCTCTAACACTGATGATCCACCTACAAATGTGAACTGACGTTCAAAAATAAAACATTTGAAAACGGACCATTTTCCACATTTCTGAAGCATGACGTAATGGTAGGGTGTTATCTCTTTTGTCGAAAATCAGCCGTTTTATGCTCGAACATTAAATGCCTCCAAATGGTATTTATTTCACTTCCCGAGCCCCTGGAAGCATGAAAATCACTTTAAACATGCTAATTTTAGCTCTAACACTGATGATCCACCTACAAATGTGAACTGACGTTCAAAAATAAAACATTTGAAAACGGACCATTTTCCACATTTCTGAAGCATGACGTAATGGGGGGGTGTTATCTCTTTTGTCGAAAATCAGCCGTTTTTGCTCGAACATTAAATGCCTCCAAATGGTATTTATTTCACTTCCCGAGCCCCTGGAAGCATGAAAATCACTTTAAACATGCTAATTTTAGCTCTAACACTGATGATCCACCTACAAATGTGAACTGACGTTCAAAAATAAAACATTTGAAAACTGACCATTTTCCACATTTCTGAAGCATGACGTAATGGGGGGGTGTTATCTCTTTTGTCGAAAATCAGCCGTTTTTGCTCGAACATTAAATGCCTCCAAATGGTATTTAATTAACTTCCCGAGCCCCTGGAAGCATGAAAATCACTTTAAACATGCTAATTTTAGCTCTAACACTGATGATCCACCTACAAATGTGAACTGACGTTCAAAAATAAAACATTTGAAAACGGACCATTTTCCACATTTCTGAAGCATGACGTAATGGGGGGGTGTTATCTCTTTTGTCGAAAATCAGCCGTTTTTGCTCGAACATTAAATGCCTCCAAATGGTATTTAATTAACTTCCCGGGGTGAAGAAACCCTTTTTGAGAACTCAGAGTGAGTAAATTAGCCATTTTCATGCACTTTTAACCATTCCATAAATCTTGTGTTTAGGGCCCCTGGAAGCATGAAAATCACTTTAAACATGCTAATTTTAGCTCTAACACTGATGATCCACCTACAAATGTGAACTGACGTTCAAAAATAAAACATTTGAAAACGGACCATTTTCCACATTTCTGAAGCATGACGTAATGGGGGGGTGTTATCTCTTTTGTCCAAAATCAGCCGTTTTTGCTGGAACATTAAATGCCTCCAAATGGTATTTATTTCACTTCCCGAGCCCCTGGAAGCATGAAAATCAATTTAAACATGCTAATTTTAGCTCTAACACTGATGATCCACCTACAAATGTGAACTGACGTTCAAAAATAAAACATTTGAAAAAGGACCATTTTCCACATTTCTGAAGCATGACGTAATGGGGGGGTGTTATCTCTTTTGTCGAAAATCAGCCGTTTTTGCTCGAACATTAAATGCCTCCAAATGGTATTTATTTCACTTCCCGAGCCCCTGGAAGCATGAAAATCACTTTAAACATGCTAATTTTAGCTCTAACACTGATGATCCACCTACAAATGTGAACTGACGTTCAAAAATAAAACATTTGAAAACGGACCATTTTCCACATTTCTGAAGCATGACGTAATGGGGGGGTGTTATCTCTTTTGTCGAAAATCAGCCGTTTTATGCTCGAACATTAAATGCCTCCAAATGGTATTTATTTCACTTCCCGAGCCCCTGGAAGCATGAAAATCACTTTAAACATGCTAATTTTAGCTCTAACACTGATGATCCACCTACAAATGTGAACTGACGTTCAAAAATAAAACATTTGAAAACGGACCATTTTCCACATTTCTGAAGCATGAAGTAATGGGGGGGTGTTATCTCTTTTGTCGAAAATCAGCCGTTTTTGCTCGAACATTAAATGCCTCCAAATGGTATTTATTTCACTTCCCGAGCCCCTGGAAGCATGAAAATCACTTTAAACATGCTAATTTTAGCTCTAACACTGATGATCCACCTACAAATGTGAACTGACGTTCAAAAATAAAACATTTGAAAACGGACCATTTTCCACATTTCTGAAGCATGACGTAATGGGGGGGTGTTATCTCTTTTGTCGAAAATCAGCCGTTTTTGCTCGAACATTAAATGCCTCCAAATGGTATTTAATTAACTTCCCGAGCCCCTGGAAGCATGAAAATCACTTTAAACATGCTAATTTTAGCTCTAACACTGATGATCCACCTACAAATGTGAACTGACGTTCAAAAATAAAACATTTGAAAACGGACCATTTTCCACATTTCTGAAGCATGACGTAATGGGGGGGTGTTATCTCTTTTGTCGAAAATCAGCCGTTTTTGCTCGAACATTAAATGCCTCCAAATGGTATTTAATTAACTTCCCGGGGTGAAGAAACCCTTTTTGAGAACTCAGAGTGAGTAAATTGGCCATTTTCATGCACTTTTAACCATTCCATAAATCTTGTGTTTAGGGCCCCTGGAAGCATGAAAATCACTTTAAACATGCTAATTTTAGCTCTAACACTGATGATCCACCTACAAATGTGAACTGACTTTCAAAAATAAAACATTTGAAAACGGACCATTTTCCACATTTCTGAAGCATGACGTAATGGGGGGGTGTTATCTCTTTTGTCCAAAATCAGCCGTTTTTGCTCGAACATTAAATGCCTCCAAATGGTATTTATTTCACTTCCCGAGCCCCTGGAAGCATGAAAATCACTTTAAACATGCTAATTTTAGCTCTAACACTGATGATCCACCTACAAATGTGAACTGACGTTCAAAAATAAAACATTTGAAAATGGACCATTTTCCACATTTCTGAAGCATGACGTAATGGGGGGGTGTTATCTCTTTTGTCGAAAATCAACCGTTTTTGCTGGAACATTAAATGCCTCCAAATGGTATTTATTTCACTTCCCGAGCCCTTGGAAGCATGAAAATCACTTTAAACATGCTAATTTTAGCTCTAACACTGATGATCCACCTACAAATGTGAACTGACGTTCAAAAATAAAACATTTGAAAACGGACCATTTTCCACATTTCTGAAGCATGACGTAATGGGGGGGTGTTATCTCTTTTGTCGAAAATCAGCCGTTTTTGCTGGAACATTAAATGCCTCCAAATGGTATTTATTTCACTTCCCGAGCCCCTGGAAGCATGAAAATCACTTTAAACATTCTAATTTTAGCTCTAACACTGATGATCCACCTACAAATGTGAACTGACGTTCAAAAATAAAACATTTGAAAACGGACCATTTTCCACATTTCTGAAGCATGACGTAATGGGGGGGTGTTATCTCTTTTGTCGAAAATCAGCCGTTTTTGCTCGAACATTAAATGCCTCCAAATGGTATTTAATTAACTTCCCGGGGTGAAGAAACCCTTTTTGAGAACTCAGAGTGAGTAAATTGGCCATTTTCATGCACTTTTAACCATTCCATAAATCTTGTGTTTAGGGCCCCTGGAAGCATGAAAATCACTTTAAACATGCTAATTTTAGCTCTAACACTGATGATCCACCTACAAATGTGAACTGACGTTCAAAAATAAAACATTTGAAAACGGACCATTTTCCACATTTCTGAAGCATGACGTAATGGGGGGGTGTTATCTCTTTTGTCGAAAATCAGCCGTTTTTGCTCGAACATTAAATGCCTCCAAATGGTATTTATTTCACTTCCCGAGCCCCTGGAAGCATGAAAATCACTTTAAACATGCTAATTTTAGCTCTAACACTGATGATCCACCTACAAATGTGAACTGACGTTCAAAAATAAAACATTTGAAAACGGACCATTTTCCACATTTCTGAAGCATGACGTAATGGGGGGGTGTTATCTCTTTTGTCGAAAATCAGCCGTTTTTGCTCGAACATTAAATGCCTCCAAATGGTATTTAATTAACTTCCCGGGGTGAAGAAACCCTTTTTGAGAACTCAGAGTGAGTAAATTGGCCATTTTCATGCACTTTTAACCATTCCATAAATCTTGTGTTTTGGGCCCCTGGAAGCATGAAAATCACTTTAAACATGCTAATTTTAGCTCTAACACTGATGATCCACCTACAAATGTGAACTGACGTTCAAAAATAAAACATTTGAAAACGGACCATTTTCCACATTTCTGAAGCATGACGTAATGGGGGGGTGTTATCTCTTTTGTCGAAAATCAGCCGTTTTTGCTCGAACATTAAATGCCTCCAAATGGTATTTAATTAACTTCCCGGGGTGAAGAAACCCTTTTTGAGAACTCAGAGTGAGTAAATTGGCCATTTTTATGCACTTTTAACCATTCCATAAATCTTGTGTTTTGGGCCCCTGGAAGCATGAAAATCACTTTAAACATGCTAATTTTAGCTCTAACACTGATGATCCACCTACAAATGTGAACTGACGTTCAAAAATAAAACATTTGAAAACGGACCATTTTCCACATTTCTGAAGCTTGACGTAATGGGGGGGTGTTATCTCTTTTGTCGAAAATCAGCCGTTTTTGCTCGAACATTAAATGCCTCCAAATGGTATTTAATTAACTTCCCGAGCCCCTGGAAGCATGAAAATCACTTTAAACATGCTAATTTTAGCTCTAACACTGATGACCCACCTACAAATGTGAACTGACGTTCAAAAATAAAACATTTGAAAACGGACCATTTTCCACATTTCTGAAGCATGACGTAATGGGGGGGTGTTATCTCTTTTGTCCAAAATCAGCCGTTTTTGCTCGAACATTAAACGCCTCCAAATGGTATTTATTTCACTTCCCGAGCCCCTGGAAGCATGAAAATCACTTTAAACATGCTAATTTTAGCTCTAACACTGATGATCCACCTACAAATGTGAACTGACGTTCAAAAATAAAACATTTGAAAACGGACCATTTTCCACATTTCTGAAGCATGACGTAATGGGGGGGTGTTATCTCTTTTGTCGAAAATCAGCCGTTTTTGCTCGAACATTAAATGCCTCCAAATGGTATTTAATTAACTTCCCGAGCCCCTGGAAGCATGAAAATCACTTTAAACATGCTAATTTTAGCTCTAACACTGATGATCCACCTACAAATGTGAACTGACGTTCAAAAATAAAACATTTGAAAACGGACCATTTTCCACATTTCTGAAGCATGACGTAATGGGGGGGTGTTATCTCTTTTGTCGAAAATCAGCCGTTTTTGCTGGAACATTAAATGCCTCCAAATGGTATTTATTTCACTTCCCGAGCCCTTGGAAGCATGAAAATCACTTTAAACATGCTAATTTTAGCTCTAACACTGATGATCCACCTACAAATGTGAACTGACGTTCAAAAATAAAACATTTGAAAACGGACCATTTTCCACATTTCTGAAGCATGACGTAATGGGGGGGTGTTATCTCTTTTGTCGAAAATCAGCCGTTTTTGCTGGAACATTAAATGCCTCCAAATGGTATTTATTTCACTTCCCGAGCCCCTGGAAGCATGTAAATCACTTTAAACATGCTAATTTTAGCTCTAACACTGATGATCCACCTACAAATGTGTACTGACGTTCAAAAATAAAACATTTGAAAACGGACCATTTTCCACATTTCTGAAGCATGACGTAATGGGGGGGTGTTATCTCTTTTGTCGAAAATCTGCCGTTTTTGCTCGAACATTAAATGCCTCCAAATGGTATTTAATTAACTTCCCGGGGTGAAGAAACCCTTTTTGAGAACTCAGAGTGAGTAAATTGGCCATTTTCATGCACTTTTAACCATTCCATAAATCTTGTGTTTAGGGCCCCTGGAAGCATGAAAATCACTTTAAACATGCTAATTTTAGCTCTAACACTGATGATCCACCTACAAATGTGAACTGACGTTCAAAAATAAAACATTTGAAAATGGACCATTTTCCACATTTCTGAAGCATGACGTAATGGGGGGGTGTTATCTCTTTTGTCGAAAATCAGCCGTTTTTGCTCGAACATTAAATGCCTCCAAATGGTATTTATTTCACTTCCCGAGCCCCTGGAAGCATGAAAATCACTTTAAACATGCTAATTTTAGCTCTAACACTGATGATCCACCTACAAATGTGAACTGACGTTCAAAAATAAAACATTTGAAAACGGACCATTTTCCACATTTCTGAAGCATGACGTAATGGGGGGGTGTTATCTCTTTTGTCGAAAATCAGCCGTTTTTGCTCGAACATTAAATGCCTCCAAATGGTATTTATTTCACTTCCCGAGCCCCTGGAAGCATGAAAATCACTTTAAACATGCTAATTTTAGCTCTAACACTGATGATCCACCTACAAATGTGAACTGACGTTCAAAAATAAAACATTTGAAAACGGACCATTTTCCACATTTCTGAAGCATGACGTAATGGGGGGGTGTTATCTCTTTTGTCGAAAATCAGCCGTTTTTGCTCGAACATTAAATGCCTCCAAATGGTATTTAATTAACTTCCCGGGGTGAAGAAACCCTTTTTGAGAACTCAGAGTGAGTAAATTGGCCATTTTCATGCACTTTTAACCATTCCATAAATCTTGTGTTTTGGGCCCCTGGAAGCATGAAAATCACTTTAAACATGCTAATTTTAGCTCTAACACTGATGATCTACCTACAAATGTGAACTGACGTTCAAAAATAAAACATTTGAAAACGGACCATTTTCCACATTTCTGAAGCATGACGTAATGGGGGGGTGTTATCTCTTTTGTCGAAAATCAGCCGTTTTTGCTCGAACATTAAATGCCTCCAAATGGTATTTAATTAACTTCCCGGGGTGAAGAAACCCTTTTTGAGAACTCAGAGTGAATAAATTGGCCATTTTCATGCACTTTTAACCATTCCATAAATCTTGTGTTTTGGGCCCCTGGAAGCATGAAAATCACTTTAAACATGCTAATTTTAGCTCTAACACTGATGATCCACCTACAAATGTGAACTGACGTTCAAAAATAAAACATTTGAAAACGGACCATTTTCCACATTTCTGAAGCATGACGTAATGGGGGGGTGTTATCTCTTTTGTCGAAAATCAGCCGTTTTTGCTCGAACATTAAATGCCTCCAAATGGTATTTAATTAACTTCCCGAGCCCCTGGAAGCATGAAAATCACTTTAAACATGCTAATTTTAGCTCTAACACTGATGATCCACCTACAAATGTGAACTGACGTTCAAAAATAAAACGTTTGAAAACGGATCATTTTCCACATTTCTGAAGCATGACGTAATGGGGGGGTGTTATCTCTTTTGTCGAAAATCAGCCGTTTTTGCTCGAACATTAAATGCCTCCAAATGGTATTTATTTCACTTCCCGAGCCCCTGGAAGCATGAAAATCACTTTAAACATGCTAATTTTAGCTCTAACACTGATGATCCACCTACAAATGTGAACTGACGTTCAAAAATAAAACATTTGAAAACGGACCATTTTCCACATTTCTGAAGCATGACGTAATGGGGGGGTGTTATCTCTTTTGTCGAAAATCAGCCGTTTTTGCTCGAACATTAAATGCCTCCAAATGGTATTTATTTCACTTCCCGAGCCCCTGGAAGCATGAAAATCACTTTAAACATGCTAATTTTAGCTCTAACACTGATGATCCACCTACAAATGTGAACTGACGTCCAAAAATAAAACATTTGAAAACGGACCATTTTCCACATTTTTGAAGCATGACGTAATGGGGGGGTGTTATCTCTTTTGTCGAAAATCAGCCGTTTTTGCTCGAACATTAAATGCCTCCAAATGGTATTTAATTAACTTCCCGGGGTGAAGAAACCCTTTTTGAGAACTCAGAGTGAGTAAATTGGCCATTTTCATGCACTTTTAACCATTCCATAAATCTTGTGTTTTGGGCCCCTGGAAGCATGAAAATCAGTTTAAACATGCTAATTTTAGCTCTAACACTGATGATCCACCTACAAATGTGAACTGACGTTCAAAAATAAAACATTTGAAAACGGACCATTTTCCACATTTCTGAAGCATGACGTAATGGGGGGGTGTTATCTCTTTTGTCGAAAATCAGCCGTTTTTGCTCGAACATTAAATGCCTCCAAATGGTATTTATTTCACTTCCCGAGCCCCTGGAAGCATGAAAATCACTTTAAACATGCTAATTTTAGCTCTAACACTGATGATCCACCTACAAATGTGAACTGACGTTCAAAAATAAAACATTTGAAAACGGACCATTTTCCACATTTCTGAAGCATGACGTAATGGGGGGGTGTTATCTCTTTTGTCGAAAATCAGCCGTTTTTGCTCGAACATTAAATGCCTCCAAATGGTATTTATTTCACTTCCCGAGCCCCTGGAAGCATGAAAATCACTTTAAACATGCTAATTTTAGCTCTAACACTGATGATCCACCTACAAATGTGAACTGACGTTCTAAAATAAAACGTTTGAAAAAGGACCATTTTCCACATTTCTGAAGCATGACGTAATGGGGGGGTGTTATCTCTTTTGTCGAAAATCAGCCGTTTTTGCTCGAACATTAAATGCCTCCAAATGGTATTTAATTAACTTCCCGGGGTGAAGAAACCCTTTTTGAGAACTCAGAGTGAGTAAATTGGCCATTTTCATGCACTTTTAACCATTCCATAAATCTTGTGTTTTGGGCCCCTGGAAGCATGAAAATCACTTTAAACATGCTAATTTTAGCTCTAACACTGATGATCCACCTACAAATGTGAACTGACGTTCAAAAATAAAACATTTGAAAACGGACCATTTTCCACATTTCTGAAGCATGACGTAATGGGGGGTGTTATCTCTTTTGTCGAAAATCAGCCGTTTTTGCTCGAACATTAAATGCCTCCAAATGGTATTTAATTAACTTCCCGGGGTGAAGAAACCCTTTTTGAGAACTCAGAGTGAGTAAATTGGCCATTTTCATGCACTTTTAACCATTCCATAAACCTTGTGTTTTGGGCCCCTGGAAGCATGAAAATCACTTTAAACATGCTAATTTTAGCTCTAACACTGATGATCCACCTACAAATGTGAACTGACGTATAAAAATAAAACATTTGAAAACGGACCATTTTCCACATTTCTGAAGCATGACGTAATGGGGGGGTGTTATCTCTTTTGTCGAAAATCAGCCGTTTTTGCTCGAACATTAAATGCCTCCAAATGGTATTTAATTAACTTCCCGAGCCCCTGGAAGCATGAAAATCACTTTAAACATGCTAATTTTAGCTCTAACACTGATGATCCACCTACAAATGTGAACTGACGTTCAAAAATAAAACATTTGAAAAAACGGATCATTTTCCACATTTCTGAAGCATGACGTAATGGGGGGGTGTTATCTCTTTTGTCGAAAATCAGCCGTTATTGCTCGAACATTAAATGCCTCCAAATGGTATTTATTTCACTTCCCGAGCCCCTGGAAGCATGAAAATCACTTTAAACATGCTAATTTTAGCTCTAACACTGATG
Source organism: Lissotriton vulgaris (assembly GCF_964263255.1). Lineage (NCBI taxonomy): Eukaryota > Metazoa > Chordata > Amphibia > Caudata > Salamandridae > Lissotriton > Lissotriton vulgaris. Next base: position 394,919 of record NW_028250991.1, read on the forward strand.
ATCCACCTACAAATGTGAACTGACGTTCAAAAATAAAACATTTGAAAACGGACCATTTTCCACATTTCTGAAGCATGACGTAATGGGGGGGTGTTATCTCTTTTGTCGAAAATCAGCCGTTTTTGCTCGAACATTAAATGCCTCCAAATGGTATTTAATTAACTTCCCGGGGTGAAGAAACCCTTTTTGAGAACTCAGAGTGAGTAAATTGGCCATTTTCATGCACTTTTAACCATTCCATAAATCTTGTGTTTTGGGCCCCTGGAAGCATGAAAATCACTTTAAACATGCTAATTTTAGCTCTAACACTGATGATCCACCTACAAATGTGAACTGACGTTCAAAAATAAAACATTTGAAAACGGACCATTTTCCACATTTCTGAAGCATGACGTAATGGGGGGGTGTTATCTCTTTTGTCGAAAATCAGCCGTTTTTGCTCGAACATTAAATGCCTCCAAATGGTATTTAATTAACTTCCCGAGCCCCTGGAAGCATGAAAATCACTTTAAACATGCTAATTTTAGCTCTAACACTGATGATCCACCTACAAATGTGAACTGACGTTCAAAAATAAAACATTTGAAAACGGATCATTTTCCACATTTCTGAAGCATGACGTAATGGGGGGGTGTTATCTCTTTTGTCGAAAATCAGCCGTTTTTGCTCGAACATTAAATGCCTCCAAATGGTATTTATTTCACTTCCCGAGCCCCTGGAAGCATGAAAATCACTTTAAACATGCTAATTTTAGCTCTAACACTGACGATCCACCTACAAATGTGAACTGACGTTCAAAAATAAAACATTTGAAAACGGACCATTTTCCACATTTCTGAAGCATGACGTAATGGGGGGGGTGTTATCTCTTTTGTCGAAAATCAGCCGTTTTTGCTCGAACATTAAATGCCTCCAAATGGTATTTATTTCACTTCCCGAGCCCCTGGAAGCATGAAAATCACTTTAAACATGCTAATTTTAGCTCTAACACTGATGATCCACCTACAAATGTGAACTGACGTTCAAAAATAAAACATTTGAAAACGGACCATTTTCCACATTTCTGAAGCATGACGTAATGGGGGGGTGTTATCTCTTTTGTCGAAAATCAGCCGTTTTTGCTGGAACATTAAATGCCTCCAAATGGTATTTATTTCACTTCCCGAGCCCCTGGAAGCATGAAAATCACTTTAAACATGCTAATTTTAGCTCTAACACTGATGATCCACCTACAAATGTGAACTGACGTTCAAAAATAAAACAATTGAAAACGGACCATTTTCCACATTTCTGAAGCATGACGTAATGGGGGGGTGTTATCTCTTTTGTCGAAAATCAGCCGTTTTTGCTGGAACATTAAATGCCTCCAAATGGTATTTATTTCACTTCCCGAGCCCCTGGAAACATGAAAATCACTTTAAACATGCTAATTTTAGCTCTAACACTGATGATCCACCTACAAATGTGAACTGACGTTCAAAAATAAAACATTTGAAAACGGACCATTTTCCACATTTCTGAAGCATGACGTAATGGGGGGGTGTTATCTCTTTTGTCGAAAATCAGCCGTTTTTGCTTGAACATTAAATGCCTCCAAATGGTATTTAATTAACTTCCCGGGGTGAAGAAACCCTTTTTGAGAACTCAGAGTGAGTAAATTGGCCATTTTCATGCACTTTTAACCATTCCATAAATCTTGTGTTTAGGGCCCCTGGAAGCATGAAAATCACTTTAAGCATGCTAATTTTAGCTCTAACACTGATGATCCACCTACAAATGTGAACTGACGTTCAAAAATAAAACATTTGAAAACGGACCATTTTCCACATTTCTGAAGCATGACGTAATGGGGGGGGTGTTATCTCTTTTGTCGAAAATCAACCGTTTTTGCTCGAACATTAAATGCCTCCAAATGGTATTTATTTCACTTCCCGAGCCCCTGGAAGCATGAAAATCACTTTAAACATGCTAATTTTAGCTCTAACACTGATGATCCACCTACAAATGTGAACTGACGTTCAAAAATAAAACATTTGAAAACGGACCATTTTCCACATTTCTGAAGCATGACGTAATGGGGGGGTGTTATCTCTTTTGTCGAAAATCAGCCGTTTTTGCTCGAACATTAAATGCCTCCAAATGGTATTTAATTAACTTCCCGGGGTGAAGAAACCCTTTTTGAGAACTCAGAGTGAGTAAATTGGCCATTTTCATGCACTTTTAACCATTCCATAAATCTTGTGTTTTGGGCCCCTGGAAGCATGAAAATCACTTTAAACATGCTAATTTGAGCTCTAACACTGATGATCCACCTACAAATGTGAACTGACGTTCAAAAATAAAACATTTGAAAACGGACAATTTTCCACATTTCTGAAGCATGACGTAATGGGGGGGTGTTATCTCTTTTGTCGAAAATCAGCCGTTTTTGCTCGAACATTAAATGCCTCCAAATGGTATTTATTTCACTTCCCGAGCCCCTGGAAGCATGAAAATCACTTTAAACATGCTAATTTTAGCTCTAACACTGATGATCCACCTACAAATGTGAACTGACGTTCAAAAATAAAACATTTGAAAACGGACCATTTTCCACATTTCTGAAGCATGACGTAATGGGGGGGTGTTATCTCTTTTGTCGAAAATCAGCCGTTTTTGCTCGAACATTAAATGCCTCCAAATGGTATTTATTTCACTTCCCGAGCCCCTGGAAGCATGAAAATTACTTTAAACATGCTAATTTTAGCTCTAACACTGATGATCGACCTACAAATGTGAACTGACGTTCAAAAATAAAACATTTGAAAACGGACCATTTTCCACATTTCTGAAGCATGACGTAATGGGGGGGTGTTATCTCTTTTGTCGAAAATCAGCCGTTTTTGCTCGAACATTAAATGCCTCCAAATGGTATTTAATTAACTTCCCGAGCCCCTGGAAGCATGAAAATCACTTTAAACATGCTAATTTTAGCTCTAACACTGATGATCCACCTACAAATGTGAACTGACGTTCAAAAATAAAACATTTGAAAACGGACCATTTTCCACATTTCTGAAGCATGACGTAATGGGGGGGTGTTATCTCTTTTGTCGAAAATCAGCCGTTTTTGCTCGAACATTAAATGCCTCCAAATGGTATTTAATTAACTTCCCGGGGTGAAGAAACCCTTTTTGAGAACTCAGAGTGAGTAAATTGGCCATTTTCATGCACTTTTAACCATTCCATAAATCTTGTGTTTTGGGCCCCTGGAAGCATGAAAATCACTTTAAACATGCTAATTTGAGCTCTAACACTGATGATCCACCTACAAATGTGAACTGACGTTCAAAAATAAAACATTTGAAAACGGACAATTTTCCACATTTCTGAAGCATGACGTAATGGGGGGGTGTTATCTCTTTTGTCGAAAATCAGCCGTTTTTGCTCGAACATTAAATGCCTCCAAATGGTATTTATTTCACTTCCCGAGCCCCTGGAAGCATGAAAATCACTTTAAACATGCTAATTTTAGCTCTAACACTGATGATCCACCTACAAATGTGAACTGACGTTCAAAAATAAAACATTTGAAAACGGACCATTTTCCACATTTCTGAAGCATGACGTAATGGGGGGGTGTTATCTCTTTTGTCGAAAATCAGCCGTTTTTGCTCGAACATTAAATGCCTCCAAATGGTATTTATTTCACTTCCCGAGCCCCTGGAAGCATGAAAATTACTTTAAACATGCTAATTTTAGCTCTAACACTGATGATCGACCTACAAATGGGAACTGACGTTCAAAAATAAAACATTTGAAAACGGACCATTTTCCACATTTCTGAAGCATGACGTAATGGGGGGGTGTTATCTCTTTTGTCGAAAATCAGCCGTTTTTGCTCGAACATTAAATGCCTCCAAATGGTATTTAATTAACTTCCCGAGCCCCTGGAAGCATGAAAATCACTTTAAACATGCTAATTTTAGCTCTAACACTGATGATCCACCTACAAATGTGAACTGACGTTCAAAAATAAAACATTTGAAAACGGACCATTTTCCACATTTCTGAAGCATGACGTAATGGGGGGGTGTTATCTCTTTTGTCGAAAATCAGCCGTTTTTGCTGGAACATTAAATGCCTCCAAATGGTATTTATTTCACTTCCCGAGCCCCTGGAAGCATTAAAATCACTTTAAACATGCTAATTTTAGCTCTAACACTGATGATCCACCTACAAATGTGAACTGACGTTCAAAAATAAAACATTTGAAAACGGACCATTTTCCACATTTCTGAAGCATGACGTAATGGGGGGGTGTTATCTCTTTTGTCGAAAATCAGCCGTTTTTGCTCGAACATTAAATGCCTCCAAATGGTATTTAATTAACTTCCCGGGGTGAAGAAACCCTTTTTGAGAACTCAGAGTGAGTAAATTTTCCATTTTCATGCACTTTTAACCATTCCATAAATCTTGTGTTTAGGGCCCCTGGAAGCATGAAAATCACTTTAAACATGCTAATTTTAGCTCTAACACTGATGATCCACCTACAAATGTGAACTGACGTTCAAAAATAAAACATTTGAAAACGGACCATTTTCCACATTTCTGAAGCATGACGTAATGGGGGGGTGTTATCTCTTCTGTCGAAAATCAGCCGTTTTTGCTCGAACATTAAATGCCTCCAAATGGTATTTATTTCACTTCCCGAGCCCCTGGAAGCATGAAAATCACTTTAAACATGCTAATTTTAGCTCTAACACTGATGATCCACCTACAAATGTGAACTGACGTTCAAAAATAAAACATTTGAAAACGGACCATTTTCCACATTTCTGAAGCATGACGTAATGGGGGGGTGTTATCTCTTTTGTCGAAAATCAGCCGTTTTTGCTCGAACATTAAATGCCTCCAAATGGTATTTAATTAACTTCCCGGGGTGAAGAAACCCTTTTTGAGAACTCAGAGTGAGTAAATTGGCCATTTTCATGCACTTTTAACCATTCCATAAATCTTGTGTTTTGGGCCCCTGGAAGCATGAAAATCACTTTAAACATGCTAATTTTAGCTCTAACACTGATGATCCACCTACAAATGTGAACTGACGTTCAAAAATAAAACATTTGAAAACGGACCATTTTCCACATTTCTGAAGCATGACGTAATGGGGGGGTGTTATCTCTTTTGTCGAAAATCAGCCGTTTTTGCTCGAACATTAAATGCCTCCAAATGGTATTTAATTAACTTCCCGGGGTGAAGAAACCCTTTTTGAGAACTCAGAGTGAGTAAATTGGCCATTTTCATGCACTTTTAACCATTCCATAAATCTTGTGTTTTGGGCCCCTGGAAGCATGAAAATCACTTTAAACATGCTAATTTTAGCTCTAACACTGATGATCCACCTACAAATGTGAACTGACGTTCAAAAATAAAACATTTGAAAACGGACCATTTTCCACATTTCTGAAGCATGACGTAATGGGGGGGTGTTATCTCTTTTGTCGAAAATCAGCCGTTTTTGCTCGAACATTAAATGCCTCCAAATGGTATTTAATTAACTTCCCGAGCCCCTGGAAGCATGAAAATCACTTTAAACATGCTAATTTTAGCTCTAACACTGATGATCCACCTACAAATGTGAACTGACGTTCAAAAATAAAACATTTGAAAACGGATCATTTTCCACATTTCTGAAGCATGACGTAATGGGGGGGTGTTATCTCTTTTGTCGAAAATCAGCCGTTTTTGCTCGAACATTAAATGCCTCCAAATGGTATTTATTTCACTTCCCGAGCCCCTGGAAGCATGAAAATCACTTTAAACATGCTAATTTTAGCTCTAACACTGATGATCCACCTACAAATGTGAACTGACGTTCAAAAATAAAACATTTGAAAACGGACCATTTTCCACATTTCTGAAGCATGACGTAATGGGGGGGTGTTATCTCTTTTGTCGAAAATCAGCCGTTTTTGCTCGAACATTAAATGCCTCCAAATGGTATTTATTTCACTTCCCGAGCCCCTGGAAGCATGAAAATCACTTTAAACATGCTAATTTTAGCTCTAACACTGATGATCCACCTACAAATGTGAACTGACGTTCAAAAATAAAACATTTGAAAACGGACCATTTTCCACATTTCTGAAGCATGACGTAATGGGGGGGTGTTATCTCTTTTGTCGAAAATCAGCCGTTTTTGCTGGAACATTAAATGCCCCCAAATGGTATTTATTTCACTTCCCGAGCCCCTGGAAGCATGAAAATCACTTTAAACATGCTAATTTTAGCTCTAACACTGATGATCCACCTACAAATGTGAACTGACGTTCAAAAATAAAACATTTGAAAACGGACCATTTTCCACATTTCTGAAGCATGACGTAATGGGGGGGTGTTATCTCTTTTGTCGAAAATCAGCCGTTTTTGCTGGAACATTAAATGCCTCCAAATGGTATTTATTTCACTTCCCGAGCCCCTGGAAGCATGAAAATCACTTTAAACATGCTAATTTTAGCTCTAACACTGATGATCCACCTTCAAATGTGAACTGACGTTCAAAAATAAAACATTTGAAAACGGACCATTTTCCACATTTCTGAAGCATGACGTAATGGGGGGGTGTTATCTCTTTTGTCGAAAATCAGCCGTTTTTGCTCGAACATTAAATGCCTCCAAATGGTATTTAATTAACTTCCCGGGGTGAAGAAACCCTTTTTGAGAACTCAGAGTGAGTAAATTGGCCATTTTCATGCACTTTTAACCATTCCATAAATCTTGTGTTTTGGGCCCCTGGAAGCATGAAAATCACTTTAAACATGCTAATTTTAGCTCTAACACTGATGATCCACCTACAAATGTGAACTGACGTTCAAAAATAAAACATTTGAAAACGGACCATTTTCCACATTTCTGAAGCATGACGTAATGGGGGGGTGTTATCTCTTTTGTCGAAAATCAGCCGTTTTTGCTCGAACATTAAATGCCTCCAAATGGTATTTATTTCACTTCCCGAGCCCCTGGAAGCATGAAAATCACTTTAAACATGCTAATTTTAGCTCTAACACTGATGATCCACCTACAAATGTGAACTGACGTTCAAAAATAAAACATTTGAAAACGGACCATTTTCCACATTTCTGAAGCATGACGTAATGGGGGGGTGTTATCTCTTTTGTCGAAAATCAGCCGTTTTTGCTCGAACATTAAATGCCTCCAAATGGTATTTATTTCACTTCCAGAGCCCCTGGAAGCATGAAAATTACTTTAAACATGCTAATTTTAGCTCTAACACTGATGATCCACCTACAAATGTGAACTGACGGTCAAAAATAAAACATTTGAAAACTGACCATTTTCCACATTTCTGAAGCATGACGTAATGGGGGGGGTGTTATCTCTTTTGTCGAAAATCAGCCGTTTTTGCTCGAACATTAAATGCCTCCAAATGGTATTTAATTAACTTCCCGAGCCCCTGGAAGCATGAAAATCACTTTAAACATGGTAATTTTAGCTCTAACACTGATGATCCACCTACAAATGTGAACTGACGTTCAAAAATAAAACATTTGAAAACGGACCATTTTCCACATTTCTGAAGCATGACGTAATGGGGGGGTGTTATCTCTTTTGTCGAAAATCAGCCGTTTTTGCTCGAACATTAAATGCCTCCAAATGGTATTTATTTCACTTCCCGAGCCCCTGGAAGCATGAAAATCACTTTAAACATGCTAATTTTAGCTCTAACACTGATGATCCACCTACAAATGTGAACTGACGTTCAAAAATAAAACAATTGAAAACGGACCATTTTCCACATTTCTGAAGCATGACGTAATGGGGGGGTGTTATCTCTTTTGTCGAAAATCAGCCGTTTTTGCTGGAACATTAAATGCCTCCAAATGGTATTTATTTCACTTCCCGAGCCCCTGGAAACATGAAAATCACTTTAAACATGCTAATTTTAGCTCTAACACTGATGATCCACCTACAAATGTGAACTGACGTTCAAAAATAAAACATTTGAAAACGGACCATTTTCCACATTTCTGAAGCATGACGTAATGGGGGGGTGTTATCTCTTTTGTCGAAAATCAGCCGTTTTTGCTTGAACATTAAATGCCTCCAAATGGTATTTAATTAACTTCCCGGGGTGAAGAAACCCTTTTTGAGAACTCAGAGTGAGTAAATTGGCCATTTTCATGCACTTTTAACCATTCCATAAATCTTGTGTTTAGGGCCCCTGGAAGCATGAAAATCACTTTAAACATGCTAATTTTAGCTCTAACACTGATGATCCACCTACAAATGTGAACTGACGTTCAAAAATAAAACATTTGAAAACGGACCATTTTCCACATTTCTGAAGCATGACGTAATGGGGGGGTGTTATCTCTTTTGTCGAAAATCAACCGTTTTTGCTCGAACATTAAATGCCTCCAAATGGTATTTATTTCACTTCCCGAGCCCCTGGAAGCATGAAAATCACTTTAAACATGCTAATTTTAGCTCTAACACTGATGATCCACCTACAAATGTGAACTGACGTTCAAAAATAAAACATTTGAAAACGGACCATTTTCCACATTTCTGAAGCATGACGTAATGGGGGGGTGTTATCTCTTTTGTCGAAAATCAGCCGTTTTTGCTCGAACATTAAATGCCTCCAAATGGTATTTAATTAACTTCCCGGGGTGAAGAAACCCTTTCTGAGAACTCACAGTGAGTAAATTGGCCATTTTCATGCACTTTTAACCATTCCATAAATCTTGTGTTTTGGGCCCCTGGAAGCATGAAAATCACTTTAAACATGCTAATTTTAGCTCTAACACTGATGATCCACCTACAAATGTGAACTGACGTTCAAAAATAAAACATTTGAAAACGGACCATTTTCCACATTTCTGAAGCATGACGTAATGGAGGGGTGTTATCTCTTTTGTCGAAAATCAGCCGTTTTTGCTCGAACATTAAATGCCTCCAAATGGTATTTATTTCACTTCCCGAGCCCCTGGAAGCATGAAAATCACTTTAAACATGCTAATTTTAGCTCTAACACTGATGATCCACCTACAAATGTGAACTGACGTTCAAAAATAAAACATTTGAAAACGGACCATTTTCCACATTTCTGAAGCATGACGTAATGGGGGGGTGTTATCTCTTTTGTCGAAAATCAGCCGTTTTTGCTCGAACATTAAATGCCTCCAAATGGTATTTATTTCACTTCCCGAGCCCCTGGAAGCATGAAAATTACTTTAAACATGCTAATTTTAGCTCTAACACTGATGATCCAACTACAAATGTGAACTGACGTTCAAAAATAAAACATTTGAAAACGGACCATTTTCCACATTTCTGAAGCATGACGTAATGGGGGGGTGTTATCTCTTTTGTCGAAAATCAGCCGTTTTTGCTCGAACATTAAATCCCTCCAAATGGTATTTAATTAACTTCCCGAGCCCCTGGAAGCATGAAAATCACTTTAAACATGCTAATTTTAGCTCTAACACTGATGATCCACCTACAAATGTGAACTGACGTTCAAAAATAAAACATTTGAAAACGGACCATTTTCCACATTTCTGAAGCATGACGTAATGGGGGGGTGTTATCTCTTTTGTCGAAAATCAGCCGTTTTTGCTGGAACATTAAATGCCTCCAAATGGTATTTATTTCACTTCCCGAGCCCCTGGAAGCATGAAAATCACTTTAAACATGCTAATTTTAGCTCTAACACTGATGATCCACCTACAAATGTGAACTGACGTTCAAAAATAAAACATTTGAAAACGGACCATTTTCCACATTTCTGAAGCATGACGTAATGGGGGGGTGTTATCTCTTTTGTCGAAAATCAGCCGTTTTTGCTGGAACATTAAATGCCTCCAAATGGTATTTATTTCACTTCCCGAGCCCCTGGAAGCATGAAAATCACTTTAAACATGCTAATTTTAGCTCTAACACTGATGATCCACCTACAAATGTGAACTGACGTTCAAAAATAAAACATTTGAAAAAGGACCATTTTCCACATTTCTGAAGCATGACGTAATGGGGGGGTGTTATCTCTTTTGTCGAAAATCAGCCGTTTTTGCTCGAACATTAAATGCCTCAAAATGGTATTTAATTAACTTCCCGGGGTGAAGAAACCCTTTTTGAGAACTCAGAGTGAGTAAATTGGCCATTTTCATGCACTTTTAACCATTCCATAAATCTTGTGTTTTGGGCCCCTGGAAGCATGAAAATCACTTTAAACATGCTAATTTTAGCTCTAACACTGATGATCCACCTACAAATGTGAACTGACGTTCAAAAATAAAACATTTGAAAACGGATCATTTTCCACATTTCTGAAGCATGACGTAATGGGGGGGTGTTATCTCTTTTGTCGAAAATCAGCCGTTTTTGCTCGAACATTAAATGCCTCCAAATGGTATTTATTTCACTTCCCGAGCCCCTGGAAGCATGAAAATCACTTTAAACATGCTAATTTTAGCTCTAACACTGATGATCCACCTACAAATGTGAACTGACGTTCAAAAATAAAACATTTGAAAACGGACCATTTTCCACATTTCTGAAGCATGACGTAATGGGGGGGTGTTATCTCTTTTGTCGAAAATCAGCCGTTTTTGCTCGAACATTAAATGCCTCCAAATTATATTTATTTCACTTCCCGAGCCCCTGGAAGCATGAAAATCACTTTAAACATGCTAATTTTAGCTCTAACACTGATGATCCACCTACAAATGTGAACTGACGTTCAAAAATAAAACATTTGAAAACGGACCATTTTCCACATTTCTGAAGCATGACATACTGGGGGGGTGTTATCTCTTTTGTCGAAAATCAGCCGTTTTTGCTCGAACATTAAATGCCTCCAAATGGTATTTAATTAACTTCCCGGGGTGAAGAAACCCTTTTTGAGAACTCAGAGTGAGTAAATTGGCCATTTTCATGCACTTTTAACCATTCCATAAATCTTGTGTTTTGGGCCCCTGGAAGCATGAAAATCAGTTTAAACATGCTAATTTTAGCTCTAACACTGATGATCCACCTACAAATGTGAACTGACGTTCAAAAATAAAACATTTGAAAACGGACCATTTTCCACATTTCTGAAGCATGACGTAATGGGGGGGTGTTATCTCTTCTGTCGAAAATCAGCCGTTTTTGCTCGAACATTAAATGCCTCCAAATGGTATTTAATTAACTTCCCGGGGTGAAGAAACCCTTTTTGAGAACTCAGAGTGAGTAAATTGGCCATTTTCATGCACTTTTAACCATTCCATAAATCTTGTGTTTTGGGCCCCTGGAAGCATGAAAATCACTTTAAACATGCTAATTTTAGCTCTAACACTGATGATCCACCTACAAATGTGAACTGACGTTCAAAAATAAAACATTTGAAAATGGACCATTTTCCACATTTCTGAAGCATGACGTAATGGGGGGGTGTTATCTCTTTTGTCGAAAATCAGCCGTTTTTGCTCGAACATTAAATGCCTCCAAATGGTATTTAATTAACTTCCCGAGCCCCTGGAAGCATGAAAATAACTTTAAACATGCTAATTTTAGCTCTAACACTGATGATCCACCTACAAATGTGAACTGACGTTCAAAAATAAAACATTTGAAAACAGATCATTTTCCACATTTCTGAAGCATGACGTAATGGGGGGGTGTTATCTCTTTTGTCGAAAATCAGCCGTTTTTGCTCGAACATTAAATGCCTCCAAATGGTATTTATTTCACTTCCCGAGCCCCTGGAAGCATGAAAATCACTTTAAACATGCTAATCTTAGCTCTAACACTGATGATCCACCTACAAATGTGAACTGACGTTCAAAAATAAAACATTTGAAAACGGACCATTTTCCACATTTCTGAAGCATGACGTAATGGGGGGGTGTTATCTCTTTTGTCGAAAATCAGCCGTTTTTGCTCGAACATTAAATGCCTGCAAATGGTATTTATTTCACTTCCCGAGCCCCTGGAAGCATGAAAATCACTTTAAACATGCTAATTTTAGCTCTAACACTGATGATCCACCTACAAATGTGAACTGACGTTCAAAAATAAAACATTTGAAAACGGACCATTTTCCACATTTCTGAAGCATGACGTAATGGGGGGGTGTTATCTCTTTTGTCGAAAATCAGCCGTTTTTGCTGGAACATTAAATGCCCCCAAATGGTATTTATTTCACTTCCCGAGCCCCTGGAAGCATGAAAATCACTTTAAACATGCTAATTTTAGCTCTAACACTGATGATCCACCTACAAATGTGAACTGACGTTCAAAAATAAAACATTTGAAAACGGACCATTTTCCACATTTCTGAAGCATGACGTAATGGGGGGGTGTTATCTCTTTTGTCGAAAATCAGCCGTTTTTGCTGGAACATTAAATGCCTCCAAATGGTATTTATTTCACTTCCCGAGCCCCTGGAAGCATGAAAATCACTTTAAACATGCTCATTTTAGCTCTAACACTGATGATCCACCTACAAATGTGAACTGACGTTCAAAAATAAAACATTTGAAAACGGACCATTTTCCACATTTCTGAAGCATGACGTAATGGGGGGGTGTTATCTCTTTTGTCGAAAATCAGCCGTTTTTGCTCGAACATTAAATGCCTCCAAATGGTATTTAATTAACTTCCCGCGGTGAAGAAACCCTTTTTGAGAACTCAGAGTGAGTAAATTGGCCATTTTCATGCACTTTTAACTATTCCATAAATCTTGTGTTTTGGGCCCCTGGAAGCATGAAAATCAGTTTAAACATGCTAATTTTAGCTCTAACACTGATGATCCACCTACAAATGTGAACTGACGTTCAAAAATAAAACATTTGAAAACGGACCATTTTCCACATTTCTGAAGCATGACGTAATGGGGGGGTGTTATCTCTTTTGTCGAAAATCAGCCGTTTTTGCTCGAACATTAAATGCCTCCAAATGGTATTTATTTCACTTCCCGAGCCCCTGGAAGCATGAAAATCACTTTAAACATGCTAATTTTAGCTCTAACACTGATGATCCACCTACAAATGTGAACTGACGTTCAAAAATAAAACAATTGAAAACGGACCATTTTCCACATTTCTGAAGCATGACGTAATGGGGGGGTGTTATCTCTTTTGTCGAAAATCAGCCGTTTTTGCTGGAACATTAAATGCCTCCAAATGGTATTTATTTCACTTCCCGAGCCCCTGGAAACATGAAAATCACTTTAAACATGCTAATTTTAGCTCTAACACTGATGATCCACCTACAAATGTGAACTGACGTTCAAAAATAAAACATTTGAAAACGGACCATTTTCCACATTTCTGAAGCATGACGTAATGGGGGGGTGTTATCTCTTTTGTCGAAAATCAGCCGTTTTTGCTTGAACATTAAATGCCTCCAAATGGTATTTAATTAACTTCCCGGGGTGAAGAAACCCTTTTTGAGAACTCAGAGTGAGTAAATTGGCCATTTTCATGCACTTTTAACCATTCCATAAATCTTGTGTTTAGGGCCCCTGGAAGCATGAAAATCACTTTAAACATGCTAATTTTAGCTCTAACACTGATGATCCACCTACAAATGTGAACTGACGTTCAAAAATAAAACATTTGAAAACGGACCATTTTCCACATTTCTGAAGCATGACGTAATGGGGGGGTGTTATCTCTTTTGTCGAAAATCAACCGTTTTTGCTCGAACATTAAATGCCTCCAAATGGTATTTATTTCACTTCCCGAGCCCCTGGAAGCATGAAAATCACTTTAAACATGCTAATTTTAGCTCTAACACTGATGATCCACCTACAAATGTGAACTGACGTATAAAAATAAAACATTTGAAAACGGACCATTTTCCACATTTCTGAAGCATGACGTAATGGGGGGGTGTTATCTCTTTTGTCGAAAATCAGCCGTTTTTGCTCGAACATTAAATGCCTCCAAATGGTATTTAATTAACTTCCCGAGCCCCTGGAAGCATGAAAATCACTTTAAACATGCTAATTTTAGCTCTAACACTGATGATCCACCTACAAATGTGAACTGACGTTCAAAAATAAAACATTTGAAAAAACGGATCATTTTCCACATTTCTGAAGCATGACGTAATGGGGGGGTGTTATCTCTTTTGTCGAAAATCAGCCGTTATTGCTCGAACATTAAATGCCTCCAAATGGTATTTATTTCACTTCCCGAGCCCCTGGAAGCATGAAAATCACTTTAAACATGCTAATTTTAGCTCTAACACTGACGATCCACCTACAAATGTGAACTGACGTTCAAAAATAAAACATTTGAAAACGGACCATTTTCCACATTTCTGAAGCATGACGTAATGGGGGGGGGGTGTTATCTCTTTTGTCGAAAATCAGCCGTTTTTGCTCGAACATTAAATGCCTCCAAATGGTATTTATTTCACTTCCCGAGCCCCTGGAAGCATGAAAATCACTTTAAACATGCTAATTTTAGCTCTAACACTGATGATCCACCTACAAATGTGAACTGACGTTCAAAAATAAAACATTTGAAAACGGACCATTTTCCACATTTCTGAAGCATGACGTAATGGGGGGGTGTTATCTCTTTTGTCGAAAATCAGCCGTTTTTGCTGGAACATTAAATGCCTCCAAATGGTATTTATTTCACTTCCCGAGCCCCTGGAAACATGAAAATCACTTTAAACATGCTAATTTTAGCTCTAACACTGATGATCCACCTACAAATGTGAACTGACGTTCAAAAATAAAACATTTGAAAACGGACCATTTTCCACATTTCTGAAGCATGACGTAATGGGGGGGTGTTATCTCTTTTGTCGAAAATCAGCCGTTTTTGCTTGAACATTAAATGCCTCCAAATGGTATTTAATTAACTTTCCGGGGTGAAGAAACCCTTTTTGAGAACTCAGAGTGAGTAAATTGGCCATTTTCATGCACTTTTAACCATTCCATAAATCTTGTGTTTAGGGCCCCTGGAAGCATGAAAATCACTTTAAGCATGCTAATTTTAGCTCTAACACTGATGATCCACCTACAAATGTGAACTGACGTTCAAAAATAAAACATTTGAAAACGGACCATTTTCCACATTTCTGAAGCATGACGTAATGGGGGGGTGTTATCTCTTTTGTCGAAAATCAACCGTTTTTGCTCGAACATTAAATGCCTCCAAATGGTATTTATTTCACTTCCCGAGCCCCTGGAAGCATGAAAATCACTTTAAACATGCTAATTTTAGCTCTAACACTGATGATCCACCTACAAATGTGAACTGACGTTCAAAAATAAAACATTTGAAAACGGACCATTTTCCACATTTCTGAAGCATGACGTAATGGGGGGGTGTTATCTCTTTTGTCGAAAATCAGCCGTTTTTGCTCGAACATTAAATGCCTCCAAATGGTATTTAATTAACTTCCCGGGGTGAAGAAACCCTTTTTGAGAACTCAGAGTGAGTAAATTGGCCATTTTCATGCACTTTTAACCATTCCATAAATCTTGTGTTTTGGGCCCCTGGAAGCATGAAAATCACTTTAAACATGCTAATTTGAGCTCTAACACTGATGATCCACCTACAAATGTGAACTGACGTTCAAAAATAAAACATTTGAAAACGGACAATTTTCCACATTTCTGAAGCATGACGTAATGGGGGGGTGTTATCTCTTTTGTCGAAAATCAGCCGTTTTTGCTCGAACATTAAATGCCTCCAAATGGTATTTATTTCACTTCCCGAGCCCCTGGAAGCATGAAAATCACTTTAAACATGCTAATTTTAGCTCTAACACTGATGATCCACCTACAAATGTGAACTGACGTTCAAAAATAAAACATTTGAAAACGGACCATTTTCCACATTTCTGAAGCATGACGTAATGGGGGGGTGTTATCTCTTTTGTCGAAAATCAGCCGTTTTTGCTCGAACATTAAATGCCTCCAAATGGTATTTATTTCACTTCCCGAGCCCCTGGAAGCATGAAAATCACTTTAAACATGCTAATTTTAGCTCTAACACTGATGATCCACCTACAAATGTGAACTGACGTTCAAAAATAAAACAATTGAAAACGGACCATTTTCCACATTTCTGAAGCATGACGTAATGGGGGGGTGTTATCTCTTTTGTCGAAAATCAGCCGTTTTTGCTGGAACATTAAATGCCTCCAAATGGTATTTATTTCACTTCCCGAGCCCCTGGAAACATGAAAATCACTTTAAACATGCTAATTTTAGCTCTAACACTGATGATCCACCTACAAATGTGAACTGACGTTCAAAAATAAAACATTTGAAAACGGACCATTTTCCACATTTCTGAAGCATGACGTAATGGGGGGGTGTTATCTCTTTTGTCGAAAATCAGCCGTTTTTGCTTGAACATTAAATGCCTCCAAATGGTATTTAATTAACTTCCCGGGGTGAAGAAACCCTTTTTGAGAACTCAGAGTGAGTAAATTGGCCATTTTCATGCACTTTTAACCATTCCATAAATCTTGTGTTTAGGGCCCCTGGAAGCATGAAAATCACTTTAAACATGCTAATTTTAGCTCTAACACTGATGATCCACCTACAAATGTGAACTGACGTTCAAAAATAAAACATTTGAAAACGGACCATTTTCCACATTTCTGAAGCATGACGTAATGGGGGGGTGTTATCTCTTTTGTCGAAAATCAACCGTTTTTGCTCGAACATTAAATGCCTCCAAATGGTATTTATTTCACTTCCCGAGCCCCTGGAAGCATGAAAATCACTTTAAACATGCTAATTTTAGCTCTAACACTGATGATCCACCTACAAATGTGAACTGACGTATAAAAATAAAACATTTGAAAACGGACCATTTTCCACATTTCTGAAGCATGACGTAATGGGGGGGTGTTATCTCTTTTGTCGAAAATCAGCCGTTTTTGCTCGAACATTAAATGCCTCCAAATGGTATTTAATTAACTTCCCGAGCCCCTGGAAGCATGAAAATCACTTTAAACATGCTAATTTTAGCTCTAACACTGATGATCCACCTACAAATGTGAACTGACGTTCAAAAATAAAACATTTGAAAAAACTGATCATTTTCCACATTTCTGAAGCATGACGTAATGGGGGGGTGTTATCTCTTTTGTCGAAAATCAGCCGTTATTGCTCGAACATTAAATGCCTCCAAATGGTATTTATTTCACTTCCCGAGCCCCTGGAAGCATGAAAATCACTTTAAACATGCTAATTTTAGCTCTAACACTGACGATCCACCTACAAATGTGAACTGACGTTCAAAAATAAAACATTTGAAAACGGACCATTTTCCACATTTCTGAAGCATGACGTAATGGGGGGGGGGGTGTTATCTCTTTTGTCGAAAATCAGCCGTTTTTGCTCGAACATTAAATGCCTCCAAATGGTATTTATTTCACTTCCCGAGCCCCTGGAAGCATGAAAATCACTTTAAACATGCTAATTTTAGCTCTAACACTGATGATCCACCTACAAATGTGAACTGACGTTCAAAAATAAAACATTTGAAAACGGACCATTTTCCACATTTCTGAAGCATGACGTAATGGGGGGGTGTTATCTCTTTTGTCGAAAATCAGCCGTTTTTGCTGGAACATTAAATGCCTCCAAATGGTATTTATTTCACTTCCCGAGCCCCTGGAAACATGAAAATCACTTTAAACATGCTAATTTTAGCTCTAACACTGATGATCCACCTACAAATGTGAACTGACGTTCAAAAATAAAACATTTGAAAACGGACCATTTTCCACATTTCTGAAGCATGACGTAATGGGGGGGTGTTATCTCTTTTGTCGAAAATCAGCCGTTTTTGCTTGAACATTAAATGCCTCCAAATGGTATTTAATTAACTTTCCGGGGTGAAGAAACCCTTTTTGAGAACTCAGAGTGAGTAAATTGGCCATTTTCATGCACTTTTAACCATTCCATAAATCTTGTGTTTAGGGCCCCTGGAAGCATGAAAATCACTTTAAGCATGCTAATTTTAGCTCTAACACTGATGATCCACCTACAAATGTGAACTGACGTTCAAAAATAAAACATTTGAAAACGGACCATTTTCCACATTTCTGAAGCATGACGTAATGGGGGGGTGTTATCTCTTTTGTCGAAAATCAACCGTTTTTGCTCGAACATTAAATGCCTCCAAATGGTATTTATTTCACTTCCCGAGCCCCTGGAAGCATGAAAATCACTTTAAACATGCTAATTTTAGCTCTAACACTGATGATCCACCTACAAATGTGAACTGACGTTCAAAAATAAAACATTTGAAAACGGACCATTTTCCACATTTCTGAAGCATGACGTAATGGGGGGGTGTTATCTCTTTTGTCGAAAATCAGCCGTTTTTGCTCGAACATTAAATGCCTCCAAATGGTATTTAATTAACTTCCCGGGGTGAAGAAACCCTTTTTGAGAACTCAGAGTGAGTAAATTGGCCATTTTCATGCACTTTTAACCATTCCATAAATCTTGTGTTTTGGGCCCCTGGAAGCATGAAAATCACTTTAAACATGCTAATTTGAGCTCTAACACTGATGATCCACCTACAAATGTGAACTGACGTTCAAAAATAAAACATTTGAAAACGGACAATTTTCCACATTTCTGAAGCATGACGTAATGGGGGGGTGTTATCTCTTTTGTCGAAAATCAGCCGTTTTTGCTCGAACATTAAATGCCTCCAAATGGTATTTATTTCACTTCCCGAGCCCCTGGAAGCATGAAAATCACTTTAAACATGCTAATTTTAGCTCTAACACTGATGATCCACCTACAAATGTGAACTGACGTTCAAAAATAAAACATTTGAAAACGGACCATTTTCCACATTTCTGAAGCATGACGTAATGGGGGGGTGTTATCTCTTTTGTCGAAAATCAGCCGTTTTTGCTCGAACATTAAATGCCTCCAAATGGTATTTATTTCACTTCCCGAGCCCCTGGAAGCATGAAAATTACTTTAAACATGCTAATTTTAGCTCTAACACTGATGATCGACCTACAAATGTGAACTGACGTTCAAAAATAAAACATTTGAAAACGGACCATTTTCCACATTTCTGAAGCATGACGTAATGGGGGGGTGTTATCTCTTTTGTCGAAAATCAGCCGTTTTTGCTCGAACATTAAATGCCTCCAAATGGTATTTAATTAACTTCCCGAGCCCCTGGAAGCATGAAAATCACTTTAAACATGCTAATTTTAGCTCTAACACTGATGATCCACCTACAAATGTGAACTGACGTTCAAAAATAAAACATTTGAAAACGGACCATTTTCCACATTTCTGAAGCATGACGTAATGCGGGGGTGTTATCTCTTTTGTCGAAAATCAGCCGTTTTTGCTGGAACATTAAATGCCTCCAAATGGTATTTATTTCACTTCCCGAGCCCCTGGAAGCATTAAAATCACTTTAAACATGCTAATTTTAGCTCTAACACTGATGATCCACCTACAAATGTGAACTGACGTTCAAAAATAAAACATTTGAAAACGGACCATTTTCCACATTTCTGAAGCATGACGTAATGGGGGGGGTGTTATCTCTTTTGTCGAAAATCAGCCGTTTTTGCTCGAACATTAAATGCCTCCAAATGGTATTTAATTAACTTCCCGGGGTGAAGAAACCCTTTTTGAGAACTCAGAGTGAGTAAATTTTCCATTTTCATGCACTTTTAACCATTCCATAAATCTTGTGTTTAGGGCCCCTGGAAGCATGAAAATCACTTTAAACATGCTAATTTTAGCTCTAACACTGATGATCCACCTACAAATGTGAACTGACGTTCAAAAATAAAACATTTGAAAACGGACCATTTTCCACATTTCTGAAGCATGACGTAATGGGGGGGTGTTATCTCTTCTGTCGAAAATCAGCCGTTTTTGCTCGAACATTAAATGCCTCCAAATGGTATTTATTTCACTTCCCGAGCCCCTGGAAGCATGAAAATCACTTTAAACATGCTAATTTTAGCTCTAACACTGATGATCCACCTACAAATGTGTACTGACGTTCAAAAATAAAACATTTGAAAACGGACCATTTTCCACATTTCTGAAGCATGACGTAATGGGGGGGTGTTATCTCTTTTGTCGAAAATCAGCCGTTTTGCTCGAACATTAAATGCCTCCAAATGGTATTTAATTAACTTCCCGGGGTGAAGAAACCCTTTTTGAGAACTCAGAGTGAGTAAATTGGCCATTTTCATGCACTTTTAACCATTCCATAAATCTTGTGTTTTGGGCCCCTGGAAGCATGAAAATCACTTTAAACATGCTAATTTTAGCTCTAACACTGATGATCCACCTACAAATGTGAACTGACGTTCAAAAATAAAACATTTGAAAACGGACCATTTTCAACATTTCTGAAGCATGACGTAATGGGGGGGTGTTATCTCTTTTGTCGAAAATCAGCCGTTTTTGCTCGAACATTAAATGCCTCCAAATGGTATTTAATTAACTTCCCGGGGTGAAGAAACCCTTTTTGAGAACTCAGAGTGAGTAAATTGGCCATTTTCATGCACTTTTAACCATTCCATAAATCTTGTGTTTTGGGCCCCTGGAAGCATGAAAATCACTTTAAACATGCTAATTTTAGCTCTAACACTGATGATCCACCTACAAATGTGAACTGACGTTCAAAAATAAAACATTTGAAAACGGACCATTTTCCACATTTCTGAAGCATGACGTAATGGGGGGGTGTTATCTCTTTTGTCGAAAATCAGCCGTTTTTGCTCGAACATTAAATGCCTCCAAATGGTATTTAATTAACTTCCCGAGCCCCTGGAAGCATGAAAATCACTTTAAACATGCTAATTTTAGCTCTAACACTGATGATCCACCTACAAATGTGAACTGACGTTCAAAAATAAAACATTTGAAAACGGATCATTTTCCACATTTCTGAAGCATGACGTAATGGGGGGGTGTTATCTCTTTTGTCGAAAATCAGCCGTTTTTGCTCGAACATTAAATGCCTCCAAATGGTATTTATTTCACTTCCCGAGCCCCTGGAAGCATGAAAATCACTTTAAACATGCTAATTTTAGCTCTAACACTGATGATCCACCTACAAATGTGAACTGACGTTCAAAAATAAAAAAAATTTGAAAACGGACCATTTTCCACATTTCTGAAGCATGACGTAATGGGGGGGTGTTATCTCTTTTGTCGAAAATCAGCCGTTTTTGCTCGAACATTAAATGCCTCCAAATGGTATTTATTTCACTTCCCGAGCCCCTGGAAGCATGAAAATCACTTTAAACATGCTAATTTTAGCTCTAACACTGATGATCCACCTACAAATGTGAACTGACGTTCAAAAATAAAACATTTGAAAACGGACCATTTTCCACATTTCTGAAGCATGACGTAATGGGGGGGTGTTATCTCTTTTGTCGAAAATCAGCCGTTTTTGCTGGAACATTAAATGCCCCCAAATGGTATTTATTTCACTTCCCGAGCCCCTGGAAGCATGAAAATCACTTTAAACATGCTAATTTTAGCTCTAACACTGATGATCCACCTACAAATGTGAACTGACGTTCAAAAATAAAACATTTGAAAACGGACCATTTTCCACATTTCTGAAGCATGACGTAATGGGGGGGTGTTATCTCTTTTGTCGAAAATCAGCCGTTTTTGCTCGAACATTAAATGCCTCCAAATGGTATTTATTTCACTTCCCGAGCCCCTGGAAGCATGAAAATCACTTTAAACATGCTAATTTTAGCTCTAACACTGATGATCCACCTACAAATGTGAACTGACGTTCAAAAATAAAACATTTGAAAACGGACCATTTTCCACATTTCTGAAGCATGACGTAATGGGGGGGTGTTATCTCTTTTGTCGAAAATCAGCCGTTTTTGCTCGAACATTAAATGCCTCCAAATGGTATTTATTTCACTTCCAGAGCCCCTGGAAGCATGAAAATTACTTTAAACATGCTAATTTTAGCTCTAACACTGATGATCCACCTACAAATGTGAACTGACGTTCAAAAATAAAACATTTGAAAACTGACCATTTTCCACATTTCTGAAGCATGACGTAATGGGGGGGTGTTATCTCTTTTGTCGAAAATCAGCCGTTTTTGCTCGAACATTAAATGCCTCCAAATGGTATTTAATTAACTTCCCGAGCCCCTGGAAGCATGAAAATCACTTTAAACATGCTAATTTTAGCTCTAACACTGATGATCCACCTACAAATGTGAACTGACGTTCAAAAATAAAACATTTGAAAACGGACCATTTTCCACATTTCTGAAGCATGACGTAATGGGGGGGTGTTATCTCTTTTGTCGAAAATCAGCCGTTTTTGCTCGAACATTAAATGCCTCCAAATGGTATTTATTTCACTTCCCGAGCCCCTGGAAGCATGAAAATCACTTTAAACATGCTAATTTTAGCTCTAACACTGATGATCCACCTACAAATGTGAACTGACGTTCAAAAATAAAACAATTGAAAACGGACCATTTTCCACATTTCTGAAGCATGACGTAATGGGGGGGTGTTATCTCTTTTGTCGAAAATCAGCCGTTTTTGCTGGAACATTAAATGCCTCCAAATGGTATTTATTTCACTTCCCGAGCCCCTGGAAACATGAAAATCACTTTAAACATGCTAATTTTAGCTCTAACACTGATGATCCACCTGCAAATGTGAACTGACGTTCAAAAATAAAACATTTGAAAACGGACCATTTTCCACATTTCTGAAGCATGACGTAATGGGGGGGGTGTTATCTCTTTTGTCGAAAATCAGCCGTTTTTGCTCGAACATTAAATGCCTCCAAATGGTATTTAATTAACTTCCCGGGGTGAAGAAACCCTTTTTGAGAACTCAGAGTGAGTAAATTTTCCATTTTCATGCACTTTTAACCATTCCATAAATCTTGTGTTTAGGGCCCCTGGAAGCATGAAAATCACTTTAAACATGCTAATTTTAGCTCTAACACTGATGATCCACCTACAAATGTGAACTGACGTTCAAAAATAAAACATTTGAAAACGGACCATTTTCCACATTTCTGAAGCATGACGTAATGGGGGGGTGTTATCTCTTCTGTCGAAAATCAGCCGTTTTTGCTCGAACATTAAATGCCTCCAAATGGTATTTATTTCACTTCCCGAGCCCCTGGAAGCATGAAAATCACTTTAAACATGCTAATTTTAGCTCTAACACTGATGATCCACCTACAAATGTGTACTGACGTTCAAAAATAAAACATTTGAAAACGGACCATTTTCCACATTTCTGAAGCATGACGTAATGGGGGGGGTGTTATCTCTTTTGTCGAAAATCAGCCGTTTTTGCTCGAACATTAAATGCCTCCAAATGGTATTTAATTAACTTCCCGGGGTGAAGAAACCCTTTTTGAGAACTCAGAGTGAGTAAATTGGCCATTTTCATGCACTTTTAACCATTCCATAAATCTTGTGTTTTGGGCCCCTGGAAGCATGAAAATCACTTTAAACATGCTAATTTTAGCTCTAACACTGATGATCCACCTACAAATGTGAACTGACGTTCAAAAATAAAACATTTGAAAACGGACCATTTTCCACATTTCTGAAGCATGACGTAATGGGGGGGTGTTATCTCTTTTGTCGAAAATCAGCCGTTTTTGCTCGAACATTAAATGCCTCCAAATGGTATTTAATTAACTTCCCGGGGTGAAGAAACCCTTTTTGAGAACTCAGAGTGAGTAAATTGGCCATTTTCATGCACTTTTAACCATTCCATAAATCTTGTGTTTTGGGCCCCTGGAAGCATGAAAATCACTTTAAACATGCTAATTTTAGCTCTAACACTGATGATCCACCTACAAATGTGAACTGACGTTCAAAAATAAAACATTTGAAAACGGACCATTTTCCACATTTCTGAAGCATGACGTAATGGGGGGGTGTTATCTCTTTTGTCGAAAATCAGCCGTTTTTGCTGGAACATTAAATGCCTCCAAATGGTATTTATTTCACTTCCCGAGCCCCTGGAAGCATGAAAATCACTTTAAACATGCTAATTTTAGCTCTAACACTGATGATCCACCTTCAAATGTGAACTGACGTTCAAAAATAAAACATTTGAAAACGGACCATTTTCCACATTTCTGAAGCATGACGTAATGGGGGGGTGTTATCTCTTTTGTCGAAAATCAGCCGTTTTTGCTCGAACATTAAATGCCTCCAAATGGTATTTAATTAACTTCCCGGGGTGAAGAAACCCTTTTTGAGAACTCAGAGTGAGTAAATTGGCCATTTTCATGCACTTTTAACCATTCCATAAATCTTGTGTTTTGGGCCCCTGGAAGCATGAAAATCACTTTAAACATGCTAATTTTAGCTCTAACACTGATGATCCACCTACAAATGTGAACTGACGTTCAAAAATAAAACATTTGAAAACGGACCATTTTCCACATTTCTGAAGCATGACGTAATGGGGGGGTGTTATCTCTTTTGTCGAAAATCAGCCGTTTTTGCTCGAACATTAAATGCCTCCAAATGGTATTTATTTCACTTCCCGAGCCCCTGGAAGCATGAAAATCACTTTAAACATGCTAATTTTAGCTCTAACACTGATGATCCACCTACAAATGTGAACTGACGTTCAAAAATAAAACATTTGAAAACGGACCATTTTCCACATTTCTGAAGCATGACGTAATGGGGGGGTGTTATCTCTTTTGTCGAAAATCAGCCGTTTTTGCTCGAACATTAAATGCCTCCAAATGGTATTTATTTCACTTCCAGAGCCCCTGGAAGCATGAAAATTACTTTAAACATGCTAATTTTAGCTCTAACACTGATGATCCACCTACAAATGTGAACTGACGTTCAAAAATAAAACATTTGAAAACTGACCATTTTCCACATTTCTGAAGCATGACGTAATGGGGGGGTGTTATCTCTTTTGTCGAAAATCAGCCGTTTTTGCTCGAACATTAAATGCCTCCAAATGGTATTTAATTAACTTCCCGAGCCCCTGGAAGCATGAAAATCACTTTAAACATGCTAATTTTAGCTCTAACACTGATGATCCACCTACAAATGTGAACTGACGTTCAAAAATAAAACATTTGAAAACTGACCATTTTCCACATTTCTGAAGCATGACGTAATGGGGGGGTGTTATCTCTTTTGTCGAAAATCAGCCGTTTTTGCTTGAACATTAAATGCCTCCAAATGGTATTTAATTAACTTCCCGGGGTGAAGAAACCCTTTTTGAGAACTCAGAGTGAGTAAATTGGCCATTTTCATGCACTTTTAACCATTCCATAAATCTTGTGTTTAGGGCCCCTGGAAGCATGAAAATCACTTTAAACATGCTAATTTTAGCTCTAACACTGATGATCCACCTACAAATGTGAACTGACGTTCAAAAATAAAACATTTGAAAACGGACCATTTTCCACATTTCTGAAGCATGACGTAATGGGGGGGTGTTATCTCTTTTGTCGAAAATCAACCGTTTTTGCTCGAACATTAAATGCCTCCAAATGGTATTTATTTCACTTCCCGAGCCCCTGGAAGCATGAAAATCACTTTAAACATGCTAATTTTAGCTCTAACACTGATGATCCACCTACAAATGTGAACTGACGTTCAAAAATAAAACATTTGAAAACGGACCATTTTCCACATTTCTGAAGCATGACGTAATGGGGGGGTGTTATCTCTTTTGTCGAAAATCAGCCGTTTTTGCTCGAACATTAAATGCCTCCAAATGGTATTTAATTAACTTCCCGGGGTGAAGAAACCCTTTTTGAGAACTCAGAGTGAGTAAATTGGCCATTTTCATGCACTTTTAACCATTCCATAAATCTTGTGTTTTGGGCCCCTGGAAGCATGAAAATCACTTTAAACATGCTAATTTTAGCTCTAACACTGATGATCCACCTACAAATGTGAACTGACGTTCAAAAATAAAACATTTGAAAACGGACCATTTTCCACATTTCTGAAGCATGACGTAATGGGGGGTGTTATCTCTTTTGTCGAAAATCAGCCGTTTTTGCTCGAACATTAAATGCCTCCAAATGGTATTTAATTAACTTCCCGGGGTGAAGAAACCCTTTTTGAGAACTCAGAGTGAGTAAATTGGCCATTTTCATGCACTTTTAACCATTCCATAAACCTTGTGTTTTGGGCCCCTGGAAGCATGAAAATCTCTTTAAACATGCTAATTTTAGCTCTAACACTGATGATCCACCTACAAATGTGAACTGACGTTCAAAAATAAAACATTTGAAAACGGACCATTTTCCACATTTCTGAAGCATGACGTAATGGGGGGGTGTTATCTCTTTTGTTGAAAATCAGCCGTTTTTGCTCGAACATTAAATGCCTCCAAATGGTATTTAATTAACTTCCCGAGCCCCTGGAAGCATGAAAATCACTTTAAACATGCTAATTTTAGCTCTAACACTGATGATCCACCTACAAATGTGAACTGACGTTCAAAAATAAAACATTTGAAAAAACGGATCATTTTCCACATTTCTGAAGCATGACGTAATGGGGGGGTGTTATCTCTTTTGTCGAAAATCAGCCGTTATTGCTCGAACATTAAATGCCTCCAAATGGTATTTATTTCACTTCCCGAGCCCCTGGAAGCATGAAAATCACTTTAAACATGCTAATTATAGCTCTAACACTGATGATCCACCTACAAATGTGAACTGACGTTCAAAAATAAAACATTTGAAAACGAACCATTTTCCACATTTCTGAAGCATGACGTAATGGGGGGGTGTTATCTCTTTTGTCGAAAATCAGCCGTTTTTGCTCGAACATTAAATGCCTCCAAATGGTATTTATTTCACTTCCCGAGCCCCTGGAAGCATGAAAATCACTTTAAACATGCTAATTTTAGCTCTAACACTGATGATCCACCTACAAATGTGAACTGACGTTCAAAAATAAAACATTTGAAAACGGACCATTTTCCACATTTCTGAAGCATGACGTACTGGGGGGGTGTTATCTCTTTTGTCGAAAATCAGCCGTTTTTGCTCGAACATTAAATGCCTCCAAATGGTATTTAATTAACTTCCCGGGGTGAAGAAACCCTTTCTGAGAACTCACAGTGAGTAAATTGGCCATTTTCATGCACTTTTAACCATTCCATAAATCTTGTGTTTTGGGCCCCTGGAAGCATGAAAATCACTTTAAACATGCTAATTTTAGCTCTAACACTGATGATCCACCTACAAATGTGAACTGACGTTCAAAAATAAAACATTTGAAAACGGACCATTTTCCACATTTCTGAAGCATGACGTAATGGGGGGGTGTTATCTCTTTTGTCGAAAATCAGCCGTTTTTGCTCGAACATTAAATGCCTCCAAATGGTATTTATTTCACTTCCCGAGCCCCTGGAAGCATGAAAATCACTTTAAACATGCTAATTTTAGCTCTAACACTGATGATCCACCTACAAATGTGAACTGACGTTCAAAAATAAAACATTTGAAAACGGACCATTTTCCACATTTCTGAAGCATGACGTAATGGGGGGGTGTTATCTCTTTTGTCGAAAATCAGCCGTTTTTGCTCGAACATTAAATGCCTCCAAATGGTATTTATTTCACTTCCCGAGCCCCTGGAAGCATGAAAATTACTTTAAACATGCTAATTTTAGCTCTAACACTGATGATCCAACTACAAATGTGAACTGACGTTCAAAAATAAAACATTTGAAAACGGACCATTTTCCACATTTCTGAAGCATGACGTAATGGGGGGGTGTTATCTCTTTTGTCGAAAATCAGCCGTTTTTGCTCGAACATTAAATCCCTCCAAATGGTATTTAATTAACTTCCCGAGCCCCTGGAAGCATGAAAATCACTTTAAACATGCTAATTTTAGCTCTAACACTGATGATCCACCTACAAATGTGAACTGACGTCAAAAATAAAACATTTGAAAACGGACCATTTTCCACATTTCTGAAGCATGACGTAATGGGGGGGTGTTATCTCTTTTGTCGAAAATCAGCCGTTTTTGCTCGAACATTAAATGCCTCCAAATGGTATTTATTTCACTTCCCGAGCCCCTGGAAGCATGAAAATCACTTTAAACATGCTAATTTTAGCTCTAACACTGATGATCCACCTACAAATGTGAACTGACGTTCAAAAATAAAACATTTGAAAACGGACCATTTTCCACATTTCTGAAGCATGACGTAATGGGGGGGTGTTATCTCTTTTGTCGAAAATCAGCCGTTTTTGCTGGAACATTAAATGCCTCCAAATGGTATTTATTTCACTTCCCGAGCCCCTGGAAGCATGAAAATCACTTTAAACATGCTAATTTTAGCTCTAACACTGATGATCCACCTACAAATGTGAACTGACGTTCAAAAATAAAACATTTGAAAAAGGACCATTTTCCACATTTCTGAAGCATGACGTAATGGGGGGGTGTTATCTCTTTTGTCGAAAATCAGCCGTTTTTGCTCGAACATTAAATGCCTCAAAATTGTATTTAATTAACTTCCCGGGGTGAAGAAACCCTTTTTGAGAACTCAGAGTGAGTAAATTGGCCATTTTCATGCACTTTTAACCATTCCATAAATCTTGTGTTTTGGGCCCCTGGAAGCATGAAAATCACTTTAAACATGCTAATTTTAGCTCTAACACTGATGATCCACCTACAAATGTGAACTGACGTTCAAAAATAAAACATTTGAAAACGGACCATTTTCCACATTTCTGAAGCATGACGTAATGGGGGGGTGTTATCTCTTTTGTCGAAAATCAGCCGTTTTTGCTCGAACATTAAATGCCTCCAAATGGTATTTAATTAACTTCCCGAGCCCCTGGAAGCATGAAAATCACTTTAAACATGCTAATTTTAGCTCTAACACTGATGATCCACCTACAAATGTGAACTGACGTTCAAAAATAAAACATTTGAAAACGGATCATTTTCCACATTTCTGAAGCATGACGTAATGGGGGGGTGTTATCTCTTTTGTCGAAAATCAGCCGTTTTTGCTCGAACATTAAATGCCTCCAAATGGTATTTATTTCACTTCCCGAGCCCCTGGAAGCATGAAAATCACTTTAAACATGCTAATTTTAGCTCTAACACTGATGATCCACCTACAAATGTGAACTGACGTTCAAAAATAAAACATTTGAAAACGGACCATTTTCCACATTTCTGAAGCATGACGTAATGGGGGGGTGTTATCTCTTTTGTCGAAAATCAGCCGTTTTTGCTCGAACATTAAATGCCTCCAAATGGTATTTATTTCACTTCCCGGGCCCCTGGAAGCATGAAAATCACTTTAAACATGCTAATTTTAGCTCTAACACTGATGATCCACCTACAAATGTGAACTGACGTTCAAAAATAAAACATTTGAAAACGGACCATTTTCCACATTTCTGAAGCATGACGTAATGGGGGGGTGTTATCTCTTTTGTCGAAAATAAGCCGTTTTTGCTGGAACATTAAATGCCTCCAAATGGTATTTATTTCACTTCCCGAGCCCCTGGAAGCATGAAAATCACTTTAAACATGCTAATTTTAGCTCTAACACTGATGATCCACCTTCAAATGTGAACTGACGTTCAAAAATAAAACATTTGAAAACGGACCATTTTCCACATTTCTGAAGCATGACGTAATGGGGGGGTGTTATCTCTTTTGTCGAAAATCAGCCGTTTTTGCTCGAACATTAAATGCCTCCAAATGGTATTTAATTAACTTCCCGGGGTGAAGAAACCCTTTTTGAGAACTCAGAGTGAGTAAATTGGCCATTTTCATGCACTTTTAACCATTCAATAAATCTTGTGTTTTGGGCCCCTGGAAGCATGAAAATCACTTTAAACATGCTAATTTTAGCTCTAACACTGATGATCCACCTACAAATGTGAACTGACGTTCAAAAATAAAACATTTGAAAACGGACCATTTTCCACATTTCTGAAGCATGACGTAATGGGGGGGTGTTATCTCTTTTGTCGAAAATCAGCCGTTTTTGCTCGAACATTAAATGCCTCCAAATGGTATTTATTTCACTTCCCGAGCCCCTGGAAGCATGAAAATCACTTTAAACATGCTAATTTTAGCTCTAACACTGATGATCCACCTACAAATGTGAACTGACGTTCAAAAATAAAACAATTGAAAACGGACCATTTTCCACATTTCTGAAGCATGACGTAATGGGGGGGTGTTATCTCTTTTGTCGAAAATCAGCCGTTTTTGCTGGAACATTAAATGCCTCCAAATGGTATTTATTTCACTTCCCGAGCCCCTGGAAACATGAAAATCACTTTAAACATGCTAATTTTAGCTCTAACACTGATGATCCACCTGCAAATGTGAACTGACGTTCAAAAATAAAACATTTGAAAACGGACCATTTTCCACATTTCTGAAGCATGACGTAATGGGGGGGTGTTATCTCTTTTGTCGAAAATCAGCCGTTTTTGCTGGAACATTAAATGCCTCCAAATGGTATTTAATTAACTTCCCGGGGTGAAGAAACCCTTTTTGAGAACTCAGAGTGAGTAAATTGGCCATTTTCATGCACTTTTAACCATTCCATAAATCTTGTGTTTAGGGCCCCTGGAAGCATGAAAATCACTTTAAACATGCTAATTTTAGCTCTAACACTGATGATCCACCTACAAATGTGAACTGACGTTCAAAAATAAAACATTTGAAAACGGACCATTTTCCACATTTCTGAAGCATGACGTAATGGGGGGGTGTTATCTCTTTTGTCGAAAATCAACCGTTTTTGCTCGAACATTAAATGCCTCCAAATGGTATTTATTTCACTTCCCGAGCCCCTGGAAGCATGAAAATCACTTTAAACATGCTAATTTTAGCTCTAACACTGATGATCCACCTACAAATGTGAACTGACGTTCAAAAATAAAACATTTGAAAACGGACCATTTTCCACATTTCTGAAGCATGACGTAATGGGGGGGTGTTATCTCTTTTGTCGAAAATCAGCCGTTTTTGCTCGAACATTAAATGCCTCCAAATGGTATTTAATTAACTTCCCGGGGTGAAGAAACCCTTTCTGAGAACTCACAGTGAGTAAATTGGCCATTTTCATGCACTTTTAACCATTCCATAAATCTTGTGTTTTGGGCCCCTGGAAGCATGAAAATCACTTTAAACATGCTAATTTTAGCTCTAACACTGATGATCCACCTACAAATGTGAACTGACGTTCAAAAATAAAACATTTGAAAACGGACCATTTTCCACATTTCTGAAGCATGACGTAATGGGGGGGTGTTATCTCTTTTGTCGAAAATCAGCCGTTTTTGCTCGAACATTAAATGCCTCCAAATGGTATTTATTTCACTTCCCGAGCCCCTGGAAGCATGAAAATCACTTTAAACATGCTAATTTTAGCTCTAACACTGATGATCCACCTACAAATGTGAACTGACGTTCAAAAATAAAACATTTGAAAACGGACCATTTTCCACATTTCTGAAGCATGACGTAATGGGGGGGTGTTATCTCTTTTGTCGAAAATCAGCCGTTTTTGCTCGAACATTAAATGCCTCCAAATGGTATTTATTTCACTTCCCGAGCCCCTGGAAGCATGAAAATTACTTTAAACATGCTAATTTTAGCTCTAACACTGATGATCCAACTACAAATGTGAACTGACGTTCAAAAATAAAACATTTGAAAACGGACCATTTTCCACATTTCTGAAGCATGACGTAATGGGGGGGTGTTATCTCTTTTGTCGAAAATCAGCCGTTTTTGCTCGAACATTAAATCCCTCCAAATGGTATTTAATTAACTTCCCGAGCCCCTGGAAGCATGAAAATCACTTTAAACATGCTAATTTTAGCTCTAACACTGATGATCCACCTACAAATGTGAACTGACGTTCAAAAATAAAACATTTGAAAACGGACCATTTTCCACATTTCTGAAGCATGACGTAATGGGGGGTGTTATCTCTTTTGTCGAAAATCAGCCGTTTTTGCTGGAACATTAAATGCCTCCAAATGGTATTTATTTCACTTCCCGAGCCCCTGGAAGCATGAAAATCACTTTAAACATGCTAATTTTAGCTCTAACACTGATGATCCACCTACAAATGTGAACTGACGTTCAAAAATAAAACATTTGAAAACGGACCATTTTCCACATTTCTGAAGCATGACGTAATGGGGGGGTGTTATCTCTTTTGTCGAAAATCAGCCGTTTTTGCTGGAACATTAAATGCCTCCAAATGGTATTTATTTCACTTCCCGAGCCCCTGGAAGCATGAAAATCACTTTAAACATGCTAATTTTAGCTCTAACACTGATGATCCACCTACAAATGTGAACTGACGTTCAAAAATAAAACATTTGAAAAAGGACCATTTTCCACATTTCTGAAGCATGACGTAATGGGGGGGTGTTATCTCTTTTGTCGAAAATCAGCCGTTTTTGCTCGAACATTAAATGCCTCAAAATGGTATTTAATTAACTTCCCGGGGTGAAGAAACCCTTTTTGAGAACTCAGAGTGAGTAAATTGGCCATTTTCATGCACTTTTAACCATTCCATAAATCTTGTGTTTTGGGCCCCTGGAAGCATGAAAATCACTTTAAACATGCTAATTTTAGCTCTAACACTGATGATCCACCTACAAATGTGAACTGACGTTCAAAAATAAAACATTTGAAAACGGACCATTTTCCACATTTCTGAAGCATGACGTAATGGGGGGGTGTTATCTCTTTTGTCGAAAATCAGCCGTTTTTGCTCGAACATTAAATGCCTCCAAATGGTATTTAATTAACTTCCCGAGCCCCTGGAAGCATGAAAATCACTTTAAACATGCTAATTTTAGCTCTAACACTGATGATCCACCTACAAATGTGAACTGACGTTCAAAAATAAAACATTTGAAAACGGATCATTTTCCACATTTCTGAAGCATGACGTAATGGGGGGGTGTTATCTCTTTTGTCGAAAATCAGCCGTTTTTGCTCGAACATTAAATGCCTCCAAATGGTATTTATTTCACTTCCCGAGCCCCTGGAAGCATGAAAATCACTTTAAACATGCTAATTTTAGCTTTAACACTGATGATCCACCTACAAATGTGAACTGACGTTCAAAAATAAAACATTTGAAAACGGACCATTTTCCACATTTCTGAAGCATGACGTAATGGGGGGGTGTTATCTCTTTTGTCGAAAATCAGCCGTTTTTGCTCGAACATTAAATGCCTCCAAATGGTATTTATTTCACTTCCCGGGCCCCTGGAAGCATGAAAATCACTTTAAACATGCTAATTTTAGCTCTAACACTGATGATCCACCTACAAATGTGAACTGACGTTCAAAAATAAAACATTTGAAAACGGACCATTTTCCACATTTCTGAAGCATGACATACTGGGGGGGTGTTATCTCTTTTGTCGAAAATCAGCCGTTTTTGCTCGAACATTAAATGCCTCCAAATGGTATTTAATTAACTTCCCGGGGTGAAGAAACCCTTTTTGAGAACTCAGAGTGAGTAAATTGGCCATTTTCATGCACTTTTAACCATTCCATAAATCTTGTGTTTTGGGCCCCTGGAAGCATGAAAATCAGTTTAAACATGCTAATTTTAGCTCTAACACTGATGATCCACCTACAAATGTGAACTGACGTTCAAAAATAAAACATTTGAAAACGGACCATTTTCCACATTTCTGAAGCATGACGTAATGGGGGGGTGTTATCTCTTTTGTCGAAAATCAGCCGTTTTTGCTCGAACATTAAATGCCTCCAAATGGTATTTAATTAACTTCCCGGGGTGAAGAAACCCTTTTTGAGAACTCAGAGTGAGTAAATTGGCCATTTTCATGCACTTTTAACCATTCCATAAATCTTGTGTTTTGGGCCCCTGGAAGCATGAAAATCACTTTAAACATGCTAATTTTAGCTCTAACACTGATGATCCACCTACAAATGTGAACTGACGTTCAAAAATAAAACATTTGAAAACGGACCATTTTCCACATTTCTGAAGCATGACGTAATGGGGGGGTGTTATCTCTTTTGTCGAAAATCAGCCGTTTTTGCTCGAACATTAAATGCCTCCAAATGGTATTTATTTCACTTCCCGAGCCCCTGGAAGCATGAAAATCACTTTAAACATGCTAATTTTAGCTCTAACACTGATGATCCACCTACAAATGTGAACTGACGTTCAAAAATAAAACATTTGAAAACGGACCATTTTCCACATTTCTGAAGCATGACATACTGGGGGGGTGTTATCTCTTTTGTCGAAAATCAGCCGTTTTTGCTCGAACATTAAATGCCTCCAAATGGTATTTAATTAACTTCCCGGGGTGAAGAAACCCTTTTTGAGAACTCAGAGTGAGTAAATTGGCCATTTTCATGCACTTTTAACCATTCCATAAATCTTGTGTTTTGGGCCCCTGGAAGCATGAAAATCAGTTTAAACATGCTAATTTTAGCTCTAACACTGATGATCCACTTACAAATGTGAACTGACGTTCAAAAATAAAACATTTGAAAACGGACCATTTTCCACATTTCTGAAGCATGACGTAATGGGGGGGTGTTATCTCTTTTGTCGAAAATCAGCCGTTTTTGCTCGAACATTAAATGCCTCCAAATGGTATTTAATTATCTTCCCGGGGTGAAGAAACCCTTTTTGAGAACTCAGAGTGAGTAAATTGGCCATTTTCATGCACTTTTAACCATTCCATAAATCTTGTGTTTTGGGCCCCTGGAAGCATGAAAATCACTTTAAACATGCTAATTTTAGCTCTAACACTGATGATCCACCTACAAATGTGAACTGACGTTCAAAAATAAAACATTTGAAAACGGACCATTTTCCACATTTCTGAAGCATGACGTAATGGGGGGGTGTTATCTCTTTTGTCGAAAATCAGCCGTTTTTGCTCGAACATTAAATGCCTCCAAATGGTATTTAATTAACTTCCCGAGCCCCTGGAAGCATGAAAATCACTTTAAACATGCTAATTTTAGCTCTAACACTGATGATCCACCTACAAATGTGAACTGACGTTCAAAAATAAAACATTTGAAAACGGATCATTTTCCACATTTCTGAAGCATGACGTAATGGGGGGGTGTTATCTCTTTTGTCGAAAATCAGCCGTTTTTGCTCGAACATTAAATGCCTCCAAATGGTATTTATTTCACTTCCCGAGCCCCTGGAAGCATGAAAATCACTTTAAACATGCTAATTTTAGCTCTAACACTGATGATCCACCTACAAATGTGAACTGACGTTCAAAAATAAAACATTTGAAAACGGACCATTTTCTACATTTCTGAAGCATGACGTAATGGGGGGGTGTTATCTCTTTTGTCGAAAATCAGCCGTTTTTGCTCGAACAATAAATGCCTGCAAATGGTATTTATTTCACTTCCCGAGCCCCTGGAAGCATGAAAATCACTTTAAACATGCTAATTTTAGCTCTAACACTGATGATCCACCTACAAATGTGAACTGACGTTCAAAAATAAAACATTTGAAAACGGACCATTTTCCACATTTCTGAAGCATGACGTAATGGGGGGGTGTTATCTCTTTTGTCGAAAATCAGCCGTTTTTGCTGGAACATTAAATGCCCCCAAATGGTATTTATTTCACTTCCCGAGCCCCTGGAAGCATGAAAATCACTTTAAACATGCTAATTTTAGCTCTAACACTGATGATCCACCTACAAATGTGAACTGACGTTCAAAAATAAAACATTTGAAAACGGACCATTTTCCACATTTCTGAAGCATGACGTAATGGGGGGGTGTTATCTCTTTTGTCGAAAATCTGCCGTTTTTGCTGGAACATTAAATGCCTCCAAATAGTATTTATTTCACTTCCCGAGCCCCTGGAAGCATGAAAATCACTTTAAACATGCTCATTTTAGCTCTAACACTGATGATCCACCTACAAATGTGAACTGACGTTCAAAAATAAAACATTTGAAAACGGACCATTTTCCACATTTCTGAAGCATGACGTAATGGGGGGGTGTTATCTCTTTTGTCGAAAATCAGCCGTTTTTGCTGGAACATTAAATGCCTCCAAATGGTATTTATTTCACTTCCCGAGCCCCTGGAAGCATGAAAATCACTTTAAACATGCTAATTTTAGCTCTAACACTGATGATCCACCTACAAATGTGAACTGACGTTCAAAAATAAAACATTTGAAAACGGACCATTTTTCACATTTCTGAAGCATGACGTAATGGGGGGGTGTTATCTCTTTTGTCGAAAATCAGCCGTTTTTGCTCGAACATTAAATGCCTCCAAATGGTATTTAATTAACTTCCCGGGGTGAAGAAACCCTTTTTGAGAACTCAGAGTGAGTAAATTGGCCATTTTCATGCACTTTTAACCATTCCATAAATCTTGTGTTTTGGGCCCCTGGAAGCATGAAAATCACTTTAAACATGCTAATTTTAGCTCTAACACTGATGATCCACCTACAAATGTGAACTGACGTTAAAAAATAAAACATTTGAAAACGGACCATTTTCCACATTTCTGAAGCATGACGTAATGGGGGGGTGTTATCTCTTTTGTCGAAAATCAGCCGTTTTTGCTCGAACATTAAATGCCTCCAAATGGTATTTATTTCACTTCCCGAGCCCCTGGAAGCATGAAAATCACTTTAAACATGCTAATTTTAGCTCTAACACTGATGATCCACCTACAAATGTGAACTGACGTTCAAAAATAAAACATTTGAAAACGGACCATTTTCCACATTTCTGAAGCATGACGTAATGGGGGGGTGTTATCTCTTTTGTCGAAAATCAGCCGTTTTTGCTCGAACATTAAATGCCTCCAAATGGTATTTATTTCACTTCCCGAGCCCCTGGAAGCATGAAAATTACTTTAAACATGCTAATTTTAGCTCTAACACTGATGATCCACCTACAAATGTGAACTGACGTTCAAAAATAAAACATTTGAAAACGGACCATTTTCCACATTTCTGAAGCATGACGTAATGGGGGGGTGTTATCTCTTTTGTCGAAAATCAGCCGTTTTTGCTCGAACATTAAATGCCTCCAAATGGTATTTAATTAACTTCCCGAGCCCCTGGAAGCATGAAAATCACTTTAAACATGCTAATTTTAGCTCTAACACTGATGATCCACCTACAAATGTGAACTGACGTTCAAAAATAAAACATTTGAAAACGGACCATTTTCCACATTTCTGAAGCATGACGTAATGGGGGGGTGTTATCTCTTTTGTCGAAAATCAGCCGTTTTTGCTCGAACATTAAATGCCTCCAAATGGTATTTAATTAACTTCCTGGGGTGAAGAAACCCTTTCTGAGAACTCACAGTGAGTAAATTGGCCATTTTCATGCACTTTTAACCATTCCATAAATCTTGTGTTTTGGGCCCCTGGAAGCATGAAAATCACTTTAAACATGCTAATTTTAGCTCTAACACTGATGATCCACCTACAAATGTGAACTGACGTTCAAAAATAAAACATTTGAAAACGGACCATTTTCCACATTTCTGAAGCATGACGTAATGGGGGGGTGTTATCTCTTTTGTCGAAAATCAGCCGTTTTTGCTCGAACATTAAATGCCTCCAAATGGTATTTATTTCACTTCCCGAGCCCCTGGAAGCATGAAAATCACTTTAAACATGCTAATTTTAGCTCTAACACTAATGATCCACCTACAAATGTGAACTGACGTTCAAAAATAAAACATTTGAAAACGGACCATTTTCCACATTTCTGAAGCATGACGTAATGGGGGGGTGTTATCTCTTTTGTCGAAAATCAGCCGTTTTTGCTCGAACATTAAATGCCTCCAAATGGTATTTATTTCACTTCCCGAGCCCCTGGAAGCATGAAAATTACTTTAAACATGCTAATTTTAGCTCTAACACTGATGATCCAACTACAAATGTGAACTGACGTTCAAAAATAAAACATTTGAAAACGGACCATTTTCCACATTTCTGAAGCATGACGTAATGGGGGGGTGTTATCTCTTTTGTCGAAAATCAGCCGTTTTTGCTCGAACATTAAATCCCTCCAAATGGTATTTAATTAACTTCCCGAGCCCCTGGAAGCATGAAAATCACTTTAAACATGCTAATTTTAGCTCTAACACTGATGATCCACCTACAAATGTGAACTGACGTTCAAAAATAAAACATTTGAAAACGGACCATTTTCCACATTTCTGAAGCATGACGTAATGGGGGGGTGTTATCTCTTTTGTCGAAAATCAGCCGTTTTTGCTGGAACATTAAATGCCTCCAAATGGTATTTATTTCACTTCCCGAGCCCCTGGAAGCATGAAAATCACTTTAAACATGCTAATTTTAGCTCTAACACTGATGATCCACCTACAAATGTGAACTGACGTTCAAAAATAAAACATTTGAAAACGGACCATTTTCCACATTTCTGAAGCATGACGTAATGGGGGGGTGTTATCTCTTTTGTCGAAAATCAGCCGTTTTTGCTGGAACATTAAATGCCTCCAAATGGTATTTATTTCACTTCCCGAGCCCCTGGAAGCATGAAAATCACTTTAAACATGCTAATTTTAGCTCTAACACTGATGATCCACCTACAAATGTGAACTGACGTTCAAAAATAAAACATTTGAAAAAGGACCATTTTCCACATTTCTGAAGCATGACGTAATGGGGGGGTGTTATCTCTTTTGTCGAAAATCAGCCGTTTTTGCTCGAACATTAAATGCCTCAAAATGGTATTTAATTAACTTCCCGGGGTGAAGAAACCCTTTTTGAGAACTCAGAGTGAGTAAATTGGCCATTTTCATGCACTTTTAACCATTCCATAAATCTTGTGTTTTGGGCCCCTGGAAGCATGAAAATCACTTTAAACATGCTAATTTTAGCTCTAACACTGATGATCCACCTACAAATGTGAACTGACGTTCAAAAATAAAACATTTGAAAACGGACCATTTTCCACATTTCTGAAGCATGACGTAATGGGGGGGTGTTATCTCTTTTGTCGAAAATCAGCCGTTTTTGCTCGAACATTAAATGCCTCCAAATGGTATTTAATTAACTTCCCGAGCCCCTGGAAGCATGAAAATCACTTTAAACATGCTAATTTTAGCTCTAACACTGATGATCCACCTACAAATGTGAACTGACGTTCAAAAATAAAACATTTGAAAACGGATCATTTTCCACATTTCTGAAGCATGACGTAATGGGGGGGTGTTATCTCTTTTGTCCAAAATCAGCCGTTTTTGCTCGAACATTAAATGCCTCCAAATGGTATTTATTTCACTTCCCGAGCCCCTGGAAGCATGAAAATCACTTTAAACATGCTAATTTTAGCTCTAACACTGATGATCCACCTACAAATGTGAACTGACGTTCAAAAATAAAACATTTGAAAACGGACCATTTTCCACATTTCTGAAGCATGACGTAATGGGGGGGTGTTATCTCTTTTGTCGAAAATCAGCCGTTTTTGCTCGAACATTAAATGCCTCCAAATGGTATTTATTTCACTTCCCGAGCCCCTGAAAGCATGAAAATCACTTTAAACATGCTAATTTTAGCTCTAACACTGATGATCCACCTACAAATGTGAACTGACGTTTAAAAATAAAACATTTGAAAACGGACCATTTTCCACATTTCTGAAGCATGACATACTGGGGGGGTGTTATCTCTTTTGTCGAAAATCAGCCGTTTTTGCTCGAACATTAAATGCCTCCAAATGGTATTTAATTAACTTCCCGGGGTGAAGAAACCCTTTTTGAGAACTCAGAGTGAGTAAATTGGCCATTTTCATGCACTTTTAACCATTCCATAAATCTTGTGTTTTGGGCCCCTGGAAGCATGAAAATCAGTTTAAACATGCTAATTTTAGCTCTAACACTGATGATCCACTTACAAATGTGAACTGACGTTCAAAAATAAAACATTTGAAAACGGACCATTTTCCACATTTCTGAAGCATGACGTAATGGGGGGGTGTTATCTCTTTTGTCGAAAATCAGCCGTTTTTGCTCGAACATTAAATGCCTCCAAATGGTATTTAATTATCTTCCCGGGGTGAAGAAACCCTTTTTGAGAACTCAGAGTGAGTAAATTGGCCATTTTCATGCACTTTTAACCATTCCATAAATCTTGTGTTTTGGGCCCCTGGAAGCATGAAAATCACTTTAAACATGCTAATTTTAGCTCTAACACTGATGATCCACCTACAAATGTGAACTGACGTTCAAAAATAAAACATTTGAAAACGGACCATTTTCCACATTTCTGAAGCATGACGTAATGGGGGGGTGTTATCTCTTTTGTCGAAAATCAGCCGTTTTTGCTCGAACATTAAATGCCTCCAAATGGTATTTAATTAACTTCCCGAGCCCCTGGAAGCATGAAAATCACTTTAAACATGCTAATTTTAGCTCTAACACTGATGATCCACCTACAAATGTGAACTGACGTTCAAAAATAAAACATTTGAAAACGGATCATTTTCCACATTTCTGAAGCATGACGTAATGGGGGGGTGTTATCTCTTTTGTCGAAAATCAGCCGTTTTTGCTCGAACATTAAATGCCTCCAAATGGTATTTATTTCACTTCCCGAGCCCCTGGAAGCATGAAAATAACTTTAAACATGCTAATTTTAGCTCTAACACTGATGATCCACCTACAAATGTGAACTGACGTTCAAAAATAAAACATTTGAAAACGGACCATTTTCTACATTTCTGAAGCATGACGTAATGGGGGGGTGTTATCTCTTTTGTCGAAAATCAGCCGTTTTTGCTCGAACATTAAATGCCTGCAAATGGTATTTATTTCACTTCCCGAGCCCCTGGAAGCATGAAAATCACTTTAAACATGCTAATTTTAGCTCTAACACTGATGATCCACCTACAAATGTGAACTGACGTTCAAAAATAAAACATTTGAAAACGGACCATTTTCCACATTTCTGAAGCATGACGTAATGGGGGGGTGTTATCTCTTTTGTCGAAAATCAGCCGTTTTTGCTGGAACATTAAATGCCCCCAAATGGTATTTATTTCACTTCCCGAGCCCCTGGAAGCATGAAAATCACTTTAAACATGCTAATTTTAGCTCTAACACTGATGATCCACCTACAAATGTGAACTGACGTTCAAAAATAAAACATTTGAAAACGGACCATTTTCCACATTTCTGAAGCATGACGTAATGGGGGGGTGTTATCTCTTTTGTCGAAAATCTGCCGTTTTTGCTGGAACATTAAATGCCTCCAAATAGTATTTA
Organism: Lissotriton vulgaris; assembly: GCF_964263255.1. Taxonomy (NCBI): domain Eukaryota; kingdom Metazoa; phylum Chordata; class Amphibia; order Caudata; family Salamandridae; genus Lissotriton; species Lissotriton vulgaris. The sequence goes on from NW_028250991.1 coordinate 436,236, forward strand.
TTTCACTTCCCGAGCCCCTGGAAGCATGAAAATCACTTTAAACATGCTCATTTTAGCTCTAACACTGATGATCCACCTACAAATGTGAACTGACGTTCAAAAATAAAACATTTGAAAACGGACCATTTTCCACATTTCTGAAGCATGACGTAATGGGGGGGTGTTATCTCTTTTGTCGAAAATCAGCCGTTTTTGCTCGAACATTAAATGCCTCCAAATGGTATTTATTTCACTTCCCGAGCCCCTGGAAGCATGAAAATCACTTTAAACATGCTAATTTTAGCTCTAACACTGATGATCCACCTACAAATGTGAACTGACGTTCAAAAATAAAACATTTGAAAACGGACCATTTTCCACATTTCTGAAGCATGACGTAATGGGGGGGTGTTATCTCTTTTGTCGAAAATCAGCCGTTTTTGCTGGAACATTAAATGCTCCCAAATGGTATTTATTTCACTTCCCGAGCCCCTGGAAGCATGAAAATCACTTTAAACATGCTAATTTTAGCTCTAACACTGATGATCCACCTACAAATGTGAACTGACGTTCAAAAATAAAACATTTGAAAACGGACCATTTTCCACATTTCTGAAGCATGACGTAATGGGGGGGTGTTATCTCTTTTGTCGAAAATCAGCCGTTTTTGCTGGAACATTAAATGCCTCCAAATGGTATTTATTTCACTTCCCGAGCCCCTGGAAGCATGAAAATCACTTTAAACATGCTAATTTTAGCTCTAACACTGATGATCCACCTACAAATGTGAACTGACGTTCAAAAATAAAACATTTGAAAACTGACCATTTTCCACATTTCTGAAGCATGACGTAATGGGGGGGTGTTATCTCTTTTGTCGAAAATCAGCCGTTTTTGCTCGAACATTAAATGCCTCCAAATGGTATTTAATTAACTTCCCGGGGTGAAGAAACCCTTTTTGAGAACTCAGAGTGAGTAAATTGGCCATTTTCATGCACTTTTAACCATTCCATAAATCTTGTGTTTTGGGCCCCTGGAAGCATGAAAATCACTTTAAACATGCTAATTTTAGCTCTAACACTGATGATCCACCTACAAATGTGAACTGACGTTCAAAAATAAAACATTTGAAAACGGACCATTTTCCACATTTCTGAAGCATGACGTAATGGGGGGGTGTTATCTCTTTTGTCGAAAATCAGCCGTTTTTGCTCGAACATTAAATGCCTCCAAATGGTATTTATTTCACTTCCCGAGCCCCTGGAAGCATGAAAATCACTTTAAACATGCTAATTTTAGCTCTAACACTGATGATCCACCTACAAATGTGAACTGACGTTCAAAAATAAAACATTTGAAAACGGACCATTTTCCACATTTCTGAAGCATGACGTAATGGGGGGGTGTTATCTCTTTTGTCGAAAATCAGCCGTTTTTGCTCGAACATTAAATGCCTCCAAATGGTATTTATTTCACTTACCGAGCCCCTGGAAGCATGAAAATCACTTTAAACATGCTAATTTTAGCTCTAACACTGATGATCCACCTACAAATGTGAACTGACGTTCAAAAATAAAACATTTGAAAACGGACCATTTTCCACATTTCTGAAGCATGACGTAATGGGGGGGTGTTATCTCTTTTGTCGAAAATCAGCCGTTTTTGCTCGAACATTAAATGCCTCCAAATGGTATTTAATTAACTTCCCGGGGTGAAGAAACCCTTTTTGAGAACTCAGAGTGAGTAAATTGGCCATTTTCATGAACTTTTAACCATTCCATAAATCTTGTGTTTTGGGCCCCTGGAAGCATGAAAATCACTTTAAACATGCTAATTTTAGCTCTAACACTGATGATCCACCTACAAATGTGAACTGACGTTCAAAAATAAAACATTTGAAAACGGACCATTTTCCACATTTCTGAAGCACGACGTAATGGGGGGGTGTTATCTCTTTTGTCGAAAACCAGCCGTTTTTGCTCGAACATTAAATGCCTCCAAATGGTATTTATTTCACTTCCCGAGCCCCTGGAAGCATGAAAATCACTTTAAACATGCTAATTTTAGCTCTAACACTGATGATCCACCTACAAATGTGAACTGACGTTCAAAAATAAAACATTTGAAAACGGACCATTTTCCACATTTCTGAAGCATGACGTAATGGGGGGGTGTTATCTCTTTTGTCGAAAATCAGCCGTTTTTGCTGGAACATTAAATGCCTCCAAATGGTATTTATTTCACTTCCCGAGCCCCTGGAAGCATGAAAATCACTTTAAACATGCTAATTTTAGCTCTAACACTGATGATCCACCTACAAATGTGAACTGACGTTCAAAAATAAAACATTTGAAAACGGACCATTTTCCACATTTCTGAAGCATGACGTAATGGGGGGGTGTTATCTCTTTTGTCGAAAATCAGCCGTTTTTGCTGGAACATTAAATGCCTCCAAATGGTATTTATTTCACTTCCCGAGCCCCTGGAAGCATGAAAATCACTTTAAACATGCTAATTTTAGCTCTAACACTGATGATCCACCTACAAATGTGAACTGACGTTCAAAAATAAAACATTTGAAAACGGACCATTTTCCACATTTCTGAAGCATGACGTAATGGGGGGGTGTTATCTCTTTTGTCGAAAATCAGCCGTTTTTGCTTGAACATTAAATGCCTCCAAATGGTATTTAATTAACTTCCCGGGGTGAAGAAACCCTTTTTGAGAACTCAGAGTGAGTAAATTGGCCATTTTCATGCACTTTTAACCATTCCATAAATCTTGTGTTTAGGGCCCCTGGAAGCATGAAAATCACTTTAAACATGCTAATTTTAGCTCTAACACTGATGATCCACCTACAAATGTGAACTGACGTTCAAAAATAAAACATTTGAAAACGGACCATTTTCCACATTTCTGAAGCATGACGTAATGGGGGGGTGTTATCTCTTTTGTCGAAAATCAACCGTTTTTGCTCGAACATTAAATGCCTCCAAATGGTATTTATTTCACTTCCCGAGCCCCTGGAAGCATGAAAATCACTTTAAACATGCTAATTTTAGCTCTAACACTGATGATCCACCTACAAATGTGAACTGACGTTCAAAAATAAAACATTTGAAAACGGACCATTTTCCACATTTCTGAAGCATGACGTAATGGGGGGGTGTTATCTCTTTTGTCGAAAATCAGCCGTTTTTGCTTGAACATTAAATGCCTCCAAATGGTATTTATTTCACTTCCCGAGCCCCTGGAAGCATGAAAATCACTTTAAACATGCTAATTTTAGCTCTAACACTGATGATCCACCTACAAATGTGAACTGACGTTCAAAAATAAAACATTTGAAAACTGACCATTTTCCACATTTCTGAAGCATGACGTAATGGGGGGGTGTTATCTCTTTTGTCGAAAATCAGCCGTTTTTGCTCGAACATTAAATGCCTCCAAATGGTATTTATTTCACTTCCCGAGCCCCTGGAAGCATGAAAATTACTTTAAACATACTAATTTTAGCTCTAACACTGATGATCCAACTACAAATGTGAACTGACGTTCAAAAATAAAACATTTGAAAACGGACCATTTTCCACATTTCTGAAGCATGACGTAATGGGGGGGTGTTATCTCTTTTGTCGAAAATCAGCCGTTTTTGCTCGAACATTAAATGCCTCCAAATGGTATTTAATTAACTTCCCGAGCCCCTGGAAGCATGAAAATCACTTTAAACATGCTAATTTTAGCTCTAACACTGATGATCCACCTACAAATGTGAACTGGCGTTCAAAAATAAAACATTTGAAAACGGACCATTTTCCACATTTCTGAAGCATGACGTAATGGGGGGGTGTTATCTCTTTTGTCGAAAATCAGCCGTTTTTGCTGGAACATTAAATGCCTCCAAATGGTATTTATTTCACTTCCCGAGCCCCTGGAAGCATGAAAATCACTTTAAACATGCTAATTTTAGCTCTAACACTGATGATCCACCTACAAATGTGAACTGACGTTCAAAAATAAAACATTTGAAAACGGACCATTTTCCACATTTCTGAAGCATGACGTAATGGGGGGGTGTTATCTCTATTGTCGAAAATCAGCCGTTTTTGCTGGAACATTAAATGCCTCCAAATGGTATTTATTTCACTTCCCGAGCCCCTGGAAGCATGAAAATCACTTTAAACATGCTAATTTTAGCTCTAACACTGATGATCCACCTACAAATGTGAACTGACGTTCAAAAATAAAACATTTGAAAACGGACCATTTTCCACATTTCTGAAGCATGACGTAATGGGGGGGTGTTATCTCTTTTGTCGAAAATCAGCCGTTTTTGCTCGAACATTAAATGCCTCCAAATGGTATTTAATTAACTTCCCGGGGTGAAGAAACCCTTTTTGAGAACTCAGAGTGAGTAAATTTTCCATTTTCATGCACTTTTAACCATTCCATAAATCTTGTGTTTAGGGCCCCTGGAAGCATGAAAATCACTTTAAACATGCTAATTTTAGCTCTAACACTGATGATCCACCTACAAATGTGAACTGACGTTCAAAAATAAAACATTTGAAAACGGACCATTTTCCACATTTCTGAAGCATGACGTAATGGGGGGGTGTTATCTCTTTTGTCGAAAATCAGCCGTTTTTCCTCGAACATTAAATGCCTCCAAATGGTATTTATTTCACTTCCCGAGCCCCTGGAAGCATGAAAATCACTTTAAACATGCTAATTTTAGCTCTAACACTGATGATCCACCTACAAATGTGAACTGACGTTCAAAAATAAAACATTTGAAAACGGACCATTTTCCACATTTCTGAAGCATGACGTAATGGGGGGGTGTTATCTCTTTTGTCGAAAATCAGCCGTTTTTGCTCGAACATTAAATGCCTCCAAATGGTATTTATTTCACTTCCCGAGCCCCTGGAAGCATGAAAATCACTTTAAACATGCTAATTTTAGCTCTAACACTGATGATCCACCTACAAATGTGAACTGACGTTCAAAAATAAAACATTTGAAAAAGGACCATTTTCCACATTTCTGAAGCATGACGTAATGGGGGGGTGTTATCTCTTTTGTCGAAAATCAGCCGTTTTTGCTCGAACATTAAATGCCTCCAAATGGTATTTAATTAACTTCCCGGGGTGAAGAAACCCTTTTTGAGAACTCAGAGTGAGTAAATTGGCCATTTTCATGCACTTTTAACCATTCCATAAATCTTGTGTTTTGGGCCCCTGGAAGCATGAAAATCACTTTAAACATGCTAATTTTAGCTCTAACACTGATGATCCACCTACAAATGTGAACTGACGTTCAAAAATAAAACATTTGAAAACGGACCATTTTCCACATTTCTGAAGCATGACGTAATGGGGGGGTGTTATCTCTTTTGTCGAAAATCAGCCGTTTTTGCTCGAACATTAAATGCCTCCAAATGGTATTTAATTAACTTCCCGGGGTGAAGAAACCCTTTTTGAGAACTCAGAGTGAGTAAATTGGCCATTTTCATGCACTTTTAACCATTCCATAAATCTTGTGTTTTGGGCCCCTGGAAGCATGAAAATCACTTTAAACATGCTAATTTTAGCTCTAACACTGATGATCCACCTACAAATGTGAACTGACGTTCAAAAATAAAACATTTGAAAACGGACCATTTTCCACATTTCTGAAGCATGACGTAATGGGGGGGTGTTATCTCTTTTGTCGAAAATCAGCCGTTTTTGCTCGAACATTAAATGCCTCCAAATGGTATTTAATTAACTTCCTGAGCCCCTGGAAGCAAGAAAATCACTTTAAACATGCTAATTTTAGCTCTAACACTGATGATCCACCTACAAATGTGAACTGACGTTCAAAAATAAAACATTTGAAAACGGATCATTTTCCACATTTCTGAAGCATGACGTAATGGGGGGGTGTTATCTCTTTTGTCGAAAATCAGCCGTTTTTGCTCGAACATTAAATGCCTCCAAATGGTATTTATTTCACTTCCCGAGCCCCTGGAAGCATGAAAATCACTTTAAACATGCTAATTTTAGCTCTAACACTGATGATCCACCTACAAATGTGAACTGACGTTCAAAAATAAAACATTTGAAAACGGACCATTTTCCACATTTCTGAAGCATGACGTAATGGGGGGGTGTTATCTCTTTTGTCGAAAATCAGCCGTTTTTGCTCGAACATTAAATGCCTCCAAATGGTATTTATTTCACTTCCCGAGCCCCTGGAAGCATGAAAATCACTTTAAACATGCTAATTTTAGCTCTAACACTGATGATCCACCTACAAATGTGAACTGACGTTCAAAAATAAAACATTTGAAAACGGACCATTTTCCACATTTCTGAAGCATGACGTACTGGGGGGGGTGTTATCTCTTTTGTCGAAAATAAGCCGTTTTTGCTCGAACATTAAATGCCTCCAAATGGTATTTAATTAACTTCCCGGGGTGAAGAAACCCTTTTTGAGAACTCAGAGTGAGTAAATTGGCCATTTTCATGCACTTTTAACCATTCCTTAAATCTTGTGTTTTGGGCCCCTGGAAGCATGAAAATCAGTTTAAACATGCTAATTTTAGCTCTAACACTGATGATCCACCTACAAATGTGAACTGACGTTCAAAAATAAAACATTTGAAAACGGACCATTTTCCACATTTCTGAAGCATGACGTAATGGGGGGGTGTTATCTCTTTTGTCGAAAATCAGCCGTTTTTGCTCGAACATTAAATGCCTCCAAATGGTATTTAATTAACTTCCCGGGGTGAAGAAACCCTTTTTGAGAACTCAGAGTGAGTAAATTGGCCATTTTCATGCACTTTTAACCATTCCATAAATCTTGTGTTTTGGGCCCCTGGAAGCATGAAAATCACTTTAAACATGCTAATTTTAGCTCTAACACTGATGATCCACCTACAAATGTGAACTGACGTTCAAAAATAAAACATTTGAAAACGGATCATTTTCCACATTTCTGAAGCATGACGTAATGGGGGGGTGTTATCTCTTTTGTCGAAAATCAGCCGTTTTTGCTCGAACATTAAATGCCTCCAAATGGTATTTATTTCACTTCCCGAGCCCCTGGAAGCATGAAAATCACTTTAAACATGCTAATTTTAGCTCTAACACTGATGATCCACCTACAAATGTGAACTGACGTTCAAAAATAAAACATTTGAAAACGGACCATTTTCCACATTTCTGAAGCATGACGTAATGGGGGGGTGTTATCTCTTTTGTCGAAAATCAGCCGTTTTTGCTCGAACATTAAATGCCTCCAAATGGTATTTATTTCACTTCCCGAGCCCCTGGAAGCATGAAAATCACTTTAAACATGCTAATTTTAGCTCTAACACTGATGATCCACCTACAAATGTGAACTGACGTTCAAAAACTAAAACATTTGAAAACGGACCATTTTCCACATTTCTGAAGCATGACGTAATGGGGGGGTGTTATCTCTTTTGTCGAAAATCAGCCGTTTTTGCTGGAACATTAAATGCCCCCAAATGGTATTTATTTCACTTCCCGAGCCCCTGGAAGCATGAAAATCACTTTAAACATGCTAATTTTAGCTCTAACACTGATGATCCACCTACAAATGTGAACTGACGTTCAAAAATAAAACATTTGAAAACGGATCATTTTCCACATTTCTGAAGCATGACGTAATGGGGGGGTGTTATCTCTTTTGTCGAAAATCAGCCGTTTTTGCTCGAACATTAAATGCCTCCAAATGGTATTTATTTCACTTCCCGAGCCCCTGGAAGCATGAAAATCACTTTAAACATGCTAATTTTAGCTCTAACACTGATGATCCACCTACAAATGTGAACTGACGTTCAAAAATAAAACATTTGAAAACGGACCATTTTCCACATTTCTGAAGCATGACGTAATGGGGGGTGTTATCTCTTTTGTCGAAAATCAGCCGTTTTTGCTCGAACATTAAATGCCTCCAAATGGTATTTATTTCACTTCCCGAGCCCCTGGAAGCATGAAAATCACTTTAAACATGCTAATTTTAGCTCTAACACTGATGATCCACCTACAAATGTGAACTGACGTTCAAAAATAAAACATTTGAAAACGGACCATTTTCCACATTTCTGAAGCATGACGTAATGGGGGGGTGTTATCTCTTTTGTCGAAAATCAGCCGTTTTTGCTGGAACATTAAATGCCCCCAAATGGTATTTATTTCACTTCCCGAGCCCCTGGAAGCATGAAAATCACTTTAAACATGCTAATTTTAGCTCTAACACTGATGATCCACCTACAAATGTGAACTGACGTTCAAAAATAAAACATTTGAAAACGGACCATTTTCCACATTTCTGAAGCATGACGTAATGGGGGGGTGTTATCTCTTTTGTCGAAAATCAGCCGTTTTTGCTGGAACATTAAATGCCTCCAAATGGTATTTATTTCACTTCCCGAGCCCCTGGAAGCATGAAAATCACTTTAAACATGCTAATTTTAGCTCTAACACTGATGATCCACCTACAAATGTGAACTGACGTTCAAAAATAAAACATTTGAAAACGGACCATTTTCCACATTTCTGAAGCATGACGTAATGGGGGGGTGTTATCTCTTTTGTCGAAAATCAGCCGTTTTTGCTCGAACATTAAATGCCTCCAAATGGTATTTATTTCACTTCCCGAGCCCCTGGAAGCATGAAAATTACTTTAAACATGCTAATTTTAGCTCTAACACTGATGATCCACCTACAAATGTGAACTGACGTTCAAAAATAAAACATTTGAAAACGGACCATTTTCCACATTTCTGAAGCATGACGTAATGGGGGGGTGTTATCTCTTTTGTCGAAAATCAGCCGTTTTTGCTCGAACATTAAATGCCTCCAAATGGTATTTAATTAACTTCCCGAGCCCCTGGAAGCATGAAAATCACTTTAAACATGCTAATTTTAGCTCTAACACTGATGATCCACCTACAAATGTGAACTGACGTTCAAAAATAAAACATTTGAAAACGGACCATTTTCCACATTTCTGAAGCATGACGTAATGGGGGGGTGTTATCTCTTTTGTCGAAAATCAGCCGTTTTTGCTGGAACATTAAATGCCTCCAAATGGTATTTATTTCACTTCCCGAGCCCCTGGAAGCATGAAAATCACTTTAAACATGCTAATTTTAGCTCTAACACTGATGATCCACCTACAAATGTGAACTGACGTTCAAAAATAAAACATTTGAAAACGGACCATTTTCCACATTTCTGAAGCATGACGTAATGGGGGGGTGTTATCTCTTTTGTCGAAAATCAGCCGTTTTTGCTCGAACATTAAATGCCTGCAAATGGTATTTATTTCACTTCCCGAGCCCCTGGAAGCATGAAAATCACTTTAAACATGCTAATTTTAGCTCTAACACTGATGATCCACCTACAAATGTGAACTGACGTTCAAAAATAAAACATTTGAAAACGGACCATTTTCCACATTTCTGAAGCATGACGTAATGGGGGGGTGTTATCTCTTTTGTCGAAAATCAGCCGTTTTTGCTGGAACATTAAATGCCCCCAAATGGTATTTATTTCACTTCCCGAGCCCCTGGAAGCATGAAAATCACTTTAAACATGCTAATTTTAGCTCTAACACTGATGATCCACCTACAAATGTGAACTGACGTTCAAAAATAAAACATTTGAAAACGGACCATTTTCCACATTTCTGAAGCATGACGTAATGGGGGGGTGTTATCTCTTTTGTCGAAAATCAGCTGTTTTTGCTGGAACATTAAATGCCTCCAAATGGTATTTATTTCACTTCCCGAGCCCCTGGAAGCATGAAAATCACTTTAAACATGCTCATTTTAGCTCTAACACTGATGATCCACCTACAAATGTGAACTGACGTTCAAAAATAAAACATTTGAAAACGGACCATTTTCCACATTTCTGAAGCATGACGTAATGGGGGGGTGTTATCTCTTTTGTCGAAAATCAGCCGTTTTTGCTCGAACATTAAATGCCTCCAAATGGTATTTAATTAACTTCCCGCGGTGAAGAAACCCTTTTTGAGAACTCAGAGTGAGTAAATTGGCCATTTTCATGCACTTTTAACTATTCCATAAATCTTGTGTTTTGGGCCCCTGGAAGCATGAAAATCAGTTTAAACATGCTAATTTTAGCTCTAACACTGATGATCCACCTACAAATGTGAACTGACGTTCAAAAATAAAACATTTGAAAACGGACCATTTTCCACATTTCTGAAGCATGACGTAATGGGGGGGTGTTATCTCTTTTGTCGAAAATCAGCCGTTTTTGCTGGAACATTAAATGCCTCCAAATGGTATTTATTTCACTTCCCGAGCCCCTGGAAGCATGAAAATCACTTTAAACATGCTAATTTTAGCTCTAACACTGATGATCCACCTACAAATGTGAACTGACGTTCAAAAATAAAACATTTGAAAACGGACCATTTTCCACATTTCTGAAGCATGACGTAATGGGGGGGTGTTATCTCTTTTGTCGAAAATCAGCCGTTTTTGCTGGAACATTAAATGCCTCCAAATGGTATTTATTTCACTTCCCGAGCCCCTGGAAGCATGAAAATCACTTTAAACATGCTAATTTTAGCTCTAACACTGATGATCCACCTACAAATGTGAACTGACGTTCAAAAATAAAACATTTGAAAACGGACCATTTTCCACATTTCTGAAGCATGACATACTGGGGGGGTGTTATCTCTTTTGTCGAAAATCAGCCGTTTTTGCTCGAACATTAAATGCCTCCAAATGGTATTTAATTAACTTCCCGGGGTGAAGAAACCCTTTTTGAGAACTCAGAGTGAGTAAATTGGCCATTTTCATGCACTTTTAACCATTCCATAAATCTTGTGTTTTGGGCCCCTGGAAGCATGAAAATCAGTTTAAACATGCTAATTTTAGCTCTAACACTGATGATCCACCTACAAATGTGAACTGACGTTCAAAAATAAAACATTTGAAAACGGACCATTTTCCACATTTCTGAAGCATGACGTAATGGGGGGGTGTTATCTCTTTTGTCGAAAATCAGCCGTTTTTGCTCGAACATTAAATGCCTCCAAATGGTATTTAATTAACTTCCCGGGGTGAAGAAACCCTTTTTGAGAACTCAGAGTGAGTAAATTGGCCATTTTCATGCACTTTTAACCATTCCATAAATCTTGTGTTTTGGGCCCCTGGAAGAATGAAAATCACTTTAAACATGCTAATTTTAGCTCTAACACTGATGATCCACCTACAAATGTGAACTGACGTTCAAAAATAAAACATTTGAAAACGGACCATTTTCCACATTTCTGAAGCATGACGTAATGGGGGGGTGTTATCTCTTTTGTCGAAAATCAGCCGTTTTTGCTCAAACATTAAATGCCTCCAAATGGTATTTAATTAACTTCCCGAGCCCCTGGAAGCATGAAAATCACTTTAAACATGCTAATTTTAGCTCTAACACTGATGATCCACCTACAAATGTGAACTGACGTTCAAAAATAAAACATTTGAAAACGGATCATTTTCCACATTTCTGAAGCATGACGTAATGGGGGGGTGTTATCTCTTTTGTCGAAAATCAGCCGTTTTTGCTCGAACATTAAATGCCTCCAAATGGTATTTATTTCACTTCCCGAGCCCCTGGAAGCATGAAAATCACTTTAAACATGCTAATTTTAGCTCTAACACTGATGATCCACCTACAAATGTGAACTGACGTTCAAAAATAAAACATTTGAAAACGGACCATTTTCCACATTTCTGAAGCATGACGTAATGGGGGGGTGTTATCTCTTTTGTCGAAAATCAGCCGTTTTTGCTCGAACATTAAATGCCTGCAAATGGTATTTATTTCACTTCCCGAGCCCCTGGAAGCATGAAAATCACTTTAAACATGCTAATTTTAGCTCTAACACTGATGATCCACCTACAAATGTGAACTGACGTTCAAAAATAAAACATTTGAAAACGGACCATTTTCCACATTTCTGAAGCATGACGTAATGGGGGGGTGTTATCTCTTTTGTCGAAAATCAGCCGTTTTTGCTGGAACATTAAATGCCCCCAAATGGTATTTATTTCACTTCCCGAGCCCCTGGAAGCATGAAAATCACTTTAAACATGCTAATTTTAGCTCTAACACTGATGATCCACCTACAAATGTGAACTGACGTTCAAAAATAAAACATTTGAAAACGGACCATTTTCCACATTTCTGAAGCATGACGTAATGGGGGGGTGTTATCTCTTTTGTCGAAAATCAGCCGTTTTTGCTGGAACATTAAATGCCTCCAAATGGTATTTATTTCACTTCCCGAGCCCCTGGAAGCATGAAAATCACTTTAAACATGCTCATTTTAGCTCTAACACTGATGATCCACCTACAAATGTGAACTGACGTTCAAAAATAAAACATTTGAAAACGGACCATTTTCCACATTTCTGAAGCATGACGTAATGGGGGGGTGTTATCTCTTTTGTCGAAAATCAGCCGTTTTTGCTCGAACATTAAATGCCTCCAAATGGTATTTAATTAACTTCCCGCGGTGAAGAAACCCTTTTTGAGAACTCAGAGTGAGTAAATTGGCCATTTTCATGCACTTTTAACTATTCCATAAATCTTGTGTTTTGGGCCCCTGGAAGCATGAAAATCAGTTTAAACATGCTAATTTTAGCTCTAACACTGATGATCCACCTACAAATGTGAACTGACGTTCAAAAATAAAACATTTGAAAACGGACCATTTTCCACATTTCTGAAGCATGACGTAATGGGGGGGTGTTATCTCTTTTGTCGAAAATCAGCCGTTTTTGCTGGAACATTAAATGCCTCCAAATGGTATTTATTTCACTTCCCGAGCCCCTGGAAGCATGAAAATCACTTTAAACATGCTAATTTTAGCTCTAACACTGATGATCCATCTACAAATGTGAACTGACGTTCAAAAATAAAACATTTGAAAACGGACCATTTTCCACATTTCTGAAGCATGACGTAATGGGGGGGTGTTATCTCTTTTGTCGAAAATCAGCCGTTTTTGCTGGAACATTAAATGCCTCCAAATGGTATTTATTTCACTTCCCGAGCCCCTGGAAGCATGAAAATCACTTTAAACATGCTAATTTTAGCTCTAACACTGATGATCCACCTACAAATGTGAACTGACGTTCAAAAATAAAACATTTGAAAACGGACCATTTTCCACATTTCTGAAGCATGACGTAATGGGGGGGTGTTATCTCTTTTGTCGAAAATCAGCCGTTTTTGCTCGAACATTAAATGCCTCCAAATGGTATTTAATTAACTTCCCGAGCCCCTGGAAGCATGAAAATCACTTTAAACATGCTAATTTTAGCTCTAACACTGATGATCCACCTACAAATGTGAACTGACGTTCAAAAATAAAACATTTGAAAACGGATCATTTTCCACATTTCTGAAGCATGACGTAATGGGGGGGTGTTATCTCTTTTGTCGAAAATCAGCCGTTTTTGCTCGAACATTAAATGCCTCCAAATGGTATTTATTTCACTTCCCGAGCCCCTGGAAGCATGAAAATCACTTTAAACATGCTAATTTTAGCTCTAACACTGATGATCCACCTACAAATGTGAACTGACGTTCAAAAATAAAACATTTGAAAACGGACCATTTTCCACATTTCTGAAGCATGACGTAATGGGGGGGTGTTATCTCTTTTGTCGAAAATCAGCCGTTTTTGCTCGAACATTAAATGCCTCCAAATGGTATTTATTTCACTTCCCGAGCCCCTGGAAGCATGAAAATCACTTTAAACATGCTAATTTTAGCTCTAACACTGATGATCCACCTACAAATGTGAACTGACGTTCAAAAATAAAACATTTGAAAACGGACCATTTTCCACATTTCTGAAGCATGACATACTGGGGGGGTGTTATCTCTTTTGTCAAAAATCAGCCGTTTTTGCTCGAACATTAAATGCCTCCAAATGGTATTTAATTAACTTCCCGGGGTGAAGAAACCCTTTTTGAGAACTCAGAGTGAGTAAATTGGCCATTTTCATGCACTTTTAACCATTCCATAAATCTTGTGTTTTGGGCCCCTGGAAGCATGAAAATCAGTTTAAACATGCTAATTTTAGCTCTAACACTGATGATCCACCTACAAATGTGAACTGACGTTCAAAAATAAAACATTTGAAAACGGACCATTTTCCACATTTCTGAAGCATGACGTAATGGGGGGGTGTTATCTCTTTTGTCGAAAATCAGCCGTTTTTGCTCGAACATTAAATGCCTCCAAATGGTATTTAATTAACTTCCCGGGGTGAAGAAACCCTTTTTGAGAACTCAGAGTGAGTAAATTGGCCATTTTCATGCACTTTTAACCATTCCATAAATCTTGTGTTTTGGGCCCCTGGAAGAATGAAAATCACTTTAAACATGCTAATTTTAGCTCTAACACTGATGATCCACCTACAAATGTGAACTGACGTTCAAAAATAAAACATTTGAAAACGGACCATTTTCCACATTTCTGAAGCATGACGTAATGGGGGGGTGTTATCTCTTTTGTCGAAAATCAGCCGTTTTTGCTCGAACATTAAATGCCTCCAAATGGTATTTAATTAACTTCCCGAGCCCCTGGAAGCATGAAAATCACTTTAAACATGCTAATTTTAGCTCTAACACTGATGATCCACCTACAAATGTGAACTGACGTTCAAAAATAAAACATTTGAAAACGGATCATTTTCCACATTTCTGAAGCATGACGTAATGGGGGGGTGTTATCTCTTTTGTCGAAAATCAGCCGTTTTTGCTCGAACATTAAATGCCTCCAAATGGTATTTATTTCACTTCCCGAGCCCCTGGAAGCATGAAAATCACTTTAAACATGCTAATTTTAGCTCTAACACTGATGATCCACCTACAAATGTGAACTGACGTTCAAAAATAAAACATTTGAAAACGGACCATTTTCCACATTTCTGAAGCATGACGTAATGGGGGGGTGTTATCTCTTTTGTCGAAAATCAGCCGTTTTTGCTCGAACATTAAATGCCTGCAAATGGTATTTATTTCACTTCCCGAGCCCCTGGAAGCATGAAAATCACTTTAAACATGCTAATTTTAGCTCTAACACTGATGATCCACCTACAAATGTGAACTGACGTTCAAAAATAAAACATTTGAAAACGGACCATTTTCCACATTTCTGAAGCATGACGTAATGGGGGGGTGTTATCTCTTTTGTCGAAAATCAGCCGTTTTTGCTGGAACATTAAATGCCCCCAAATGGTATTTATTTCACTTCCCGAGCCCCTGGAAGCATGAAAATCACTTTAAACATGCTAATTTTAGCTCTAACACTGATGATCCACCTACAAATGTGAACTGACGTTCAAAAATAAAACATTTGAAAACGGACCATTTTCCACATTTCTGAAGCATGACGTAATGGGGGGGTGTTATCTCTTTTGTCGAAAATCAGCCGTTTTTGCTGGAACATTAAATGCCTCCAAATGGTATTTATTTCACTTCCCGAGCCCCTGGAAGCATGAAAATCACTTTAAACATGCTCATTTTAGCTCTAACACTGATGATCCACCTACAAATGTGAACTGACGTTCAAAAATAAAACATTTGAAAACGGACCATTTTCCACATTTCTGAAGCATGACGTAATGGGGGGGTGTTATCTCTTTTGTCGAAAATCAGCCGTTTTTGCTCGAACATTAAATGCCTCCAAATGGTATTTAATTAACTTCCCGCGGTGAAGAAACCCTTTTTGAGAACTCAGAGTGAGTAAATTGGCCATTTTCATGCACTTTTAACTATTCCATAAATCTTGTGTTTTGGGCCCCTGGAAGCATGAAAATCAGTTTAAACATGCTAATTTTAGCTCTAACACTGATGATCCACCTACAAATGTGAACTGACGTTCAAAAATAAAACATTTGAAAACGGACCATTTTCCACATTTCTGAAGCATGACGTAATGGGGGGGTGTTATCTCTTTTGTCGAAAATCAGCCGTTTTTGCTGGAACATTAAATGCCTCCAAATGGTATTTATTTCACTTCCCGAGCCCCTGGAAGCATGAAAATCACTTTAAACATGCTAATTTTAGCTCTAACACTGATGATCCACCTACAAATGTGAACTGACGTTCAAAAATAAAACATTTGAAAACGGACCATTTTCCACATTTCTGAAGCATGACGTAATGGGGGGGTGTTATCTCTTTTGTCGAAAATCAGCCGTTTTTGCTGGAACATTAAATGCCTCCAAATGGTATTTATTTCACTTCCCGAGCCCCTGGAAGCATGAAAATCACTTTAAACATGCTAATTTTAGCTCTAACACTGATGATCCACCTACAAATGTGAACTGACGTTCAAAAATAAAACATTTGAAAAAGGACCATTTTCCACATTTCTGAAGCATGACGTAATGGGGGGGTGTTATCTCTTTTGTCGAAAATCAGCCGTTTTTGCTCGAACATTAAATGCCTCAAAATGGTATTTAATTAACTTCCCGGGGTGAAGAAACCCTTTTTGAGAACTCAGAGTGAGTAAATTGGCCATTTTCATGCACTTTTAACCATTCCATAAATCTTGTGTTTTGGGCCCCTGGAAGCATGAAAATCACTTTAAACATGCTAATTTTAGCTCTAACACTGATGATCCACCTACAAATGTGAACTGACGTTCAAAAATAAAACATTTGAAAACGGACCATTTTCCACATTTCTGAAGCATGACGTAATGGGGGGGTGTTATCTCTTTTGTCGAAAATCAGCCGTTTTTGCTCGAACATTAAATGCCTCCAAATGGTATTTAATTAACTTCCCGAGCCCCTGGAAGCATGAAAATCACTTTAAACATGCTAATTTTAGCTCTAACACTGATGATCCACCTACAAATGTGAACTGACGTTCAAAAATAAAACATTTGAAAACGGATCATTTTCCACATTTCTGAAGCATGACGTAATGGGGGGGTGTTATCTCTTTTGTCGAAAATCAGCCGTTTTTGCTCGAACATTAAATGCCTCCAAATGGTATTTATTTCACTTCCCGAGCCCCTGGAAGCATGAAAATCACTTTAAACATGCTAATTTTAGCTCTAACACTGATGATCCACCTACAAATGTGAACTGACGTTCAAAAATAAAACATTTGAAATCGGACCATTTTCCACATTTCTGAAGCATGACGTAATGGGGGGGTGTTATCTCTTTTGTCGAAAATCAGCCGTTTTTGCTCGAACATTAAATGCCTCCAAATGGTATTTATTTCACTTCCCGAGCCCCTGGAAGCATGAAAATCACTTTAAACATGCTAATTTTAGCTCTAACACTGATGATCCACCTACAAATGTGAACTGACGTTCAAAAATAAAACATTTGAAAACGGACCATTTTCCACATTTCTGAAGCATGACATACTGGGGGGGTGTTATCTCTTTTGTCGAAAATCAGCCGTTTTTGCTCGAACATTAAATGCCTCCAAATGGTATTTAATTAACTTCCCGGGGTGAAGAAACCCTTTTTGAGAACTCAGAGTGAGTAAATTGGCCATTTTCATGCACTTTTAACCATTCCATAAATCTTGTGTTTTGGGCCCCTGGAAGCATGAAAATCAGTTTAAACATGCTAATTTTAGCTCTAACACTGATGATCCACCTACAAATGTGAACTGACGTTCAAAAATAAAACATTTGAAAATGGACCATTTTCCACATTTCTGAAGCATGACGTAATGGGGGGGTGTTATCTCTTTTGTCGAAAATCAGCCGTTTTTGCTCGAACATTAAATGCCTCCAAATGGTATTTAATTAACTTCCCGGGGTGAAGAAACCCTTTTTGAGAACTCAGAGTGAGTAAATTGGCCATTTTCATGCACTTTTAACCATTCCATAAATCTTGTGTTTTGGGCCCCTGGAAGAATGAAAATCACTTTAAACATGCTAATTTTAGCTCTAACACTGATGATCCACCTACAAATGTGAACTGACGTTCAAAAATAAAACATTTGAAAACGGACCATTTTCCACATTTCTGAAGCATGACGTAATGGGGGGGTGTTATCTCTTTTGTCGAAAATCAGCCGTTTTTGCTCGAACATTAAATGCCTCCAAATGGTATTTAATTAACTTCCCGAGCCCCTGGAAGCATGAAAATCACTTTAAACATGCTAATTTTAGCTCTAACACTGATGATCCACCTACAAATGTGAACTGACGTTCAAAAATAAAACATTTGAAAACGGATCATTTTCCACATTTCTGAAGCATGACGTAATGGGGGGGTGTTATCTCTTTTGTCGAAAATCAGCCGTTTTTGCTCGAACATTAAATGCCTCCAAATGGTATTTATTTCACTTCCCGAGCCCCTGGAAGCATGAAAATCACTTTAAACATGCTAATTTTAGCTCTAACACTGATGATCCACCTACAAATGTGAACTGACGTTCAAAAATAAAACATTTGAAAACGGACCATTTTCCACATTTCTGAAGCATGACGTAATGGGGGGGTGTTATCTCTTTTGTCGAAAATCAGCCGTTTTTGCTCGAGCATTAAATGCCTGCAAATGGTATTTATTTCACTTCCCGAGCCCCTGGAAGCATGAAAATCACTTTAAACATGCTAATTTTAGCTCTAACACTGATGATCCACCTACAAATGTGAACTGACGTTCAAAAATAAAACATTTGAAAAAGGACCATTTTCCACATTTCTGAAGCATGACGTAATGGGGGGGTGTTATCTCTTTTGTCGAAAATCAGCCGTTTTTGCTCGAACATTAAATGCCTCAAAATGGTATTTAATTAACTTCCCGGGGTGAAGAAACCCTTTTTGAGAACTCAGAGTGAGTAAATTGGCCATTTTCATGCACTTTTAACCATTCCATAAATCTTGTGTTTTGGGCCCCTGGAAGCATGAAAATCACTTTAAACATGCTAATTTTAGCTCTAACACTGATGATCCACCTACAAATGTGAACTGACGTTCAAAAATAAAACATTTGAAAACGGACCATTTTCCACATTTCTGAAGCATGACGTAATGGGGGGGTGTTATCTCTTTTGTCGAAAATCAGCCGTTTTTGCTCGAACATTAAATGCCTCCAAATGGTATTTAATTAACTTCCCGAGCCCCTGGAAGCATGAAAATCACTTTAAACATGCTAATTTTAGCTCTAACACTGATGATCCACCTACAAATGTGAACTGACGTTCAAAAATAAAACATTTGAAAACGGATCATTTTCCACATTTCTGAAGCATGACGTAATGGGGGGGTGTTATCTCTTTTGTCGAAAATCAGCCGTTTTTGCTCGAACATTAAATGCCTCCAAATGGTATTTATTTCACTTCCCGAGCCCCTGGAAGCATGAAAATCACTTTAAACATGCTAATTTTAGCTCTAACACTGATGATCCACCTACAAATGTGAACTGACGTTCAAAAATAAAACATTTGAAAACGGACCATTTTCCACATTTCTGAAGCATGACGTAATGGGGGGGTGTTATCTCTTTTGTCGAAAATCAGCCGTTTTTGCTCGAACATTAAATGCCTCCAAATGGTATTTATTTCACTTCCCGAGCCCCTGGAAGCATGAAAATCACTTTAAACATGCTAATTTTAGCTCTAACACTGATGATCCACCTACAAATGTGAACTGACGTTCAAAAATAAAACATTTGAAAACGGACCATTTTCCACATTTCTGAAGCATGACATACTGGGGGGGTGTTATCTCTTTTGTCGAAAATCAGCCGTTTTTGCTCGAACATTAAATGCCTCCAAATGGTATTTAATTAACTTCCCGGGGTGAAGAAACCCTTTTTGAGAACTCAGAGTGAGTAAATTGGCCATTTTCATGCACTTTTAACCATTCCATAAATCTTGTGTTTTGGGCCCCTGGAAGCATGAAAATCAGTTTAAACATGCTAATTTTAGCTCTAACACTGATGATCCACCTACAAATGTGAACTGACGTTCAAAAATAAAACATTTGAAAATGGACCATTTTCCACATTTCTGAAGCATGACGTAATGGGGGGGTGTTATCTCTTTTGTCGAAAATCAGCCGTTTTTGCTCGAACATTAAATGCCTCCAAATGGTATTTAATTAACTTCCCGGGGTGAAGAAACCCTTTTTGAGAACTCAGAGTGAGTAAATTGGCCATTTTCATGCACTTTTAACCATTCCATAAATCTTGTGTTTTGGGCCCCTGGAAGAATGAAAATCACTTTAAACATGCTAATTTTAGCTCTAACACTGATGATCCACCTACAAATGTGAACTGACGTTCAAAAATAAAACATTTGAAAACGGACCATTTTCCACATTTCTGAAGCATGACGTAATGGGGGGGTGTTATCTCTTTTGTCGAAAATCAGCCGTTTTTGCTCGAACATTAAATGCCTCCAAATGGTATTTAATTAACTTCCCGAGCCCCTGGAAGCATGAAAATCACTTTAAACATGCTAATTTTAGCTCTAACACTGATGATCCACCTACAAATGTGAACTGACGTTCAAAAATAAAACATTTGAAAACGGATCATTTTCCACATTTCTGAAGCATGACGTAATGGGGGGGTGTTATCTCTTTTGTCGAAAATCAGCCGTTTTTGCTCGAACATTAAATGCCTCCAAATGGTATTTATTTCACTTCCCGAGCCCCTGGAAGCATGAAAATCACTTTAAACATGCTAATTTTAGCTCTAACACTGATGATCCACCTACAAATGTGAACTGACGTTCAAAAATAAAACATTTGAAAACGGACCATTTTCCACATTTCTGAAGCATGACGTAATGGGGGGGTGTTATCTCTTTTGTCGAAAATCAGCCGTTTTTGCTCGAACATTAAATGCCTGCAAATGGTATTTATTTCACTTCCCGAGCCCCTGGAAGCATGAAAATCACTTTAAACATGCTAATTTTAGCTCTAACACTGATGATCCACCTACAAATGTGAACTGACGTTCAAAAATAAAACATTTGAAAACGGACCATTTTCCACATTTCTGAAGCATGACGTAATGGGGGGGGTGTTATCTCTTTTGTCGAAAATCAGCCGTTTTTGCTGGAACATTAAATGCCTCCAAATGGTATTTAATTAACTTCCCGGGGTGAAGAAACCCTTTTTGAGAACTCAGAGTGAGTAAATTGGCCATTTTCATGCACTTTTAACCATTCCATAAATCTTGTGTTTTGGGCCCCTGGAAGCATGAAAATCACTTTAAACATGCTAATTTTAGCTCTAACACTGATGATCCACCTACAAATGTGAACTGACGTTCAAAAATAAAACATTTGAAAACGGACCATTTTCCACATTTCTGAAGCATGACGTAATGGGGGGGTGTTATCTCTTTTGTCGAAAATCAGCCGTTTTTGCTCGAACATTAAATGCCTCCAAATGGTATTTAATTAACTTCCCGAGCCCCTGGAAGCAAGAAAATCACTTTAAACATGCTAATTTTAGCTCTAACACTGATGATCCACCTACAAATGTGAACTGACGTTCAAAAATAAAACATTTGAAAACGGATCATTTTCCACATTTCTGAAGCATGACGTAATGGGGGGGTGTTATCTCTTTTGTCGAAAATCAGCCGTTTTTGCTTGAACATTAAATGCCTCCAAATGGTATTTATTTCACTTCCCGAGCCCCTGGAAGCATGAAAATCACTTTAAACATGCTAATTTTAGCTCTAACACTGATGATCCACCTACAAATGTGAACTGACGTTCAAAAATAAAACATTTGAAAACGGACCATTTTCCACATTTCTGAAGCATGACGTAATGGGGGGGTGTTATCTCTTTTGTCGAAAATCAGCCGTTTTTGCTCGAACATTAAATGCCTCCAAATGGTATTTATTTCACTTCCCGAGCCCCTGGAAGCATGAAAATCACTTTAAACATGCTAATTTTAGCTCTAACACTGATGATCCACCTACAAATGTGAACTGACGTTCAAAAATAAAACATTTGAAAACGGACCATTTTCCACATTTCTGAAGCATGACGTACTGGGGGGGTGTTATCTCTTTTGTCGAAAATAAGCCGTTTTTGCTCGAACATTAAATGCCTCCAAATGGTATTTAATTAACTTCCCGGGGTGAAGAAACCCTTTTTGAGAACTCAGAGTGAGTAAATTGGCCATTTTCATGCACTTTTAACCATTCCTTAAATCTTGTGTTTTGGGCCCCTGGAAGCATGAAAATCAGTTTAAACATGCTAATTTTAGCTCTAACACTGATGATCCACCTACAAATGTGAACTGACGTTCAAAAATAAAACATTTGAAAACGGACCATTTTCCACATTTCTGAAGCATGACGTAATGGGGGGGTGTTATCTCTTTTGTCGAAAATCAGCCGTTTTTGCTCGAACATTAAATGCCTCCAAATGGTATTTAATTAACTTCCCGGGGTGAAGAAACCCTTTTTGAGAACTCAGAGTGAGTAAATTGGCCATTTTCATGCACTTTTAACCATTCCATAAATCTTGTGTTTTGGGCCCCTGGAAGCATGAAAATCACTTTAAACATGCTAATTTTAGCTCTAACACTGATGATCCACCTACAAATGTGAACTGACGTTCAAAAATAAAACATTTGAAAACGGATCATTTTCCACATTTCTGAAGCATGACGTAATGGGGGGGTGTTATCTCTTTTGTCGAAAATCAGCCGTTTTTGCTCGAACATTAAATGCCTCCAAATGGTATTTATTTCACTTCCCGAGCCCCTGGAAGCATGAAAATCACTTTAAACATGCTAATTTTAGCTCTAACACTGATGATCCACCTACAAATGTGAACTGACGTTCAAAAATAAAACATTTGAAAACGGACCATTTTCCACATTTCTGAAGCATGACGTAATGGGGGGGTGTTATCTCTTTTGTCGAAAATCAGCCGTTTTTGCTCGAACATTAAATGCCTCCAAATGGTATTTATTTCACTTCCCGAGCCCCTGGAAGCATGAAAATCACTTTAAACATGCTAATTTTAGCTCTAACACTGATGATCCACCTACAAATGTGAACTGACGTTCAAAAATAAAACATTTGAAAACGGACCATTTTCCACATTTCTGAAGCATGACGTAATGGGGGGGTGTTATCTCTTTTGTCGAAAATCAGCCGTTTTTGCTGGAACATTAAATGCCCCCAAATGGTATTTATTTCACTTCCCGAGCCCCTGGAAGCATGAAAATCACTTTAAACATGCTAATTTTAGCTCTAACACTGATGATCCACCTACAAATGTGAACTGACGTTCAAAAATAAAACATTTGAAAACGGATCATTTTCCACATTTCTGAAGCATGACGTAATGGGGGGGTGTTATCTCTTTTGTCGAAAATCAGCCGTTTTTGCTCGAACATTAAATGCCTCCAAATGGTATTTATTTCACTTCCCGAGCCCCTGGAAGCATGAAAATCACTTTAAACATGCTAATTTTAGCTCTAACACTGATGATCCACCTACAAATGTGAACTGACGTTCAAAAATAAAACATTTGAAAACGGACCATTTTCCACATTTCTGAAGCATGACGTAATGGGGGGTGTTATCTCTTTTGTCGAAAATCAGCCGTTTTTGCTCGAACATTAAATGCCTCCAAATGGTATTTATTTCACTTCCCGAGCCCCTGGAAGCATGAAAATCACTTTAAACATGCTAATTTTAGCTCTAACACTGATGATCCACCTACAAATGTGAACTGACGTTCAAAAATAAAACATTTGAAAACGGACCATTTTCCACATTTCTGAAGCATGACGTAATGGGGGGGTGTTATCTCTTTTGTCGAAAATCAGCCGTTTTTGCTCGAACATTAAATGCCTCCAAATTGTATTTAATTAACTTCCCGGGGTGAAGAAACCCTTTTTGAGAACTCAGAGTGAGTAAATTGGCCATTTTCATGCACTTTTAACCATTCCATAAATCTTGTGTTTTGGGCCCCTGGAAGCATGAAAATCACTTTAAACATGCTAATTTTAGCTCTAACACTGATGATCCACCTACAAATGTGAACTGACGTTAAAAAATAAAACATTTGAAAACGGACCATTTTCCACATTTCTGAAGCATGACGTAATGGGGGGGTGTTATCTCTTTTGTCGAAAATCAGCCGTTTTTGCTCGAACATTAAATGCCTCCAAATGGTATTTATTTCACTTCCCGAGCCCCTGGAAGCATGAAAATCACTTTAAACATGCTAATTTTAGCTCTAACACTGATGATCCACCTACAAATGTGAACTGACGTTCAAAAATAAAACATTTGAAAACGGACCATTTTCCACATTTCTGAAGCATGACGTAATGGGGGGGTGTTATCTCTTTTGTCGAAAATCAGCCGTTTTTGCTCGAACATTAAATGCCTCCAAATGGTATTTATTTCACTTCCCGAGCCCCTGGAAGCATGAAAATTACTTTAAACATGCTAATTTTAGCTCTAACACTGATGATCCACCTACAAATGTGAACTGACGTTCAAAAATAAAACATTTGAAAACGGACCATTTTCCACATTTCTGAAGCATGACGTAATGGGGGGGTGTTATCTCTTTTGTCGAAAATCAGCCGTTTTTGCTCGAACATTAAATGCCTCCAAATGGTATTTAATTAACTTCCCGAGCCCCTGGAAGCATGAAAATCACTTTAAACATGCTAATTTTAGCTCTAACACTGATGATCCACCTACAAATGTGAACTGACGTTCAAAAATAAAACATTTGAAAACGGACCATTTTCCACATTTCTGAAGCATGACGTAATGGGGGGGTGTTATCTCTTTTGTCGAAAATCAGCCGTTTTTGCTGGAACATTAAATGCCTCCAAATGGTATTTATTTCACTTCCCGAGCCCCTGGAAGCATGAAAATCACTTTAAACATGCTAATTTTAGCTCTAACACTGATGATCCACCTACAAATGTGAACTGACGTTCAAAAATAAAACATTTGAAAACGGACCATTTTCCACATTTCTGAAGCATGACGTAATGGGGGGGTGTTATCTCTTTTGTCGAAAATCAGCCGTTTTTGCTCGAACATTAAATGCCTGCAAATGGTATTTATTTCACTTCCCGAGCCCCTGGAAGCATGAAAATCACTTTAAACATGCTAATTTTAGCTCTAACACTGATGATCCACCTACAAATGTGAACTGACGTTCAAAAATAAAACATTTGAAAACGGACCATTTTCCACATTTCTGAAGCATGACGTAATGGGGGGGTGTTATCTCTTTTGTCGAAAATCAGCCGTTTTTGCTGGAACATTAAATGCCCCCAAATGGTATTTATTTCACTTCCCGAGCCCCTGGAAGCATGAAAATCACTTTAAACATGCTAATTTTAGCTCTAACACTGATGATCCACCTACAAATGTGAACTGACGTTCAAAAATAAAACATTTGAAAACGGACCATTTTCCACATTTCTGAAGCATGACGTAATGGGGGGGTGTTATCTCTTTTGTCGAAAATCAGCCGTTTTTGCTGGAACATTAAATGCCTCCAAATGGTATTTATTTCACTTCCCGAGCCCCTGGAAGCATGAAAATCACTTTAAACATGCTCATTTTAGCTCTAACACTGATGATCCACCTACAAATGTGAACTGACGTTCAAAAATAAAACATTTGAAAACGGACCATTTTCCACATTTCTGAAGCATGACGTAATGGGGGGGTGTTATCTCTTTTGTCGAAAATCAGCCGTTTTTGCTCGAACATTAAATGCCTCCAAATGGTATTTAATTAACTTCCCGCGGTGAAGAAACCCTTTTTGAGAACTCAGAGTGAGTAAATTGGCCATTTTCATGCACTTTTAACTATTCCATAAATCTTGTGTTTTGGGCCCCTGGAAGCATGAAAATCAGTTTAAACATGCTAATTTTAGCTCTAACACTGATGATCCACCTACAAATGTGAACTGACGTTCAAAAATAAAACATTTGAAAACGGACCATTTTCCACATTTCTGAAGCATGACGTAATGGGGGGGTGTTATCTCTTTTGTCGAAAATCAGCCGTTTTTGCTGGAACATTAAATGCCTCCAAATGGTATTTATTTCACTTCCCGAGCCCCTGGAAGCATGAAAATCACTTTAAACATGCTAATTTTAGCTCTAACACTCATGATCCACCTACAAATGTGAACTGACGTTCAAAAATAAAACATTTGAAAACGGATCATTTTCCACATTTCTGAAGCATGACGTAATGGGGGGGTGTTATCTCTTTTGTCGAAAATCAGCCGTTTTTGCTCGAACATTAAATGCCTCCAAATGGTATTTATTTCACTTCCCGAGCCCCTGGAAGCATGAAAATCACTTTAAACATGCTAATTTTAGCTCTAACACTGATGATCCACCTACAAATGTGAACTGACGTTCAAAAATAAAACATTTGAAAACAGACCATTTTCCACATTTCTGAAGCATGACGTAATGGGGGGGTGTTATCTCTTTTGTCGAAAATCAGCCGTTTTTGCTCGAACATTAAATGCCTCCAAATGGTATTTATTTCACTTCCCGAGCCCCTGGAAGCATGAAAATCACTTTAAACATGCTAATTTTAGCTCTAACACTGATGATCCACCTACAAATGTGAACTGACGTTCAAAAATAAAACATTTGAAAACGGACCATTTTCCACATTTCTGAAGCATGACATACTGGGGGGGTGTTATCTCTTTTGTCGAAAATCAGCCGTTTTTGCTCGAACATTAAATGCCTCCAAATGGTATTTAATTAACTTCCCGGGGTGAAGAAACCCTTTTTGAGAACTCAGAGTGAGTAAATTGGCCATTTTCATGCACTTTTAACCATTCCATAAATCTTGTGTTTTGGGCCCCTGGAAGCATGAAAATCAGTTTAAACATGCTAATTTTAGCTCTAACACTGATGATCCACCTACAAATGTGAACTGACGTTCAAAAATAAAACATTTGAAAACGGACCATTTTCCACATTTCTGAAGCATGACGTAATGGGGGGGTGTTATCTCTTTTGTCGAAAATCAGCCGTTTTTGCTCGAACATTAAATGCCTCCAAATGGTATTTAATTAACTTCCCGGGGTGAAGAAACCCTTTTTGAGAACTCAGAGTGAGTAAATTGGCCATTTTCATGCACTTTTAACCATTCCATAAATCTTGTGTTTTGGGCCCCTGGAAGAATGAAAATCACTTTAAACATGCTAATTTTAGCTCTAACACTGATGATCCACCTACAAATGTGAACTGACGTTCAAAAATAAAACATTTGAAAACGGACCATTTTCCACATTTCTGAAGCATGACGTAATGGGGGGGTGTTATCTCTTTTGTCGAAAATCAGCCGTTTTTGCTCGAACATTAAATGCCTCCAAATGGTATTTAATTAACTTCCCGAGCCCCTGGAAGCATGAAAATCACTTTAAACATGCTAATTTTAGCTCTAACACTGATGATCCACCTACAAATGTGAACTGACGTTCAAAAATAAAACATTTGAAAACGGATCATTTTCCACATTTCTGAAGCATGACGTAATGGGGGGGTGTTATCTCTTTTGTCGAAAATCAGCCGTTTTTGCTCGAACATTAAATGCCTCCAAATGGTATTTATTTCACTTCCCGAGCCCCTGGAAGCATGAAAATCACTTTAAACATGCTAATTTTAGCTCTAACACTGATGATCCACCTACAAATGTGAACTGACGTTCAAAAATAAAACATTTGAAAACGGACCATTTTCCACATTTCTGAAGCATGACGTA
Source organism: Lissotriton vulgaris (assembly GCF_964263255.1). Taxonomy (NCBI): domain Eukaryota; kingdom Metazoa; phylum Chordata; class Amphibia; order Caudata; family Salamandridae; genus Lissotriton; species Lissotriton vulgaris. The sequence goes on from NW_028250991.1 coordinate 464,022, forward strand.
ATGGGGGGGTGTTATCTCTTTTGTCGAAAATCAGCCGTTTTTGCTCGAACATTAAATGCCTCCAAATGGTATTTAATTAACTTCCCGAGCCCCTGGAAGCATGAAAATCACTTTAAACATGCTAATTTTAGCTCTAACACTGATGATCCACCTACAAATGTGAACTGACGTTCAAAAATAAAACATTTGAAAACGGATCATTTTCCACATTTCTGAAGCATGACGTAATGGGGGGGTGTTATCTCTTTTGTCGAAAATCAGCCGTTTTTGCTCGAACATTAAATGCCTCCAAATGGTATTTATTTCACTTCCCGAGCCCCTGGAAGCATGAAAATCACTTTAAACATGCTAATTTTAGCTCTAACACTGATGATCCACCTACAAATGTGAACTGACGTTCAAAAATAAAACATTTGAAAACGGACCATTTTCCACATTTCTGAAGCATGACGTAATGGGGGGGTGTTATCTCTTTTGTCGAAAATCAGCCGTTTTTGCTCGAACATTAAATGCCTCCAAATGGTATTTATTTCACTTCCCGAGCCCCTGGAAGCATGAAAATCACTTTAAACATGCTAATTTTAGCTCTAACACTGATGATCCACCTACAAATGTGAACTGACGTTCAAAAATAAAACATTTGAAAACGGACCATTTTCCACATTTCTGAAGCATGACATACTGGGGGGGTGTTATCTCTTTTGTCGAAAATCAGCCGTTTTTGCTCGAACATTAAATGCCTCCAAATGGTATTTAATTAACTTCCCGGGGTGAAGAAACCCTTTTTGAGAACTCAGAGTGAGTAAATTGGCCATTTTCATGCACTTTTAACCATTCCATAAATCTTGTGTTTTGGGCCCCTGGAAGCATGAAAATCAGTTTAAACATGCTAATTTTAGCTCTAACACTGATGATCCACCTACAAATGTGAACTGACGTTCAAAAATAAAACATTTGAAAATGGACCATTTTCCACATTTCTGAAGCATGACGTAATGGGGGGGTGTTATCTCTTTTGTCGAAAATCAGCCGTTTTTGCTCGAACATTAAATGCCTCCAAATGGTATTTAATTAACTTCCCGGGGTGAAGAAACCCTTTTTGAGAACTCAGAGTGAGTAAATTGGCCATTTTCATGCACTTTTAACCATTCCATAAATCTTGTGTTTTGGGCCCCTGGAAGAATGAAAATCACTTTAAACATGCTATGTTTAGCTCTAACACTGATGATCCACCTACAAATGTGAACTGACGTTCAAAAATAAAACATTTGAAAACGGACCATTTTCCACATTTCTGAAGCATGACGTAATGGGGGGGTGTTATCTCTTTTGTCGAAAATCAGCCGTTTTTGCTCGAACATTAAATGCCTCCAAATGGTATTTAATTAACTTCCCGAGCCCCTGGAAGCATGAAAATCACTTTAAACATGCTAATTTTAGCTCTAACACTGATGATCCACCTACAAATGTGAACTGACGTTCAAAAATAAAACATTTGAAAACGGATCATTTTCCACATTTCTGAAGCATGACGTAATGGGGGGGTGTTATCTCTTTTGTCGAAAATCAGCCGTTTTTGCTCGAACATTAAATGCCTCCAAATGGTATTTATTTCACTTCCCGAGCCCCTGGGAGCATGAAAATCACTTTAAACATGCTAATTTTAGCTCTAACACTGATGATCCACCTACAAATGTGAACTGACGTTCAAAAATAAAACATTTGAAAACGGACCATTTTCCACATTTCTGAAGCATGACGTAATGGGGGGGTGTTATCTCTTTTGTCGAAAATCAGCCGTTTTTGCTCGAACATTAAATGCCTGCAAATGGTATTTATTTCACTTCCCGAGCCCCTGGAAGCATGAAAATCACTTTAAACATGCTAATTTTAGCTCTAACACTGATGATCCACCTACAAATGTGAACTGACGTTCAAAAATAAAACATTTGAAAACGGACCATTTTCCACATTTCTGAAGCATGACGTAATGGGGGGGGTGTTATCTCTTTTGTCGAAAATCAGCCGTTTTTGCTGGAACATTAAATGCCTCCAAATGGTATTTAATTAACTTCCCGGGGTGAAGAAACCCTTTTTGAGAACTCAGAGTGAGTAAATTGGCCATTTTCATGCACTTTTAACCATTCCATAAATCTTGTGTTTTGGGCCCCTGGAAGCATGAAAATCACTTTAAACATGCTAATTTTAGCTCTAACACTGATGATCCACCTACAAATGTGAACTGACGTTCAAAAATAAAACATTTGAAAACGGACCATTTTCCACATTTCTGAAGCATGACGTAATGGGGGGGTGTTATCTCTTTTGTCGAAAATCAGCCGTTTTTGCTCGAACATTAAATGCCTCCAAATGGTATTTAATTAACTTCCCGAGCCCCTGGAAGCAAGAAAATCACTTTAAACATGCTAATTTTAGCTCTAACACTGATGATCCACCTACAAATGTGAACTGACGTTCAAAAATAAAACATTTGAAAACGGATCATTTTCCACATTTCTGAAGCATGACGTAATGGGGGGGTGTTATCTCTTTTGTCGAAAATCAGCCGTTTTTGCTTGAACATTAAATGCCTCCAAATGGTATTTATTTCACTTCCCGAGCCCCTGGAAGCATGAAAATCACTTTAAACATGCTAATTTTAGCTCTAACACTGATGATCCACCTACAAATGTGAACTGACGTTCAAAAATAAAACATTTGAAAACGGACCATTTTCCACATTTCTGAAGCATGACGTAATGGGGGGGTGTTATCTCTTTTGTCGAAAATCAGCCGTTTTTGCTCGAACATTAAATGCCTCCAAATGGTATTTATTTCACTTCCCGAGCCCCTGGAAGCATGAAAATCACTTTAAACATGCTAATTTTAGCTCTAACACTGATGATCCACCTACAAATGTGAACTGACGTTCAAAAATAAAACATTTGAAAACGGACCATTTTCCACATTTCTGAAGCATGACGTACTGGGGGGGTGTTATCTCTTTTGTCGAAAATAAGCCGTTTTTGCTCGAACATTAAATGCCTCCAAATGGTATTTAATTAACTTCCCGGGGTGAAGAAACCCTTTTTGAGAACTCAGAGTGAGTAAATTGGCCATTTTCATGCACTTTTAACCATTCCTTAAATCTTGTGTTTTGGGCCCCTGGAAGCATGAAAATCAGTTTAAACATGCTAATTTTAGCTCTAACACTGATGATCCACCTACAAATGTGAACTGACGTTCAAAAATAAAACATTTGAAAACGGACCATTTTCCACATTTCTGAAGCATGACGTAATGGGGGGGTGTTATCTCTTTTGTCGAAAATCAGCCGTTTTTGCTCGAACATTAAATGCCTCCAAATGGTATTTAATTAACTTCCCGGGGTGAAGAAACCCTTTTTGAGAACTCAGAGTGAGTAAATTGGCCATTTTCATGCACTTTTAACCATTCCATAAATCTTGTGTTTTGGGCCCCTGGAAGCATGAAAATCACTTTAAACATGCTAATTTTAGCTCTAACACTGATGATCCACCTACAAATGTGAACTGACGTTCAAAAATAAAACATTTGAAAACGGATCATTTTCCACATTTCTGAAGCATGACGTAATGGGGGGGTGTTATCTCTTTTGTCGAAAATCAGCCGTTTTTGCTCGAACATTAAATGCCTCCAAATGGTATTTATTTCACTTCCCGAGCCCCTGGAAGCATGAAAATCACTTTAAACATGCTAATTTTAGCTCTAACACTGATGATCCACCTACAAATGTGAACTGACGTTCAAAAATAAAACATTTGAAAACGGACCATTTTCCACATTTCTGAAGCATGACGTAATGGGGGGGTGTTATCTCTTTTGTCGAAAATCAGCCGTTTTTGCTCGAACATTAAATGCCTCCAAATGGTATTTATTTCACTTCCCGAGCCCCTGGAAGCATGAAAATCACTTTAAACATGCTAATTTTAGCTCTAACACTGATGATCCACCTACAAATGTGAACTGACGTTCAAAAATAAAACATTTGAAAACGGACCATTTTCCACATTTCTGAAGCATGACGTAATGGGGGGGTGTTATCTCTTTTGTCGAAAATCAGCCGTTTTTGCTGGAACATTAAATGCCCCCAAATGGTATTTATTTCACTTCCCGAGCCCCTGGAAGCATGAAAATCACTTTAAACATGCTAATTTTAGCTCTAACACTGATGATCCACCTACAAATGTGAACTGACGTTCAAAAATAAAACATTTGAAAACGGATCATTTTCCACATTTCTGAAGCATGACGTAATGGGGGGGTGTTATCTCTTTTGTCGAAAATCAGCCGTTTTTGCTCGAACATTAAATGCCTCCAAATGGTATTTATTTCACTTCCCGAGCCCCTGGAAGCATGAAAATCACTTTAAACATGCTAATTTTAGCTCTAACACTGATGATCCACCTACAAATGTGAACTGACGTTCAAAAATAAAACATTTGAAAACGGACCATTTTCCACATTTCTGAAGCATGACGTAATGGGGGGTGTTATCTCTTTTGTCGAAAATCAGCCGTTTTTGCTCGAACATTAAATGCCTCCAAATGGTATTTATTTCACTTCCCGAGCCCCTGGAAGCATGAAAATCACTTTAAACATGCTAATTTTAGCTCTAACACTGATGATCCACCTACAAATGTGAACTGACGTTCAAAAATAAAACATTTGAAAACGGACCATTTTCCACATTTCTGAAGCATGACGTAATGGGGGGGTGTTATCTCTTTTGTCGAAAATCAGCCGTTTTTGCTGGAACATTAAATGCCCCCAAATGGTATTTATTTCACTTCCCGAGCCCCTGGAAGCATGAAAATCACTTTAAACATGCTAATTTTAGCTCTAACACTGATGATCCACCTACAAATGTGAACTGACGTTCAAAAATAAAACATTTGAAAACGGACCATTTTCCACATTTCTGAAGCATGACGTAATGGGGGGGTGTTATCTCTTTTGTCGAAAATCAGCCGTTTTTGCTGGAACATTAAATGCCTCCAAATTTTATTTATTTCACTTCCCGAGCCCCTGGAAGCATGAAAATCACTTTAAACATGCTAATTTTAGCTCTAACACTGATGATCCACCTACAAATGTGAACTGACGTTCAAAAATAAAACATTTGAAAACGGACCATTTTCCACATTTCTGAAGCATGACGTAATGGGGGGGTGTTATCTCTTTTGTCGAAAATCAGCCGTTTTTGCTCGAACATTAAATGCCTCCAAATTGTATTTAATTAACTTCCCGGGGTGAAGAAACCCTTTTTGAGAACTCAGAGTGAGTAAATTGGCCATTTTCATGCACTTTTAACCATTCCATAAATCTTGTGTTTTGGGCCCCTGGAAGCATGAAAATCACTTTAAACATGCTAATTTTAGCTCTAACACTGATGATCCACCTACAAATGTGAACTGACGTTAAAAAATAAAACATTTGAAAACGGACCATTTTCCACATTTCTGAAGCATGACGTAATGGGGGGGTGTTATCTCTTTTGTCGAAAATCAGCCGTTTTTGCTCGAACATTAAATGCCTCCAAATGGTATTTATTTCACTTCCCGAGCCCCTGGAAGCATGAAAATCACTTTAAACATGCTAATTTTAGCTCTAACACTGATGATCCACCTACAAATGTGAACTGACGTTCAAAAATAAAACATTTGAAAACGGACCATTTTCCACATTTCTGAAGCATGACGTAATGGGGGGGTGTTATCTCTTTTGTCGAAAATCAGCCGTTTTTGCTCGAACATTAAATGCCTCCAAATGGTATTTATTTCACTTCCCGAGCCCCTGGAAGCATGAAAATTACTTTAAACATGCTAATTTTAGCTCTAACACTGATGATCCACCTACAAATGTGAACTGACGTTCAAAAATAAAACATTTGAAAACGGACCATTTTCCACATTTCTGAAGCATGACGTAATGGGGGGGTGTTATCTCTTTTGTCGAAAATCAGCCGTTTTTGCTCGAACATTAAATGCCTCCAAATGGTATTTAATTAACTTCCCGAGCCCCTGGAAGCATGAAAATCACTTTAAACATGCTAATTTTAGCTCTAACACTGATGATCCACCTACAAATGTGAACTGACGTTCAAAAATAAAACATTTGAAAACGGACCATTTTCCACATTTCTGAAGCATGACGTAATGGGGGGGTGTTATCTCTTTTGTCGAAAATCAGCCGTTTTTGCTGGAACATTAAATGCCTCCAAATGGTATTTATTTCACTTCCCGAGCCCCTGGAAGCATGAAAATCACTTTAAACATGCTAATTTTAGCTCTAACACTGATGATCCACCTACAAATGTGAACTGACGTTCAAAAATAAAACATTTGAAAACGGACCATTTTCCACATTTCTGAAGCATGACGTAATGGGGGGGTGTTATCTCTTTTGTCGAAAATCAGCCGTTTTTGCTCGAACATTAAATGCCTGCAAATGGTATTTATTTCACTTCCCGAGCCCCTGGAAGCATGAAAATCACTTTAAACATGCTAATTTTAGCTCTAACACTGATGATCCACCTACAAATGTGAACTGACGTTCAAAAATAAAACATTTGAAAACGGACCATTTTCCACATTTCTGAAGCATGACGTAATGGGGGGGTGTTATCTCTTTTGTCGAAAATCAGCCGTTTTTGCTGGAACATTAAATGCCCCCAAATGGTATTTATTTCACTTCCCGAGCCCCTGGAAGCATGAAAATCACTTTAAACATGCTAATTTTAGCTCTAACACTGATGATCCACCTACAAATGTGAACTGACGTTCAAAAATAAAACATTTGAAAACGGACCATTTTCCACATTTCTGAAGCATGACGTAATGGGGGGGTGTTATCTCTTTTGTCGAAAATCAGCCGTTTTTGCTGGAACATTAAATGCCTCCAAATGGTATTTATTTCACTTCCCGAGCCCCTGGAAGCATGAAAATCACTTTAAACATGCTCATTTTAGCTCTAACACTGATGATCCACCTACAAATGTGAACTGACGTTCAAAAATAAAACATTTGAAAACGGACCATTTTCCACATTTCTGAAGCATGACGTAATGGGGGGGTGTTATCTCTTTTGTCGAAAATCAGCCGTTTTTGCTCGAACATTAAATGCCTCCAAATGGTATTTAATTAACTTCCCGCGGTGAAGAAACCCTTTTTGAGAACTCAGAGTGAGTAAATTGGCCATTTTCATGCACTTTTAACTATTCCATAAATCTTGTGTTTTGGGCCCCTGGAAGCATGAAAATCAGTTTAAACATGCTAATTTTAGCTCTAACACTGATGATCCACCTACAAATGTGAACTGACGTTCAAAAATAAAACATTTGAAAACGGACCATTTTCCACATTTCTGAAGCATGACGTAATGGGGGGGTGTTATCTCTTTTGTCGAAAATCAGCCGTTTTTGCTGGAACATTAAATGCCTCCAAATGGTATTTATTTCACTTCCCGAGCCCCTGGAAGCATGAAAATCACTTTAAACATGCTAATTTTAGCTCTAACACTCATGATCCACCTACAAATGTGAACTGACGTTCAAAAATAAAACATTTGAAAACGGATCATTTTCCACATTTCTGAAGCATGACGTAATGGGGGGGTGTTATCTCTTTTGTCGAAAATCAGCCGTTTTTGCTCGAACATTAAATGCCTCCAAATGGTATTTATTTCACTTCCCGAGCCCCTGGAAGCATGAAAATCACTTTAAACATGCTAATTTTAGCTCTAACACTGATGATCCACCTACAAATGTGAACTGACGTTCAAAAATAAAACATTTGAAAACGGACCATTTTCCACATTTCTGAAGCATGACGTAATGGGGGGGTGTTATCTCTTTTGTCGAAAATCAGCCGTTTTTGCTCGAACATTAAATGCCTCCAAATGGTATTTATTTCACTTCCCGAGCCCCTGGAAGCATGAAAATCACTTTAAACATGCTAATTTTAGCTCTAACACTGATGATCCACCTACAAATGTGAACTGACGTTCAAAAATAAAACATTTGAAAACGGACCATTTTCCACATTTCTGAAGCATGACATACTGGGGGGGTGTTATCTCTTTTGTCGAAAATCAGCCGTTTTTGCTCGAACATTAAATGCCTCCAAATGGTATTTAATTAACTTCCCGGGGTGAAGAAACCCTTTTTGAGAACTCAGAGTGAGTAAATTGGCCATTTTCATGCACTTTTAACCATTCCATAAATCTTGTGTTTTGGGCCCCTGGAAGCATGAAAATCAGTTTAAACATGCTAATTTTAGCTCTAACACTGATGATCCACCTACAAATGTGAACTGACGTTCAAAAATAAAACATTTGAAAACGGACCATTTTCCACATTTCTGAAGCATGACGTAATGGGGGGGTGTTATCTCTTTTGTCGAAAATCAGCCGTTTTTGCTCGAACATTAAATGCCTCCAAATGGTATTTAATTAACTTCCCGGGGTGAAGAAACCCTTTTTGAGAACTCAGAGTGAGTAAATTGGCCATTTTCATGCACTTTTAACCATTCCATAAATCTTGTGTTTTGGGCCCCTGGAAGAATGAAAATCACTTTAAACATGCTAATTTTAGCTCTAACACTGATGATCCACCTACAAATGTGAACTGACGTTCAAAAATAAAACATTTGAAAACGGACCATTTTCCACATTTCTGAAGCATGACGTAATGGGGGGGTGTTATCTCTTTTGTCGAAAATCAGCCGTTTTTGCTCGAACATTAAATGCCTCCAAATGGTATTTAATTAACTTCCCGAGCCCCTGGAAGCATGAAAATCACTTTAAACATGCTAATTTTAGCTCTAACACTGATGATCCACCTACAAATGTGAACTGACGTTCAAAAATAAAACATTTGAAAACGGATCATTTTCCACATTTCTGAAGCATGACGTAATGGGGGGGTGTTATCTCTTTTGTCGAAAATCAGCCGTTTTTGCTCGAACATTAAATGCCTCCAAATGGTATTTATTTCACTTCCCGAGCCCCTGGAAGCATGAAAATCACTTTAAACATGCTAATTTTAGCTCTAACACTGATGATCCACCTACAAATGTGAACTGACGTTCAAAAATAAAACATTTGAAAACGGACCATTTTCCACATTTCTGAAGCATGACGTAATGGGGGGGTGTTATCTCTTTTGTCGAAAATCAGCCGTTTTTGCTCGAACATTAAATGCCTGCAAATGGTATTTATTTCACTTCCCGAGCCCCTGGAAGCATGAAAATCACTTTAAACATGCTAATTTTAGCTCTAACACTGATGATCCACCTACAAATGTGAACTGACGTTCAAAAATAAAACATTTGAAAACGGACCATTTTCCACATTTCTGAAGCATGACGTAATGGGGGGGTGTTATCTCTTTTGTCGAAAATCAGCCGTTTTTGCTGGAACATTAAATGCCCCCAAATGGTATTTATTTCACTTCCCGAGCCCCTGGAAGCATGAAAATCACTTTAAACATGCTAATTTTAGCTCTAACACTGATGATCCACCTACAAATGTGAACTGACGTTCAAAAATAAAACATTTGAAAACGGACCATTTTCCACATTTCTGAAGCATGACGTAATGGGGGGTGTTATCTCTTTTGTCGAAAATCAGCCGTTTTTGCTGGAACATTAAATGCCTCCAAATGGTATTTATTTCACTTCCCGAGCCCCTGGAAGCATGAAAATCACTTTAAACATGCTCATTTTAGCTCTAACACTGATGATCCACCTACAAATGTGAACTGACGTTCAAAAATAAAACATTTGAAAACGGACCATTTTCCACATTTCTGAAGCATGACGTAATGGGGGGTGTTATCTCTTTTGTCGAAAATCAGCCGTTTTTGCTCGAACATTAAATGCCTCCAAATGGTATTTAATTAACTTCCCGCGGTGAAGAAACCCTTTTTGAGAACTCAGAGTGAGTAAATTGGCCATTTTCATGCACTTTTAACTATTCCATAAATCTTGTGTTTTGGGCCCCTGGAAGCATGAAAATCAGTTTAAACATGCTAATTTTAGCTCTAACACTGATGATCCACCTACAAATGTGAACTGACGTTCAAAAATAAAACATTTGAAAACGGACCATTTTCCACATTTCTGAAGCATGACGTAATGGGGGGGTGTTATCTCTTTTGTCGAAAATCAGCCGTTTTTGCTGGAACATTAAATGCCTCCAAATGGTATTTATTTCACTTCCCGAGCCCCTGGAAGCATGAAAATCACTTTAAACATGCTAATTTTAGCTCTAACACTGATGATCCACCTACAAATGTGAACTGACGTTCAAAAATAAAACATTTGAAAACGGACCATTTTCCACATTTCTGAAGCATGACGTAATGGGGGGGTGTTATCTCTTTTGTCGAAAATCAGCCGTTTTTGCTGGAACATTAAATGCCTCCAAATGGTATTTATTTCACTTCCCGAGCCCCTGGAAGCATGAAAATCACTTTAAACATGCTCATTTTAGCTCTAACACTGATGATCCACCTACAAATGTGAACTGACGTTCAAAAATAAAACATTTGAAAACGGACCATTTTCCACATTTCTGAAGCATGACGTAATGGGGGGTGTTATCTCTTTTGTCGAAAATCAGCCGTTTTTGCTCGAACATTAAATGCCTCCAAATGGTATTTAATTAACTTCCCGCGGTGAAGAAACCCTTTTTGAGAACTCAGAGTGAGTAAATTGGCCATTTTCATGCACTTTTAACTATTCCATAAATCTTGTGTTTTGGGCCCCTGGAAGCATGAAAATCAGTTTAAACATGCTAATTTTAGCTCTAACACTGATGATCCACCTACAAATGTGAACTGACGTTCAAAAATAAAACATTTGAAAACGGACCATTTTCCACATTTCTGAAGCATGACGTAATGGGGGGGTGTTATCTCTTTTGTCGAAAATCAGCCGTTTTTGCTGGAACATTAAATGCCTCCAAATGGTATTTATTTCACTTCCCGAGCCCCTGGAAGCATGAAAATCACTTTAAACATGCTAATTTTAGCTCTAACACTGATGATCCACCTACAAATGTGAACTGACGTTCAAAAATAAAACATTTGAAAACGGACCATTTTCCACATTTCTGAAGCATGACGTAATGGGGGGGTGTTATCTCTTTTGTCGAAAATCAGCCGTTTTTGCTGGAACATTAAATGCCTCCAAATGGTATTTATTTCACTTCCCGAGCCCCTGGAAGCATGAAAATCACTTTAAACATGCTAATTTTAGCTCTAACACTGATGATCCACCTACAAATGTGAACTGACGTTCAAAAATAAAACATTTGAAAAAGGACCATTTTCCACATTTCTGAAGCATGACGTAATGGGGGGGTGTTATCTCTTTTGTCGAAAATCAGCCGTTTTTGCTCGAACATTAAATGCCTCAAAATGGTATTTAATTAACTTCCCGGGGTGAAGAAACCCTTTTTGAGAACTCAGAGTGAGTAAATTGGCCATTTTCATGCACTTTTAACCATTCCATAAATCTTGTGTTTTGGGCCCCTGGAAGCATGAAAATCACTTTAAACATGCTAATTTTAGCTCTAACACTGATGATCCACCTACAAATGTGAACTGACGTTCAAAAATAAAACATTTGAAAACGGACCATTTTCCACATTTCTGAAGCATGACGTAATGGGGGGGTGTTATCTCTTTTGTCGAAAATCAGCCGTTTTTGCTCGAACATTAAATGCCTCCAAATGGTATTTAATTAACTTCCCGAGCCCCTGGAAGCATGAAAATCTCTTTAAACATGCTAATTTTAGCTCTAACACTGATGATCCACCTACAAATGTGAACTGACGTTCAAAAATAAAACATTTGAAAACGGATCATTTTCCACATTTCTGAAGCATGACGTAATGGGGGGGTGTTATCTCTTTTGTCGAAAATCAGCCGTTTTTGCTCGAACATTAAATGCCTCCAAATGGTATTTATTTCACTTCCCGAGCCCCTGGAAGCATGAAAATCACTTTAAACATGCTAATTTTAGCTCTAACACTGATGATCCACCTACAAATGTGAACTGACGTTCAAAAATAAAACATTTGAAAACGGACCATTTTCCACATTTCTGAAGCATGACGTAATGGGGGGGTGTTATCTCTTTTGTCGAAAATCAGCCGTTTTTGCTCGAACATTAAATGCCTCCAAATGGTATTTATTTCACTTCCCGAGCCCCTGGAAGCATGAAAATCACTTTAAACATGCTAATTTTAGCTCTAACACTGATGATCCACCTACAAATGTGAACTGACGTTCAAAAATAAAACATTTGAAAACGGACCATTTTCCACATTTCTGAAGCATGACATACTGGGGGGGTGTTATCTCTTTTGTCGAAAATCAGCCGTTTTTGCTCGAACATTAAATGCCTCCAAATGGTATTTAATTAACTTCCCGGGGTGAAGAAACCCTTTTTGAGAACTCAGAGTGAGTAAATTGGCCATTTTCATGCACTTTTAACCATTCCATATATCTTGTGTTTTGGGCCCCTGGAAGCATGAAAATCAGTTTAAACATGCTAATTTTAGCTCTAACACTGATGATCCACCTACAAATGTGAACTGACGTTCAAAAATAAAACATTTGAAAATGGACCATTTTCCACATTTCTGAAGCATGACGTAATGGGGGGGTGTTATCTCTTTTGTCGAAAATCAGCCGTTTTTGCTCGAACATTAAATGCCTCCAAATGGTATTTAATTAACTTCCCGGGGTGAAGAAACCCTTTTTGAGAACTCAGAGTGAGTAAATTGGCCATTTTCATGCACTTTTACCCATTCCATAAATCTTGTGTTTTGGGCCCCTGGAAGAATGAAAATCACTTTAAACATGCTAATTTTAGCTCTAACACTGATGATCCACCTACAAATGTGAACTGACGTTCAAAAATAAAACATTTGAAAACGGACCATTTTCCACATTTCTGAAGCATGACGTAATGGGGGGGTGTTATCTCTTTTGTCGAAAATCAGCCGTTTTTGCTCGAACATTAAATGCCTCCAAATGGTATTTAATTAACTTCCCGAGCCCCTGGAAGCATGAAAATCACTTTAAACATGCTAATTTTAGCTCTAACACTGATGATCCACCTACAAATGTGAACTGACGTTCAAAAATAAAACATTTGAAAACGGATCATTTTCCACATTTCTGAAGCATGACGTAATGGGGGGGTGTTATCTCTTTTGTCGAAAATCAGCCGTTTTTGCTCGAACATTAAATGCCTCCAAATGGTATTTATTTCACTTCCCGAGCCCCTGGAAGCATGAAAATCACTTTAAACATGCTAATTTTAGCTCTAACACTGATGATCCACCTACAAATGTGAACTGACGTTCAAAAATAAAACATTTGAAAACGGACCATTTTCCACATTTCTGAAGCATGACGTAATGGGGGGGTGTTATCTCTTTTGTCGAAAAACAGCCGTTTTTGCTCGAACATTAAATGCCTGCAAATGGTATTTATTTCACTTCCCGAGCCCCTGGAAGCATGAAAATCACTTTAAACATGCTAATTTTAGCTCTAACACTGATGATCCACCTACAAATGTGAACTGACGTTCAAAAATAAAACATTTGAAAACGGACCATTTTCCACATTTCTGAAGCATGACGTAATGGGGGGGTGTTATCTCTTTTGTCGAAAATCAGCCGTTTTTGCTGGAACATTAAATGCCCCCAAATGGTATTTATTTCACTTCCCGAGCCCCTGGAAGCATGAAAATCACTTTAAACATGCTAATTTTAGCTCTAACACTGATGATCCACCTACAAATGTGAACTGACGTTCAAAAATAAAACATTTGAAAACGGACCATTTTCCACATTTCTGAAGCATGACGTAATGGGGGGGTGTTATCTCTTTTGTCGAAAATCAGCCGTTTTTGCTGGAACATTAAATGCCTCCAAATGGTATTTATTTCACTTCCCGAGCCCCTGGAAGCATGAAAATCACTTTAAACATGCTCATTTTAGCTCTAACACTGATGATCCACCTACAAATGTGAAATGACGTTCAAAAATAAAACATTTGAAAACGGACCATTTTCCACATTTCTGAAGCATGACGTAATGGGGGGGTGTTATCTCTTTTGTCGAAAATCAGCCGTTTTTGCTCGAACATTAAATGCCTCCAAATGGTATTTAATTAACTTCCCGGGGTGAAGAAACCCTTTTTGAGAACTCAGAGTGAGTAAATTGGCCATTTTCATGCACTTTTACCCATTCCATAAATCTTGTGTTTTGGGCCCCTGGAAGAATGAAAATCACTTTAAACATGCTAATTTTAGCTCTAACACTGATGATCCACCTACAAATGTGAACTGACGTTCAAAAATAAAACATTTGAAAACGGACCATTTTCCACATTTCTGAAGCATGACGTAATGGGGGGGTGTTATCTCTTTTGTCGAAAATCAGCCGTTTTTGCTCGAACATTAAATGCCTCCAAATGGTATTTAATTAACTTCCCGAGCCCCTGGAAGCATGAAAATCACTTTAAACATGCTAATTTTAGCTCTAACACTGATGATCCACCTACAAATGTGAACTGACGTTCAAAAATAAAACATTTGAAAACGGATCATTTTCCACATTTCTGAAGCATGACGTAATGGGGGGGTGTTATCTCTTTTGTCGAAAATCAGCCGTTTTTGCTCGAACATTAAATGCCTCCAAATGGTATTTATTTCACTTCCCGAGCCCCTGGAAGCATGAAAATCACTTTAAACATGCTAATTTTAGCTCTAACACTGATGATCCACCTACAAATGTGAACTGACGTTCAAAAATAAAACATTTGAAAACGGACCATTTTCCACATTTCTGAAGCATGACGTAATGGGGGGGTGTTATCTCTTTTGTCGAAAAACAGCCGTTTTTGCTCGAACATTAAATGCCTGCAAATGGTATTTATTTCACTTCCCGAGCCCCTGGAAGCATGAAAATCACTTTAAACATGCTAATTTTAGCTCTAACACTGATGATCCACCTACAAATGTGAACTGACGTTCAAAAATAAAACATTTGAAAACGGACCATTTTCCACATTTCTGAAGCATGACGTAATGGGGGGGTGTTATCTCTTTTGTCGAAAATCAGCCGTTTTTGCTGGAACATTAAATGCCCCCAAATGGTATTTATTTCACTTCCCGAGCCCCTGGAAGCATGAAAATCACTTTAAACATGCTAATTTTAGCTCTAACACTGATGATCCACCTACAAATGTGAACTGACGTTCAAAAATAAAACATTTGAAAACGGACCATTTTCCACATTTCTGAAGCATGACGTAATGGGGGGGTGTTATCTCTTTTGTCGAAAATCAGCCGTTTTTGCTGGAACATTAAATGCCTCCAAATGGTATTTATTTCACTTCCCGAGCCCCTGGAAGCATGAAAATCACTTTAAACATGCTCATTTTAGCTCTAACACTGATGATCCACCTACAAATGTGAAATGACGTTCAAAAATAAAACATTTGAAAACGGACCATTTTCCACATTTCTGAAGCATGACGTAATGGGGGGGTGTTATCTCTTTTGTCGAAAATCAGCCGTTTTTGCTCGAACATTAAATGCCTCCAAATGGTATTTAATTAACTTCCCGCGGTGAAGAAACCCTTTTTGAGAACTCAGAGTGAGTAAATTGGCCATTTTCATGCACTTTTAACTATTCCATAAATCTTGTGTTTTGGGCCCCTGGAAGCATGAAAATCAGTTTAAACATGCTAATTTTAGCTCTAACACTGATGATCCACCTACAAATGTGAACTGACGTTCAAAAATAAAACATTTGAAAACGGACCATTTTCCACATTTCTGAAGCATGACGTAATGGGGGGGTGTTATCTCTTTTGTCGAAAATCAGCCGTTTTTGCTCGAACATTAAATGCCTCCAAATGGTATTTATTTCACTTCCCGAGCCCCTGGAAGCATGAAAATCACTTTAAACATGCTAATTTTAGCTCTAACACTGATGATCCACCTACAAATGTGAACTGACATTCAAAAATAAAACAATTGAAAACGGACCATTTTCCACATTTCTGAAGCATGACGTAATGGGGGGGTGTTATCTCTTTTGTCGAAAATCAGCCGTTTTTGCTGGAACATTAAATGCCTCCAAATGGTATTTATTTCACTTCCCGAGCCCCTGGAAACATGAAAATCACTTTAAACATGCTAATTTTAGCTCTAACACTGATGATCCACCTACAAATGTGAACTGACGTTCAAAAATAAAACATTTGAAAACGGACCATTTTCCACATTTCTGAAGCATGACGTAATGGGGGGTGTTATCTCTTTTGTCGAAAATCAGCCGTTTTTGCTTGAACATTAAATGCCTCCAAATGGTATTTAATTAACTTCCCGGGGTGAAGAAACCCTTTTTGAGAACTCAGAGTGAGTAAATTGGCCATTTTCATGCACTTTTAACCATTCCATAAATCTTGTGTTTAGGGCCCCTGGAAGCATGAAAATCACTTTAAACATGCTAATTTTAGCTCTAACACTGATGATCCACCTACAAATGTGAACTGACGTTCAAAAATAAAACATTTGAAAACGGACCATTTTCCACATTTCTGAAGCATGACGTAATGGGGGGGTGTTATCTCTTTTGTCGAAAATCAACCGTTTTTGCTCGAACATTAAATGCCTCCAAATGGTATTTATTTCACTTCCCGAGCCCCTGGAAGCATGAAAATCACTTTAAACATGCTAATTTTAGCTCTAACACTGATGATCCACCTACAAATGTGAACTGACGTTCAAAAATAAAACATTTGAAAACGGACCATTTTCCACATTTCTGAAGCATGACGTAATGGGGGGGTGTTATCTCTTTTGTCGAAAATCAGCCGTTTTTGCTCGAACATTAAATGCCTCCAAATGGTATTTAATTAACTTCCCGGGGTGAAGAAACCCTTTCTGAGAACTCACAGTGAGTAAATTGGCCATTTTCATGCACTTTTAACCATTCCATAAATCTTGTGTTTTGGGCCCCTGGAAGCATGAAAATCACTTTAAACATGCTAATTTTAGCTCTAACACTGATGATCCACCTACAAATGTGAACTGACGTTCAAAAATAAAACATTTGAAAACGGACCATTTTCCACATTTCTGAAGCATGACGTAATGGGGGGGTGTTATCTCTTTTGTCGAAAATCAGCCGTTTTTGCTCGAACATTAAATGCCTCCAAATGGTATTTATTTCACTTCCCGAGCCCCTGGAAGCATGAAAATCACTTTAAACATGCTAATTTTAGCTCTAACACTGATGATCCACCTACAAATGTGAACTGACGTTCAAAAATAAAACATTTGAAAACGGACCATTTTCCACATTTCTGAAGCATGACGTAATGGGGGGGTGTTATCTCTTTTGTCGAAAATCAGCCGTTTTTGCTCGAACATTAAATGCCTCCAAATGGTATTTATTTCACTTCCCGAGCCCCTGGAAGCATGAAAATTACTTTAAACATGCTAATTTTAGCTCTAACACTGATGATCCAACTACAAATGTGAACTGACGTTCAAAAATAAAACATTTGAAAACGGACCATTTTCCACATTTCTGAAGCATGACGTAATGGGGGGGTGTTATCTCTTTTGTCGAAAATCAGCCGTTTTTGCTCGAACATTAAATCCCTCCAAATGGTATTTAATTAACTTCCCGAGCCCCTGGAAGCATGAAAATCACTTTAAACATGCTAATTTTAGCTCTAACACTGATGATCCACCTACAAATGTGAACTGACGTTCAAAAATAAAACATTTGAAAACGGACCATTTTCCACATTTCTGAAGCATGACGTAATGGGGGGGTGTTATCTCTTTTGTCGAAAATCAGCCGTTTTTGCTGGAACATTAAATGCCTCCAAATGGTATTTATTTCACTTCCCGAGCCCCTGGAAGCATGAAAATCACTTTAAACATGCTAATTTTAGCTCTAACACTGATGATCCACCTACAAATGTGAACTGACGTTCAAAAATAAAACATTTGAAAACGGACCATTTTCCACATTTCTGAAGCATGACGTAATGGGGGGGTGTTATCTCTTTTGTCGAAAATCAGCCGTTTTTGCTGGAACATTAAATGCCTCCAAATGGTATTTATTTCACTTCCCGAGCCCCTGGAAGCATGAAAATCACTTTAAACATGCTAATTTTAGCTCTAACACTGATGATCCACCTACAAATGTGAACTGACGTTCAAAAATAAAACATTTGAAAAAGGACCATTTTCCACATTTCTGAAGCATGACGTAATGGGGGGGTGTTATCTCTTTTGTCGAAAATCAGCCGTTTTTGCTCGAACATTAAATGCCTCAAAATGGTATTTAATTAACTTCCCGGGGTGAAGAAACCCTTTTTGAGAACTCAGAGTGAGTAAATTGGCCATTTTCATGCACTTTTAACAATTCCATAAATCTTGTGTTTTGGGCCCCTGGAAGCATGAAAATCACTTTAAACATGCTAATTTTAGCTCTAACACTGATGATCCACCTACAAATGTGAACTGACGTTCAAAAATAAAACATTTGAAAACGGACCATTTTCCACATTTCTGAAGCATGACGTAATGGGGGGGTGTTATCTCTTTTGTCGAAAATCAGCCGTTTTTGCTCGAACATTAAATGCCTCCAAATGGTATTTAATTAACTTCCCGAGCCCCTGGAAGCATGAAAATCACTTTAAACATGCTAATTTTAGCTCTAACACTGATGATCCACCTACAAATGTGAACTGACGTTCAAAAATAAAACATTTGAAAACGGATCATTTTCCATATTTCTGAAGCATGACGTAATGGGGGGGTGTTATCTCTTTTGTCCAAAATCAGCCGTTTTTGCTCGAACATTAAATGCCTCCAAATGGTATTTATTTCACTTCCCGAGCCCCTGGAAGCATGAAAATCACTTTAAACATGCTAATTTTAGCTCTAACACTGATGATCCACCTACAAATGTGAACTGACGTTCAAAAATAAAACATTTGAAAACGGACCATTTTCCACATTTCTGAAGCATGACGTAATGGGGGGGTGTTATCTCTTTTGTCGAAAATCAGCCGTTTTTGCTCGAACATTAAATGCCTCCAAATGGTATTTATTTCACTTCCCGAGCCCCTGGAAGCATGAAAATCACTTTAAACATGCTAATTTTAGCTCTAACACTGATGATCCACCTACAAATGTGAACTGACGTTCAAAAATAAAACATTTGAAAACGGACCATTTTCCACATTTCTGAAGCATGACATACTGGGGGGGTGTTATCTCTTTTGTCGAAAATCAGCCGTTT
Source organism: Lissotriton vulgaris (assembly GCF_964263255.1). Taxonomy (NCBI): domain Eukaryota; kingdom Metazoa; phylum Chordata; class Amphibia; order Caudata; family Salamandridae; genus Lissotriton; species Lissotriton vulgaris. Next base: position 483,417 of record NW_028250991.1, read on the forward strand.
TTGCTCGAACATTAAATGCCTCCAAATGGTATTTAATTAACTTCCCGGGGTGAAGAAACCCTTTTTGAGAACTCAGAGTGAGTAAATTGGCCATTTTCATGCACTTTTAACCATTCCATAAATCTTGTGTTTTGGGCCCCTGGAAGCATGAAAATCAGTTTAAACATGCTCATTTTAGCTCTAACACTGATGATCCACCTACAAATGTGAACTGACGTTCAAAAATAAAACATTTGAAAACGGACCATTTTCCACATTTCTGAAGCATGACGTAATGGGGGGGTGTTATCTCTTTTGTCGAAAATCAGCCGTTTTTGCTCGAACATTAAATGCCTCCAAATGGTATTTAATTAACTTCCCGGGGTGAAGAAACCCTTTTTGAGAACTCAGAGTGAGTAAATTGGCCATTTTCATGCACTTTTAACCATTCCATAAATCTTGTGTTTTGGGCCCCTGGAAGCATGAAAATCACTTTAAACATGCTAATTTTAGCTCTAACACTGATGATCCACCTACAAATGTGAACTGACGTTCAAAAATAAAACATTTGAAAACGGACCATTTTCCACATTTCTGAAGCATGACGTAATGGGGGGGTGTTATCTCTTTTGTCGAAAATCAGCCGTTTTTGCTCGAACATTAAATGCCTCCAAATGGTATTTAATTAACTTCCCGAGCCCCTGGAAGCATGAAAATCACTTTAAACATGCTAATTTTAGCTCTAACACTGATGATCCACCTACAAATGTGAACTGACGTTCAAAAATAAAACATTTGAAAACGGATCATTTTCCACATTTCTGAAGCATGACGTAATGGGGGGGTGTTATCTCTTTTGTCGAAAATCAGCCGTTTTTGCTCGAACATTAAATGCCTCCAAATGGTATTTATTTCACTTCCCGAGCCCCTGGAAGCATGAAAATCACTTTAAACATGCTAATTTTAGCTCTAACACTGATGATCCACCTACAAATGTGAACTGACGTTCAAAAATAAAACATTTGAAAACGGACCATTTTCCACATTTCTGAAGCATGACGTAATGGGGGGGTGTTATCTCTTTTGTCGAAAATCAGCCGTTTTTGCTCGAACATTAAATGCCTGCAAATGGTATTTATTTCACTTCCCGAGCCCCTGGAAGCATGAAAATCACTTTAAACATGCTAATTTTAGCTCTAACACTGATGATCCACCTACAAATGTGAACTGACGTTCAAAAATAAAACATTTGAAAACGGACCATTTTCCACATTTCTGAAGCATGACGTAATGGGGGGGTGTTATCTCTTTTGTCGAAAATCAGCCGTTTTTGCTGGAACATTAAATGCCCCCAAATGGTATTTATTTCACTTCCCGAGCCCCTGGAAGCATGAAAATCACTTTAAACATGCTAATTTTAGCTCTAACACTGATGATCCACCTACAAATGTGAACTGACGTTCAAAAATAAAACATTTGAAAACGGACCATTTTCCACATTTCTGAAGCATGACGTAATGGGGGGGTGTTATCTCTTTTGTCGAAAATCAGCCGTTTTTGCTGGAACATTAAATGCCTCCAAATGGTATTTATTTCACTTCCCGAGCCCCTGGAAGCATGAAAATCACTTTAAACATGCTCATTTTAGCTCTAACACTGATGATCCACCTACAAATGTGAACTGACGTTCAAAAATAAAACATTTGAAAACGGACCATTTTCCACATTTCTGAAGCATGACGTAATGGGGGGGTGTTATCTCTTTTGTCGAAAATCAGCCGTTTTTGCTCGAACATTAAATGCCTCCAAATGGTATTTAATTAACTTCCCGGGGTGAAGAAACCCTTTTTGAGAACTCAGAGTGAGTAAATTGGCCATTTTCATGCACTTTTAACTATTCCATAAATCTTGTGTTTTGGGCCCCTGGAAGCATGAAAATCAGTTTAAACATGCTAATTTTAGCTCTAACACTGATGATCCACCTACAAATGTGAACTGACGTTCAAAAATAAAACATTTGAAAACGGACCATTTTCCACATTTCTGAAGCATGACGTAATGGGGGGGTGTTATCTCTTTTGTCGAAAATCAGCCGTTTTTGCTCGAACATTAAATGCCTCCAAATGGTATTTATTTCACTTCCCGAGCCCCTGGAAGCATGAAAATCACTTTAAACATGCTAATTTTAGCTCTAACACTGATGATCCACCTACAAATGTGAACTGACGTTCAAAAATAAAACATTTGAAAACGGACCATTTTCCACATTTCTGAAGCATGACGTAATGGGGGGGTGTTATCTCTTTTGTCGAAAATCAGCCGTTTTTGCTGGAACATTAAATGCCCCCAAATGGTATTTATTTCACTTCCCGAGCCCCTGGAAGCATGAAAATCACTTTAAACATGCTAATTTTAGCTCTAACACTGATGATCCACCTACAAATGTGAACTGACGTTCAAAAATAAAACATTTGAAAACGGACCATTTTCCACATTTCTGAAGCATGACGTAATGGGGGGGTGTTATCTCTTTTGTCGAAAATCAGCCGTTTTTGCTGGAACATTAAATGCCTCCAAATGGTATTTATTTCACTTCCCGAGCCCCTGGAAGCATGAAAATCACTTTAAACATGCTAATTTTAGCTCTAACACTGATGATCCACCTACAAATGTGAACTGACGTTCAAAAATAAAACATTTGAAAACGGACCATTTTCCACATTTCTGAAGCATGACGTAATGGGGGGGTGTTATCTCTTTTGTCGAAAATCAGCCGTTTTTGCTCGAACATTAAATGCCTCCAAATGGTATTTAATTAACTTCCCGGGGTGAAGAAACCCTTTTTGAGAACTCAGAGTGAGTAAATTGGCCATTTTCATGCACTTTTAACCATTCCATAAATCTTGTGTTTTGGGCCCCTGGAAGCATGAAAATCACTTTAAACATGCTAATTTTAGCTCTAACACTGATGATCCACCTACAAATGTGAACTGACGTTCAAAAATAAAACATTTGAAAACGGACCATTTTCCACATTTCTGAAGCATGACGTAATGGGGGGGTGTTATCTCTTTTGTCGAAAATCAGCCGTTTTTGCTCGAACATTAAATGCCTCCAAATGGTATTTATTTCACTTCCCGAGCCCCTGGAAGCATGAAAATCACTTTAAACATGCTAATTTTAGCTCTAACACTGATGATCCACCTACAAATGTGAACTGACGTTCAAAAATAAAACATTTGAAAACGGACCATTTTCCACATTTCTGAAGCATGACGTAATGGGGGGGTGTTATCTCTTTTGTCGAAAATCAGCCGTTTTTGCTCGAACATTAAATGCCTCCAAATGGTATTTATTTCACTTACCGAGCCCCTGGAAGCATGAAAATCACTTTAAACATGCTAATTTTAGCTCTAACACTGATGATCCACCTACAAATGTGAACTGACGTTCAAAAATAAAACATTTGAAAACGGACCATTTTCCACATTTCTGAAGCATGACGTAATGGGGGGGTGTTATCTCTTTTGTCGAAAATCAGCCGTTTTTGCTCGAACATTAAATGCCTCCAAATGGTATTTAATTAACTTCCCGGGGTGAAGAAACCCTTTTTGAGAACTCAGAGTGAGTAAATTGGCCATTTTCATGAACTTTTAACCATTCCATAAATCTTGTGTTTTGGGCCCCTGGAAGCATGAAAATCACTTTAAACATGCTAATTTTAGCTCTAACACTGATGATCCACCTACAAATGTGAACTGACGTTCAAAAATAAAACATTTGAAAACGGACCATTTTCCACATTTCTGAAGCACGACGTAATGGGGGGGTGTTATCTCTTTTGTCGAAAACCAGCCGTTTTTGCTCGAACATTAAATGCCTCCAAATGGTATTTATTTCACTTCCCGAGCCCCTGGAAGCATGAAAATCACTTTAAACATGCTAATTTTAGCTCTAACACTGATGATCCACCTACAAATGTGAACTGACGTTCAAAAATAAAACATTTGAAAACGGACCATTTTCCACATTTCTGAAGCATGACGTAATGGGGGGGTGTTATCTCTTTTGTCGAAAATCAGCCGTTTTTGCTGGAACATTAAATGCCTCCAAATGGTATTTATTTCACTTTCCGAGCCCCTGGAAGCATGAAAATCACTTTAAACATGCTAATTTTAGCTCTAACACTGATGATCCACCTACAAATGTGAACTGACGTTCAAAAATAAAACATTTGAAAACGGACCATTTTCCACATTTCTGAAGCATGACGTAATGGGGGGGTGTTATCTCTTTTGTCGAAAATCAGCCGTTTTTGCTGGAACATTAAATGCCTCCAAATGGTATTTATTTCACTTCCCGAGCCCCTGGAAGCATGAAAATCACTTTAAACATGCTAATTTTAGCTCTAACACTGATGATCCACCTACAAATGTGAACTGACTTTCAAAAATAAAACATTTGAAAACGGACCATTTTCCACATTTCTGAAGCATGACGTAATGGGGGGGTGTTATCTCTTTTGTCGAAAATCAGCCGTTTTTGCTTGAACATTAAATGCCTCCAAATGGTATTTAATTAACTTCCCGGGGTGAAGAAACCCTTTTTGAGAACTCAGAGTGAGTAAATTGGCCATTTTCATGCACTTTTAACCCTTCCATAAATCTTGTGTTTAGGGCCCCTGGAAGCATGAAAATCACTTTAAACATGCTAATTTTAGCTCTAACACTGATGATCCACCTACAAATGTGAACTGACGTTCAAAAATAAAACATTTGAAAACGGACCATTTTCCACATTTCTGAAGCATGACGTAATGGGGGGGTGTTATCTCTTTTGTCGAAAATCAACCGTTTTTGCTCGAACATTAAATGCCTCCAAATGGTATTTATTTCACTTCCCGAGCCCCTGGAAGCATGAAAATCACTTTAAACATGCTAATTTTAGCTCTAACACTGATGATCCACCTACAAATGTGAACTGACGTTCAAAAATAAAACATTTGAAAACGGACCATTTTCCACATTTCTGATGCATGACGTAATGGGGGGGTGTTATCTCTTTTGTCGAAAATCAGCCGTTTTTGCTTGAACATTAAATGCCTCCAAATGGTATTTATTTCACTTCCCGAGCCCCTGGAAGCATGAAAATCACTTTAAACATGCTAATTTTAGCTCTAACACTGATGATCCACCTACAAATGTGAACTGACGTTCAAAAATAAAACATTTGAAAACTGACCATTTTCCACATTTCTGAAGCATGACGTAATGGGGGGGTGTTATCTCTTTTGTCGAAAATCAGCCGTTTTTGCTCGAACATTAAATGCCTCCAAATGGTATTTATTTCACTTCCCGAGCCCCTGGAAGCATGAAAATTACTTTAAACATGCGAATTTTAGCTCTAACACTGATGATCCAACTACAAATGTGAACTGACGTTCAAAAATAAAACATTTGAAAACGGACCATTTTCCACATTTCTGAAGCATGACGTAATGGGGGGGTGTTATCTCTTTTGTCGAAAATCAGCCGTTTTTGCTCGAACATTAAATGCCTCCAAATGGTATTTAATTAACTTCCCGAGCCCCTGGAAGCATGAAAATCACTTTAAATATGCTAATTTTAGCTCTAACACTGATGATCCACCTACAAATGTGAACTGGCGTTCAAAAATAAAACATTTGAAAACGGACCATTTTCCACATTTCTGAAGCATGACGTAATGGGGGGGTGTTATCTCTTTTGTCGAAAATCAGCCGTTTTTGCTGGAACATTAAATGCCTCCAAATGGTATTTATTTCACTTCCCGAGCCCCTGGAAGCATGAAAATCACTTTAAACATGCTAATTTTAGCTCTAACACTGATGATCCACCTACAAATGTGAACTGACGTTCAAAAATAAAACATTTGAAAACGGACCATTTTCCACATTTCTGAAGCATGACGTAATGGGGGGGTGTTATCTCTATTGTCGAAAATCAGCCGTTTTTGCTGGAACATTAAATGCCTCCAAATGGTATTTATTTCACTTCCCGAGCCCCTGGAAGCATGAAAATCACTTTAAACATGCTAATTTTAGCTCTAACACTGATGATCCACCTACAAATGTGAACTGACGTTCAAAAATAAAACATTTGAAAACGGACCATTTTCCACATTTCTGAAGCATGACGTAATGGGGGGGTGTTATCTCTTTTGTCGAAAATCAGCCGTTTTTGCTCGAACATTAAATGCCTCCAAATGGTATTTAATTAACTTCCCGGGGTGAAGAAACCCTTTTTGAGAACTCAGAGTGAGTAAATTTTCCATTTTCATGCACTTTTAACCATTCCATAAATCTTGTGTTTAGGGCCCCTGGAAGCATGAAAATCACTTTAAACATGCTAATTTTAGCTCTAACACTGATGATCCACCTACAAATGTGAACTGACGTTCAAAAATAAAACATTTGAAAACGGACCATTTTCCACATTTCTGAAGCATGACGTAATGGGGGGGTGTTATCTCTTTTGTCGAAAATCAGCCGTTTTTGCTCGAACATTAAATGCCTCCAAATGGTATTTATTTCACTTCCCGAGCCCCTGGAAGCATGAAAATCACTTTAAACATGCTAATTTTAGCTCTAACACTGATGATCCACCTACAAATGTGAACTGACGTTCAAAAATAAAACATTTGAAAACGGACCATTTTCCACATTTCTGAAGCATGACGTAATGGGGGGGTGTTATCTCTTTTGTCGAAAATCAGCCGTTTTTGCTCGAACATTAAATGCCTCCAAATGGTATTTATTTCACTTCCCGAGCCCCTGGAAGCATGAAAATCACTTTAAACATGCTAATTTTAGCTCTAACACTGATGATCCACCTACAAATGTGAACTGACGTTCAAAAATAAAACATTTGAAAAAGGACCATTTTCCACATTTCTGAAGCATGACGTAATGGGGGGGTGTTATCTCTTTTGTCGAAAATCAGCCGTTTTTGCTTGAACATTAAATGCCTCCAAATGGTATTTAATTAACTTCCCGGGGTGAAGAAACCCTTTTTGAGAACTCAGAGTGAGTAAATTGGCCATTTTCATGCACTTTTAACCATTCCATAAATCTTGTGTTTTGGGCCCCTGGAAGCATGAAAATCACTTTAAACATGCTAATTTTAGCTCTAACACTGATGATCCACCTACAAATGTGAACTGACGTTCAAAAATAAAACATTTGAAAACGGACCATTTTCCACATTTCTGAAGCATGACGTAATGGGGGGGTGTTATCTCTTTTGTCGAAAATCAGCCGTTTTTGCTCGAACATTAAATGCCTCCAAATGGTATTTAATTAACTTCCCGGGGTGAAGAAACCCTTTTTGAGAACTCAGAGTGAGTAAATTGGCCATTTTCATGCACTTTTAACCATTCCATAAATCTTGTGTTTTGGGCCCCTGGAAGCATGAAAATCACTTTAAACATGCTAATTTTAGCTCTAACACTGATGATCCACCTACAAATGTGAACTGACGTTCAAAAATAAAACATTTGAAAACGGACCATTTTCCACATTTCTGAAGCATGACGTAATGGGGGGGTGTTATCTCTTTTGTCGAAAATCAGCCGTTTTTGCTCGAACATTAAATGCCTCCAAATGGTATTTAATTAACTTCCCGAGCCCCTGGAAGCATGAAAATCACTTTAAACATGCTAATTTTAGCTCTAACACTGATGATCCACCTACAAATGTGAACTGACGTTCAAAAATAAAACATTTGAAAACGGATCATTTTCCACATTTCTGAAGCATGACGTAATGGGGGGGTGTTATCTCTTTTGTCGAAAATCAGCCGTTTTTGCTCGAACATTAAATGCCTCCAAATGGTATTTATTTCACTTCCCGAGCCCCTGGAAGCATGAAAATCACTTTAAACATGCTAATTTTAGCTCTAACACTGATGATCCACCTACAAATGTGAACTGACGTTCAAAAATAAAACATTTGAAAACGGACCATTTTCCACATTTCTGAAGCATGACGTAATGGGGGGGTGTTATCTCTTTTGTCGAAAATCAGCCGTTTTTGCTCGAACATTAAATGCCTCCAAATGGTATTTATTTCACTTCCCGAGCCCCTGGAAGCATGAAAATCACTTTAAACATGCTAATTTTAGCTCTAACACTGATGATCCACCTATAAATGTGAACTGGCGTTCAAAAATAAAACATTTGAAAACGGACCATTTTCCACATTTCTGAAGCATGACGTACTGGGGGGGTGTTATCTCTTTTGTCGAAAATAAGCCGTTTTTGCTCGAACATTAAATGCCTCCAAATGGTATTTAATTAACTTCCCGGGGTGAAGAAACCCTTTTTGAGAACTCAGAGTGAGTAAATTGGCCATTTTCATGCACTTTTAACCATTCCTTAAATCTTGTGTTTTGGGCCCCTGGAAGCATGAAAATCAGTTTAAACATGCTAATTTTAGCTCTAACACTGATGATCCACCTACAAATGTGAACTGACGTTCAAAAATAAAACATTTGAAAACGGACCATTTTCCACATTTCTGAAGCATGACGTAATGGGGGGGTGTTATCTCTTTTGTCGAAAATCAGCCGTTTTTGCTCGAACATTAAATGCCTCCAAATGGTATTTAATTAACTTCCCGGGGTGAAGAAACCCTTTTTGAGAACTCAGAGTGAGTAAATTGGCCATTTTCATGCACTTTTAACCATTCCATAAATCTTGTGTTTTGGGCCCCTGGAAGCATGAAAATCACTTTAAACATGCTAATTTTAGCTCTAACACTGATGATCCACCTACAAATGTGAACTGACGTTCAAAAATAAAACATTTGAAAACGGATCATTTTCCACATTTCTGAAGCATGACGTAATGGGGGGGTGTTATCTCTTTTGTCGAAAATCAGCCGTTTTTGCTCGAACATTAAATGCCTCCAAATGGTATTTATTTCACTTCCCGAGCCCCTGGAAGCATGAAAATCACTTTAAACATGCTAATTTTAGCTCTAACACTGATGATCCACCTACAAATGTGAACTGACGTTCAAAAATAAAACATTTGAAAACGGACCATTTTCCACATTTCTGAAGCATGACGTAATGGGGGGGTGTTATCTCTTTTGTCGAAAATCAGCCGTTTTTGCTCGAACATTAGATGCCTCCAAATGGTATTTAATTAACTTCCCGAGCCCCTGGAAGCATGAAAATCACTTTAAACATGCTAATTTTAGCTCTAACACTGATGATCCACCTACAAATGTGAACTGACGTTCAAAAATAAAACATTTGAAAACGGACCATTTTCCACATTTCTGAAGCATGACGTAATGGGGGGGTGTTATCTCTTTTGTCGAAAATCAGCCGTTTTTGCTCGAACATTAAATGCCTCCAAATGGTATTTAATTAACTTCCCGGGGTGAAGAAACCCTTTTTGAGAACTCAGAGTGAGTAAATTGGCCATTTTCATGCACTTTTAACCATTCCATAAATCTTGTGTTTTGGGCCCCTGGAAGCATGAAAATCAGTTTAAACATGCTAATTTTAGCTCTAACACTGATGATCCACCTACAAATGTGAACTGACGTTCAAAAATAAAACATTTGAAAACGGACCATTTTCCACATTTCTGAAGCATGACGTAATGGGGGGGTGTTATCTCTTTTGTCGAAAATCAGCCGTTTTTGCTCGAACATTAAATGCCTCCAAATGGTATTTATTTCACTTCCCGAGCCCCTGGAAGCATGAAAATCACTTTAAACATGCTAATTTTAGCTCTAACACTGATGATCCACCTACAAATGTGAACTGACGTTCAAAAATAAAACATTTGAAAACGGACCATTTTCCACATTTCTGAAGCATGACGTAATGGGGGGGTGTTATCTCTTTTGTCGAAAATCTGCCGTTTTTGCTCGAACATTAAATGCCTCCAAATGGTATTTATTTCACTTCCCGAGCCCCTGGAAGCATGAAAATCACTTTAAACATGCTAATTTTAGCTCTAACACTGATGATCCACCTACAAATGTGAACTGACGTTCAAAAATAAAACATTTGAAAAAGGACCATTTTCCACATTTCTGAAGCATGACGTAATGGGGGGGTGTTATCTCTTTTGTCGAAAATCAGCCGTTTTTGCTTGAACATTAAATGCCTCCAAATGGTATTTAATTAACTTCCCGGGGTGAAGAAACCCTTTTTGAGAACTCAGAGTGAGTAAATTGGCCATTTTCATGCACTTTTAACCATTCCATAAATCTTGTGTTTTGGGCCCCTGGAAGCATGAAAATCACTTTAAACATGCTAATTTTAGCTCTAACACTGATGATCCACCTACAAATGTGAACTGACGTTCAAAAATAAAACATTTGAAAACGGACCATTTTCCACATTTCTGAAGCATGACGTAATGGGGGGGTGTTATCTCTTTTGTCGAAAATCAGCCGTTTTTGCTCGAACATTAAATGCCTCCAAATGGTATTTAATTAACTTCCCGGGGTGAAGAAACCCTTTTTGAGAACTCAGAGTGAGTAAATTGGCCATTTTCATGCACTTTTAACCATTCCATAAATCTTGTGTTTTGGGCCCCTGGAAGCATGAAAATCACTTTAAACATGCTAATTTTAGCTCTAACACTGATGATCCACCTACAAATGTGAACTGACGTTCAAAAATAAAACATTTGAAAACGGACCATTTTCCACATTTCTGAAGCATGACGTAATGGGGGGGTGTTATCTCTTTTGTCGAAAATCAGCCGTTTTTGCTCGAACATTAAATGCCTCCAAATGGTATTTAATTAACTTCCCGAGCCCCTGGAAGCATGAAAATCACTTTAAACATGCTAATTTTAGCTCTAACACTGATGATCCACCTACAAATGTGAACTGACGTTCAAAAATAAAACATTTGAAAACGGATCATTTTCCACATTTCTGAAGCATGACGTAATGGGGGGGTGTTATCTCTTTTGTCGAAAATCAGCCGTTTTTGCTCGAACATTAAATGCCTCCAAATGGTATTTATTTCACTTCCCGAGCCCCTGGAAGCATGAAAATCACTTTAAACATGCTAATTTTAGCTCTAACACTGATGATCCACCTACAAATGTGAACTGACGTTCAAAAATAAAACATTTGAAAACGGACCATTTTCCACATTTCTGAAGCATGACGTAATGGGGGGGTGTTATCTCTTTTGTCGAAAATCAGCCGTTTTTGCTCGAACATTAAATGCCTCCAAATGGTATTTATTTCACTTCCCGAGCCCCTGGAAGCATGAAAATCACTTTAAACATGCTAATTTTAGCTCTAACACTGATGATCCACCTATAAATGTGAACTGACGTTCAAAAATAAAACATTTGAAAACGGACCATTTTCCACATTTCTGAAGCATGACGTACTGGGGGGGTGTTATCTCTTTTGTCGAAAATAAGCCGTTTTTGCTCGAACATTAAATGCCTCCAAATGGTATTTAATTAACTTCCCGGGGTGAAGAAACCCTTTTTGAGAACTCAGAGTGAGTAAATTGGCCATTTTCATGCACTTTTAACCATTCCTTAAATCTTGTGTTTTGGGCCCCTGGAAGCATGAAAATCAGTTTAAACATGCTAATTTTAGCTCTAACACTGATGATCCACCTACAAATGTGAACTGACGTTCAAAAATAAAACATTTGAAAACGGACCATTTTCCACATTTCTGAAGCATGACGTAATGGGGGGGTGTTATCTCTTTTGTCGAAAATCAGCCGTTTTTGCTCGAACATTAAATGCCTCCAAATGGTATTTAATTAACTTCCCGGGGTGAAGAAACCCTTTTTGAGAACTCAGAGTGAGTAAATTGGCCATTTTCATGCACTTTTAACCATTCCATAAATCTTGTGTTTTGGGCCCCTGGAAGCATGAAAATCACTTTAAACATGCTAATTTTAGCTCTAACACTGATGATCCACCTACAAATGTGAACTGACGTTCAAAAATAAAACATTTGAAAACGGATCATTTTCCACATTTCTGAAGCATGACATAATGGGGGGGTGTTATCTCTTTTGTCGAAAATCAGCCGTTTTTGCTCGAACATTAAATGCCTCCAAATGGTATTTATTTCACTTCCCGAGCCCCTGGAAGCATGAAAATCACTTTAAACATGCTAATTTTAGCTCTAACACTGATGATCCACCTACAAATGTGAACTGACGTTCAAAAATAAAACATTTGAAAACGGACCATTTTCCACATTTCTGAAGCATGACGTAATGGGGGGGTGTTATCTCTTTTGTCGAAAATCAGCCGTTTTTGCTCGAACATTAAATGCCTCCAAATGGTATTTATTTCACTTCCCGAGCCCCTGGAAGCATGAAAATCACTTTAAACATGCTAATTTTAGCTCTAACACTGATGATCCACCTACAAATGTGAACTGACGTTCAAAAATAAAATATTTGAAAACGGACCATTTTCCACATTTCTGAAGCATGACGTAATGGGGGGGTGTTATCTCTTTTGTCGAAAATCAGCCGTTTTTGCTGGAACATTAAATGCCCCCAAATGGTATTTATTTCACTTCCCGAGCCCCTGGAAGCATGAAAATCACTTTAAACATGCTAATTTTAGCTCTAACACTGATGATCCACCTACAAATGTGAACTGACGTTCAAAAATAAAACATTTGAAAACGGATCATTTTCCACATTTCTGAAGCATGACGTAATGGGGGGGTGTTATCTCTTTTGTCGAAAATCAGCCGTTTTTGCTCGAACATTAAATGCCTCCAAATGGTATTTATTTCACTTCCCGAGCCCCTGGAAGCATGAAAATCACTTTAAACATGCTAATTTTAGCTCTAACACTGATGATCCACCTACAAATGTGAACTGACGTTCAAAAATAAAACATTTGAAAACGGACCATTTTCCACATTTCTGAAGCATGACGTAATGGGGGGTGTTATCTCTTTTGTCGAAAATCAGCCGTTTTTGCTCGAACATTAAATGCCTCCAAATGGTATTTATTTCACTTCCCGAGCCCCTGGAAGCATGAAAATCACTTTAAACATGCTAATTTTAGCTCTAACACTGATGATCCACCTACAAATGTGAACTGACGTTCAAAAATAAAACATTTGAAAACGGACCATTTTCCACATTTCTGAAGCATGACGTAATGGGGGGGTGTTATCTCTTTTGTCGAAAATCAGCCGTTTTTGCTGGAACATTAAATGCCCCCAAATGGTATTTATTTCACTTCCCGAGCCCCTGGAAGCATGAAAATCACTTTAAACATGCTAATTTTAGCTCTAACACTGATGATCCACCTACAAATGTGAACTGACGTTCAAAAATAAAACATTTGAAAACGGACCATTTTCCACATTTCTGAAGCATGACGTAATGGGGGGGTGTTATCTCTTTTGTCGAAAATCAGCAGTTTTTGCTGGAACATTAAATGCCTCCAAATGGTATTTATTTCACTTCCCGAGCCCCTGGAAGCATGAAAATCACTTTAAACATGCTAATTTTAGCTCTAACACTGATGATCCACCTACAAATGTGAACTGACGTTCAAAAATAAAACATTTGAAAACGGACCATTTTCCACATTTCTGAAGCATGACGTAATGGGGGGGTGTTATCTCTTTTGTCGAAAATCAGCCGTTTTTGCTCGAACATTAAATGCCTCCAAATGGTATTTAATTAACTTCCCGGGGTGAAGAAACCCTTTTTGAGAACTCAGAGTGAGTAAATTGGCCATTTTCATGCACTTTTAACCATTCCATAAATCTTGTGTTTTGGGCCCCTGGAAGCATGAAAATCACTTTAAACATGCTAATTTTAGCTCTAACACTGATGATCCACCTACAAATGTGAACTGACGTTAAAAAATAAAACATTTGAAAACGGACCATTTTCCACATTTCTGAAGCATGACGTAATGGGGGGGTGTTATCTCTTTTGTCGAAAATCAGCCGTTTTTGCTCGAACATTAAATGCCTCCAAATGGTATTTATTTCACTTCCCGAGCCCCTGGAAGCATGAAAATCACTTTAAACATGCTAATTTTAGCTCTAACACTGATGATCCACCTACAAATGTGAACTGACGTTCAAAAATAAAACATTTGAAAACGGACCATTTTCCACATTTCTGAAGCATGACGTAATGGGGGGGGTGTTATCTCTTTTGTCGAAAATCAGCCGTTTTTGCTCGAACATTAAATGCCTCCAAATGGTATTTATTTCACTTCCCGAGCCCCTGGAAGCATGAAAATTACTTTAAACATGCTAATTTTAGCTCTAACACTGATGATCCACCTACAAATGTGAACTGACGTTCAAAAATAAAACATTTGAAAACGGACCATTTTCCACATTTCTGAAGCATGACGTAATGGGGGGGTGTTATCTCTTTTGTCGAAAATCAGCCGTTTTTGCTCGAACATTAAATGCCTCCAAATGGTATTTAATTAACTTCCCGAGCCCCTGGAAGCATGAAAATCACTTTAAACATGCTAATTTTAGCTCTAACACTGATGATCCACCTACAAATGTGAACTGACGTTCAAAAATAAAACATTTGAAAACGGACCATTTTCCACATTTCTGAAGCATGACGTAATGGGGGGGTGTTATCTCTTTTGTCGAAAATCAGCCGTTTTTGCTGGAACATTAAATGCCTCCAAATGGTATTTATTTCACTTCCCGAGCCCCTGGAAGCATGAAAATCACTTTAAACATGCTAATTTTAGCTCTAACACTGATGATCCACCTACAAATGTGAACTGACGTTCAAAAATAAAACATTTGAAAACGGACCATTTTCCACATTTCTGAAGCATGACGTAATGGGGGGGTGTTATCTCTTTTGTCGAAAATCAGCCGTTTTTGCTCGAACATTAAATGCCTGCAAATGGTATTTATTTCACTTCCCGAGCCCCTGGAAGCATGAAAATCACTTTAAACATGCTAATTTTAGCTCTAACACTGATGATCCACCTACAAATGTGAACTGACGTTCAAAAATAAAACATTTGAAAACGGACCATTTTCCACATTTCTGAAGCATGACGTAATGGGGGGGTGTTATCTCTTTTGTCGAAAATCAGCCGTTTTTGCTGGAACATTAAATGCCCCAAAATGGTATTTATTTCACTTCCCGAGCCCCTGGAAGCATGAAAATCACTTTAAACATGCTAATTTTAGCTCTAACACTGATGATCCACCTACAAATGTGAACTGACGTTCAAAAATAAAACATTTGAAAACGGACCATTTTCCACATTTCTGAAGCATGACGTAATGGGGGGGTGTTATCTCTTTTGTCGAAAATCAGCCGTTTTTGCTGGAACATTAAATGCCTCCAAATGGTATTTATTTCACTTCCCGAGCCCCTGGAAGCATGAAAATCACTTTAAACATGCTCATTTTAGCTCTAACACTGATGATCCACCTACAAATGTGAACTGACGTTCAAAAATAAAACATTTGAAAACGGACCATTTTCCACATTTCTGAAGCATGACGTAATGGGGGGGTGTTATCTCTTTTGTCGAAAATCAGCCGTTTTTGCTCGAACATTAAATGCCTCCAAATGGTATTTAATTAACTTCCTGCGGTGAAGAAACCCTTTTTGAGAACTCAGAGTGAGTAAATTGGCCATTTTCATGCACTTTTAACTATTCCATAAATCTTGTGTTTTGGGCCCCTGGAAGCATGAAAATCAGTTTAAACATGCTAATTTTAGCTCTAACACTGATGATCCACCTACAAATGTGAACTGACGTTCAAAAATAAAACATTTGAAAACGGACCATTTTCCACATTTCTGAAGCATGACGTAATGGGGGGGTGTTATCTCTTTTGTCGAAAATCAGCCGTTTTTGCTCGAACATTAAATGCCTCCAAATGGTATTTATTTCACTTCCCGAGCCCCTGGAAGCATGAAAATCACTTTAAACATGCTAATTTTAGCTCTAACACTGATGATCCACCTACAAATGTGAACTGACGTTCAAAAATAAAACAATTGAAAACGGACCATTTTCCACATTTCTGAAGCATGACGTAATGGGGGGGTGTTATCTCTTTTGTCGAAAATCAGCCGTTTTTGCTGGAACATTAAATGCCTCCAAATGGTATTTATTTCACTTCCCGAGCCCCTGGAAACATGAAAATCACTTTAAACATGCTAATTTTAGCTCTAACACTGATGATCCACCTACAAATGTGAACTGACGTTCAAAAATAAAACATTTGAAAACTGACCATTTTCCACATTTCTGAAGCATGACGTAATGGGGGGGTGTTATCTCTTTTGTCGAAAATCAGCCGTTTTTGCTTGAACATTAAATGCCTCCAAATGGTATTTAATTAACTTCCCGGGGTGAAGAAACCCTTTTTGAGAACTCAGAGTGAGTAAATTGGCCATTTTCATGCACTTTTAACCATTCCATAAATCTTGTGTTTAGGGCCCCTGGAAGCATGAAAATCACTTTAAACATGCTAATTTTAGCTCTAACACTGATGATCCACCTACAAATGTGAACTGACGTTCAAAAATAAAACATTTGAAAACTGACCATTTTCCACATTTCTGAAGCATGACGTAATGGGGGGGTGTTATCTCTTTTGTCGAAAATCAACCGTTTTTGCTCGAACATTAAATGCCTCCAAATGGTATTTATTTCACTTCCCGAGCCCCTGGAAGCATGAAAATCACTTTAAACATGCTAATTTTAGCTCTAACACTGATGATCCACCTACAAATGTGAACTGACGTTCAAAAATAAAACATTTGAAAACGGACCATTTTCCACATTTCTGAAGCATGACGTAATGGGGGGGGTGTTATCTCTTTTGTCGAAAATCAGCCGTTTTTGCTCGAACATTAAATGCCTCCAAATGGTATTTAATTAACTTCCCGGGGTGAAGAAACCCTTTCTGAGAACTCACAGTGAGTAAATTGGCCATTTTCATGCACTTTTAACCATTCCATAAATCTTGTGTTTTGGGCCCCTGGAAGCATGAAAATCACTTTAAACATGCTAATTTTAGCTCTAACACTGATGATCCACCTACAAATGTGAACTGACGTTCAAAAATAAAACATTTGAAAACGGACCATTTTCCACATTTCTGAAGCATGACGTAATGGGGGGGTGTTATCTCTTTTGTCGAAAATCAGCCGTTTTTGCTCGAACATTAAATGCCTCCAAATGGTATTTATTTCACTTCCCGAGCCCCTGGAAGCATGAAAATTACTTTAAACATGCTAATTTTAGCTCTAACACTGATGATCCAACTACAAATGTGAACTGACGTTCAAAAATAAAACATTTGAAAACGGACCATTTTCCACATTTCTGAAGCATGACGTAATGGGGGGGTGTTATCTCTTTTGTCGAAAATCAGCCGTTTTTGCTCGAACATTAAATCCCTCCAAATGGTATTTAATTAACTTCCCGAGCCCCTGGAAGCATGAAAATCACTTTAAACATGCTAATTTTAGCTCTAACACTGATGATCCACCTACAAATGTGAACTGACGTTCAAAAATAAAACATTTGAAAACGGACCATTTTCCACATTTCTGAAGCATGACGTAATGGGGGGGTGTTATCTCTTTTGTCGAAAATCAGCCGTTTTTGCTGGAACATTAAATGCCTCCAAATGGTATTTATTTCACTTCCCGAGCCCCTGGAAGCATGAAAATCACTTTAAACATGCTAATTTTAGCTCTAACACTGATGATCCACCTACAAATGTGAACTGACGTTCAAAAATAAAACATTTGAAAACGGACCATTTTCCACATTTCTGAAGCATGACGTAATGGGGGGGTGTTATCTCTTTTGTCGAAAATCAGCCGTTTTTGCTGGAACATTAAATGCCTCCAAATGGTATTTATTTCACTTCCCGAGCCCCTGGAAGCATGAAAATCACTTTAAACATGCTAATTTTAGCTCTAACACTGATGATCCACCTACAAATGTGAACTGACGTTCAAAAATAAAACATTTGAAAAAGGACCATTTTCCACATTTCTGAAGCATGACGTAATGGGGGGGTGTTATCTCTTTTGTCGAAAATCAGCCCTTTTTGCTCGAACATTAAATGCCTCAAAATGGTATTTAATTAACTTCCCGGGGTGAAGAAACCCTTTTTGAGAACTCAGAGTGAGTAAATTGGCCATTTTCATGCACTTTTAACCATTCCATAAATCTTGTGTTTTGGGCCCCTGGAAGCATGAAAATCACTTTAAACATGCTAATTTTAGCTCTAACACTGATGATCCACCTACAAATGTGAACTGACGTTCAAAAATAAAACATTTGAAAACGGATCATTTTCCACATTTCTGAAGCATGACGTAATGGGGGGGTGTTATCTCTTTTGTCCAAAATCAGCCGTTTTTGCTCGAACATTAAATGCCTCCAAATGGTATTTATTTCACTTCCCGAGCCCCTGGAAGCATGAAAATCACTTTAAACATGCTAATTTTAGCTCTAACACTGATGATCCACCTACAAATGTGAACTGACGTTCAAAAATAAAACATTTGAAAACGGACCATTTTCCACATTTCTGAAGCATGACGTAATGGGGGGGTGTTATCTCTTTTGTCGAAAATCAGCCGTTTTTGCTCGAACATTAAATGCCTCCAAATGGTATTTATTTCACTTCCCGAGCCCCTGGAAGCATGAAAATCACTTTAAACATGCTAATTTTAGCTCTAACACTGATGATCCACCTACAAATGTGAACTGACGTTCAAAAATAAAACATTTGAAAACGGACCATTTTCCACATTTCTGAAGCATGACATACTGGGGGGGTGTTATCTCTTTTGTCGAAAATCAGCCGTTTTTGCTCGAACATTAAATGCCTCCAAATGGTATTTAATTAACTTCCCGGGGTGAAGAAACCCTTTTTGAGAACTCAGAGTGAGTAAATTGGCCATTTTCATGCACTTTTAACCATTCCATAAATCTTGTGTTTTGGGCCCCTGGAAGCATGAAAATCAGTTTAAACATGCTAATTTTAGCTCTAACACTGATGATCCACCTACAAATGTGAACTGACGTTCAAAAATAAAACATTTGAAAACGGACCATTTTCCACATTTCTGAAGCATGACGTAATGGGGGGGGTGTTATCTCTTTTGTCGAAAATCAGCCGTTTTTGCTCGAACATTAAATGCCTCCAAATGGTATTTATTTCACTTCCCGAGCCCCTGGAAGCATGAAAATCACTTTAAACATGCTAATTTTAGCTCTAACACTGATGATCCACCTACAAATGTGAACTGACGTTCAAAAATAAAACATTTGAAAACGGACCATTTTCCACATTTCTGAAGCATGACGTAATGGGGGGGTGTTATCTCTTTTGTCGAAAATCAGCCGTTTTTGCTCGAACATTAAATGCCTGCAAATGGTATTTATTTCACTTCCCGAGCCCCTGGAAGCATGAAAATCACTTTAAACATGCTAATTTTAGCTCTAACACTGATGATCCACCTACAAATGTGAACTGACGTTCAAAAATAAAACATTTGAAAACGGACCATTTTCCACATTTCTGAAGCATGACGTAATGGGGGGGTGTTATCTCTTTTGTCGAAAATCAGCCGTTTTTGCTGGAACATTAAATGCCCCCAAATTGTATTTATTTCACTTCCCGAGCCCCTGGAAGCATGAAAATCACTTTAAACATGCTAATTTTAGCTCTAACACTGATGATCCACCTACAAATGTGAACTGACGTTCAAAAATAAAACATTTGAAAACGGACCATTTTCCACATTTCTGAAGCATGACGTAATGGGGGGGTGTTATCTCTTTTGTCGAAAATCAGCCGTTTTTGCTGGAACATTAAATGCCTCCAAATGGTATTTATTTCACTTCCCGAGCCCCTGGAAACATGAAAATCACTTTAAACATGCTAATTTTAGCTCTAACACTGATGATCCACCTACAAATGTGAACTGACGTTCAAAAATAAAACATTTGAAAACGGACCATTTTCCACATTTCTGAAGCATGACGTAATGGGGGGGTGTTATCTCTTTTGTCGAAAATCAGCCGTTTTTGCTTGAACATTAAATGCCTCCAAATGGTATTTAATTAACTTCCCGGGGTGAAGAAACCCTTTTTGAGAACTCAGAGTGAGTAAATTGGCCATTTTCATGCACTTTTAACCATTCCATAAATCTTGTGTTTAGGGCCCCTGGAAGCATGAAAATCCCTTTAAACATGCTAATTTTAGCTCTAACACTGATGATCCACCTACAAATGTGAACTGACGTTCAAAAATAAAACATTTGAAAACGGACCATTTTCCACATTTCTGAAGCATGACGTAATGGGGGGGTGTTATCTCTTTTGTCGAAAATCAACCGTTTTTGCTCGAACATTAAATGCCTCCAAATGGTATTTATTTCACTTCCCGAGCCCCTGGAAGCATGAAAATCACTTTAAACATGCTAATTTTAGCTCTAACACTGATGATCCACCTACAAATGTGAACTGACGTTCAAAAATAAAACATTTGAAAACGGACCATTTTCCACATTTCTGAAGCATGACGTAATGGGGGGGGTGTTATCTCTTTTGTCGAAAATCAGCCGTTTTTGCTCGAACATTAAATGCCTCCAAATGGTATTTAATTAACTTCCCGGGGTGAAGAAACCCTTTCTGAGAACTCACAGTGAGTAAATTGGCCATTTTCATGCACTTTTAACCATTCCATAAATCTTGTGTTTTGGGCCCCTGGAAGCATGAAAATCACTTTAAACATGCTAATTTTAGCTCTAACACTGATGATCCACCTACAAATGTGAACTGACGTTCAAAAATAAAACATTTGAAAACGGACCATTTTCCACATTTCTGAAGCATGACGTAATGGGGGGGTGTTATCTCTTTTGTCGAAAATCAGCCGTTTTTGCTCGAACATTAAATGCCTCCAAATGGTATTTATTTCACTTCCCGAGCCCCTGGAAGCATGAAAATCACTTTAAACATGCTAATTTTAGCTCTAACACTGATGATCCACCTACAAATGTGAACTGACGTTCAAAAATAAAACATTTGAAAACGGACCATTTTCCACATTTCTGAAGCATGACGTAATGGGGGGGTGTTATCTCTTTTGTCGAAAATCAGCCGTTTTTGCTCGAACATTAAATGCCTCCAAATGGTATTTATTTCACTTCCCGAGCCCCTGGAAGCATGAAAATTACTTTAAACATGCTAATTTTAGCTCTAACACTGATGATCCAACTACAAATGTGAACTGACGTTCAAAAATAAAACATTTGAAAACGGACCATTTTCCACATTTCTGAAGCATGACGTAATGGGGGGGTGTTATCTCTTTTGTCGAAAATCAGCCGTTTTTGCTCGAACATTAAATCCCTCCAAATGGTATTTAATTAACTTCCCGAGCCCCTGGAAGCATGAAAATCACTTTAAACATGCTAATTTTAGCTCTAACACTGATGATCCACCTACAAATGTGAACTGACGTTCAAAAATAAAACATTTGAAAACGGACCATTTTCCACATTTCTGAAGCATGACGTAATGGGGGGGTGTTATCTCTTTTGTCGAAAATCAGCCGTTTTTGCTGGAACATTAAATGCCTCCAAATGGTATTTATTTCACTTCCCGAGCCCCTGGAAGCATGAAAATCACTTTAAACATGCTAATTTTAGCTCTAACACTGATGATCCACCTACAAATGTGAACTGACGTTCAAAAATAAAACATTTGAAAACGGACCATTTTCCACATTTCTGAAGCATGACGTAATGGGGGGGTGTTATCTCTTTTGTCGAAAATCAGCCGTTTTTGCTGGAACATTAAATGCCTCCAAATGGTATTTATTTCACTTCCCGAGCCCCTGGAAGCATGAAAATCACTTTAAACATGCTAATTTTAGCTCTAACACTGATGATCCACCTACAAATGTGAACTGACGTTCAAAAATAAAACATTTGAAAAAGGACCATTTTCCACATTTCTGAAGCATGACGTAATGGGGGGGTGTTATCTCTTTTGTCGAAAATCAGCAGTTTTTGCTCGAACATTAAATGCCTCAAAATGGTATTTAATTAACTTCCCGGGGTGAAGAAACCCTTTTTGAGAACTCAGAGTGAGTAAATTGGCCATTTTCATGCACTTTTAACCATTCCATAAATCTTGTGTTTTGGGCCCCTGGAAGCATGAAAATCACTTTAAACATGCTAATTTTAGCTCTAACACTGATGATCCACCTACAAATGTGAACTGACGTTCAAAAATAAAACATTGGAAAACGGACCATTTTCCACATTTCTGAAGCATGACGTAATGGGGGGGTGTTATCTCTTTTGTCGAAAATCAGCCGTTTTTGCTCGAACATTAAATGCCTCCAAATGGTATTTAATTAACTTCCCGAGCCACTGGAAGCATGAAAATCACTTTAAACATGCTAATTTTAGCTCTAACACTGATGATCCACCTACAAATGTGAACTGACGTTCAAAAATAAAACATTTGAAAACGGATCATTTTCCACATTTCTGAAGCATGACGTAATGGGGGGGTGTTATCTCTTTTGTCCAAAATCAGCCGTTTTTGCTCGAACATTAAATGCCTCCAAATGGTATTTATTTCACTTCCCGAGCCCCTGGAAGCATGAAAATCACTTTAAACATGCTAATTTTAGCTCTAACACTGATGATCCACCTACAAATGTGAACTGACGTTCAAAAATAAAACATTTGAAAACGGACCATTTTCCACATTTCTGAAGCATGACGTAATGGGGGGGTGTTATCTCTTTTGTCGAAAATCAGCCGTTTTTGCTCGAACATTAAATGCCTCCAAATGGTATTTATTTCACTTCCCGAGCCCCTGGAAGCATGAAAATCACTTTAAACATGCTAATTTTAGCTCTAACACTGATGATCCACCTACAAATGTGAACTGACGTTCAAAAATAAAACATTTGAAAACGGACCATTTTCCACATTTCTGAAGCATGACATACTGGGGGGGTGTTATCTCTTTTGTCGAAAATCAGCCGTTTTTGCTCGAACATTAAATGCCTCCAAATGGTATTTAATTAACTTTCCGGGGTGAAGAAACCCTTTTTGAGAACTCAGAGTGAGTAAATTGGCCATTTTCATGCACTTTTAACCATTCCATAAATCTTGTGTTTTGGGCCCCTGGAAGCATGAAAATCAGTTTAAACATGCTAATTTTAGCTCTAACACTGATGATCCACCTACAAATGTGAACTGACGTTCAAAAATAAAACATTTGAAAACGGACCATTTTCCACATTTCTGAAGCATGACGTAATGGGGGGGTGTTATCTCTTTTGTCGAAAATCAGCCGTTTTTGCTCGAACATTAAATGCCTCCAAATGGTATTTAATTAACTTCCCGGGGTGAAGAAACCCTTTTTGAGAACTCAGAGTGAGTAAATTGGCCATTTTCATGCACTTTTAACCATTCCATAAATCTTGTGTTTTGGGCCCCTGGAAGCATGAAAATCACTTTAAACATGCTAATTTTAGCTCTAACACTGATGATCCACCTACAAATGTGAACTGACGTTCAAAAATAAAACATTTGAAAACGGACCATTTTCCACATTTCTGAAGCATGACGTAATGGGGGGGTGTTATCTCTTTTGTCGAAAATCAGCCGTTTTTGCTCGAACATTAAATGCCTCCAAATGGTATTTAATTAACTTCCCGAGCCCCTGGAAGCATGAAAATCACTTTAAACATGCTAATTTTAGCTCTAACACTGATGATCCACCTACAAATGTGAACTGACGTTCAAAAATAAAACAATTGAAAACGGACCATTTTCCACATTTCTGAAGCATGACGTAATGGGGGGGTGTTATCTCTTTTGTCGAAAATCAGCCGTTTTTGCTCGAACATTAAATGCCTGCAAATGGTATTTATTTCACTTCCCGAGCCCCTGGAAGCATGAAAATCACTTTAAACATGCTAATTTTAGCTCTAACACTGATGATCCACCTACAAATGTGAACTGACGTTCAAAAATAAAACATTTGAAAACGGACCATTTTCCACATTTCTGAAGCATGACGTAATGGGGGGGTGTTTACTCTTTTGTCGAAAATCAGCCGTTTTTGCTGGAACATTAAATGCCTCCAAATGGTATTTATTTCACTTCCCGAGCCCCTGGAAGCATGAAAATCACTTTAAACATGCTCATTTTAGCTCTAACACTGATGATCCACCTACAAATGTGAACTGACGTTCAAAAATAAAACATTTGAAAACGGACCATTTTCCACATTTCTGAAGCATGACGTAATGGGGGGGGTGTTATCTCTTTTGTCGAAAATCAGCCGTTTTTGCTCGAACATTAAATGCCTCCAAATGGTATTTAATTAACTTCCCGGGGTGAAGAAACCCTTTTTGAGAACTCAGAGTGAGTAAATTGGCCATTTTCATGCACTTTTAACTATTCCATAAATCTTGTGTTTTGGGCCCCTGGAAGCATGAAAATCAGTTTAAACATGCAAATTTTAGCTCTAACACTGATGATCCACCTACAAATGTGAACTGACGTTCAAAAATAAAACATTTGAAAACGGACCATTTTCCACATTTCTGAAGCATGACGTAATGGGGGGGTGTTATCTCTTTTGTCGAAAATCAGCCGTTTTTGCTCGAACATTAAATGCCTCCAAATGGTATTTATTTCACTTCCCGAGCCCCTGGAAGCATGAAAATCACTTTAAACATGCTAATTTTAGCTCTAACACTGATGATCCACCTACAAATGTGAACTGACGTTCAAAAATAAAACATTTGAAAACGGACCATTTTCCACATTTCTGAAGCATGACGTAATGGGGGGGTGTTATCTCTTTTGTCGAAAATCAGCCGTTTTTGCTGGAACATTAAATGCCCCCAAATGGTATTTATTTCACTTCCCGAGCCCCTGGAAGCATGAAAATCACTTTAAACATGCTAATTTTAGCTCTAACACTGATGATCCACCTACAAATGTGAACTGACGTTCAAAAATAAAACATTTGAAAACGGACCATTTTCCACATTTCTGAAGCATGACGTAATGGGGGGGTGTTATCTCTTTTGTCGAAAATCAGCCGTTTTTGCTGGAACATTAAATGCCTCCAAATGGTATTTATTTCACTTCCCGAGCCCCTGGAAGCATGAAAATCACTTTAAACATGCTAATTTTAGCTCTAACACTGATGATCCACCTACAAATGTGAACTGACGTTCAAAAATAAAACATTTGAAAACGGACCATTTTCCACATTTCTGAAGCATGACGTAATGGGGGGGTGTTATCTCTTTTGTCGAAAATCAGCCGTTTTTGCTCGAACATTAAATGCCTCCAAATGGTATTTATTTCACTTCCCGAGCCCCTGGAAGCATGAAAATCACTTTAAACATGCTAATTTTAGCTCTAACACTGATGATCCACCTACAAATGTGAACTGACGTTCAAAAATAAAACATTTGAAAACGGACCATTTTCCACATTTCTGAAGCATGACGTAATGGGGGGGTGTTATCTCTTTTGTCGAAAATCAGCCGTTTTTGCTCGAACATTAAATGCCTCCAAATGGTATTTATTTCACTTCCCGAGCCCCTGGAAGCATGAAAATCACTTTAAACATGCTAATTTTAGCTCTAACACTGATGATCCACCTACAAATGTGAACTGACGTTCAAAAATAAAACATTTGAAAACGGACCATTTTCCACATTTCTGAAGCATGACATACTGGGGGGGTGTTATCTCTTTTGTCGAAAATCAGCCGTTTTTGCTCGAACATTAAATGCCTCCAAATGGTATTTAATTAACTTTCCGGGGTGAAGAAACCCTTTTTGAGAACTCAGAGTGAGTAAATTGGCCATTTTCATGCACTTTTAACCATTCCATAAATCTTGTGTTTTGGGCCCCTGGAAGCATGAAAATCAGTTTAAACATGCTAATTTTAGCTCTAACACTGATGATCCACCTACAAATGTGAACTGACGTTCAAAAATAAAACATTTGAAAACGGACCATTTTCCACATTTCTGAAGCATGACGTAATGGGGGGGTGTTATCTCTTTTGTCGAAAATCAGCCGTTTTTGCTCGAACATTAAATGCCTCCAAATGGTATTTAATTAACTTCCCGGGGTGAAGAAACCCTTTTTGAGAACTCAGAGTGAGTAAATTGGCCATTTTCATGCACTTTTAACCATTCCATAAATCTTGTGTTTTGGGCCCCTGGAAGCATGAAAATCACTTTAAACATGCTAATTTTAGCTCTAACACTGATGATCCACCTACAAATGTGAACTGACGTTCAAAAATAAAACATTTGAAAACGGACCATTTTCCACATTTCTGAAGCATGACGTAATGGGGGGGTGTTATCTCTTTTGTCGAAAATCAGCCGTTTTTGCTCGAACATTAAATGCCTCCAAATGGTATTTAATTAACTTCCCGAGCCCCTGGAAGCATGAAAATCACTTTAAACATGCTAATTTTAGCTCTAACACTGATGATCCACCTACAAATGTGAACTGACGTTCAAAAATAAAACAATTGAAAACGGACCATTTTCCACATTTCTGAAGCATGACGTAATGGGGGGGTGTTATCTCTTTTGTCGAAAATCAGCCGTTTTTGCTCGAACATTAAATGCCTGCAAATGGTATTTATTTCACTTCCCGAGCCCCTGGAAGCATGAAAATCACTTTAAACATGCTAATTTTAGCTCTAACACTGATGATCCACCTACAAATGTGAACTGACGTTCAAAAATAAAACATTTGAAAACGGACCATTTTCCACATTTCTGAAGCATGACGTAATGGGGGGGTGTTTACTCTTTTGTCGAAAATCAGCCGTTTTTGCTGGAACATTAAATGCCTCCAAATGGTATTTATTTCACTTCCCGAGCCCCTGGAAGCATGAAAATCACTTTAAACATGCTCATTTTAGCTCTAACACTGATGATCCACCTACAAATGTGAACTGACGTTCAAAAATAAAACATTTGAAAACGGACCATTTTCCACATTTCTGAAGCATGACGTAATGGGGGGGGTGTTATCTCTTTTGTCGAAAATCAGCCGTTTTTGCTCGAACATTAAATGCCTCCAAATGGTATTTAATTAACTTCCCGGGGTGAAGAAACCCTTTTTGAGAACTCAGAGTGAGTAAATTGGCCATTTTCATGCACTTTTAACTATTCCATAAATCTTGTGTTTTGGGCCCCTGGAAGCATGAAAATCAGTTTAAACATGCAAATTTTAGCTCTAACACTGATGATCCACCTACAAATGTGAACTGACGTTCAAAAATAAAACATTTGAAAACGGACCATTTTCCACATTTCTGAAGCATGACGTAATGGGGGGGTGTTATCTCTTTTGTCGAAAATCAGCCGTTTTTGCTCGAACATTAAATGCCTCCAAATGGTATTTATTTCACTTCCCGAGCCCCTGGAAGCATGAAAATCACTTTAAACATGCTAATTTTAGCTCTAACACTGATGATCCACCTACAAATGTGAACTGACGTTCAAAAATAAAACATTTGAAAACGGACCATTTTCCACATTTCTGAAGCATGACGTAATGGGGGGGTGTTATCTCTTTTGTCGAAAATCAGCCGTTTTTGCTGGAACATTAAATGCCCCCAAATGGTATTTATTTCACTTCCCGAGCCCCTGGAAGCATGAAAATCACTTTAAACATGCTAATTTTAGCTCTAACACTGATGATCCACCTACAAATGTGAACTGACGTTCAAAAATAAAACATTTGAAAACGGACCATTTTCCACATTTCTGAAGCATGACGTAATGGGGGGGTGTTATCTCTTTTGTCGAAAATCAGCCGTTTTTGCTGGAACATTAAATGCCTCCAAATGGTATTTATTTCACTTCCCGAGCCCCTGGAAGCATGAAAATCACTTTAAACATGCTAATTTTAGCTCTAACACTGATGATCCACCTACAAATGTGAACTGACGTTCAAAAATAAAACATTTGAAAACGGACCATTTTCCACATTTCTGAAGCATGACGTAATGGGGGGGTGTTATCTCTTTTGTCGAAAATCAGCCGTTTTTGCTCGAACATTAAATGCCTCCAAATGGTATTTAATTAACTTCCCGGGGTGAAGAAACCCTTTTTGAGAACTCAGAGTGAGTAAATTGGCCATTTTCATGCACTTTTAACCATTCCATAAATCTTGTGTTTTGGGCCCCTGGAAGCATGAAAATCACTTTAAACATGCTAATTTTAGCTCTAACACTGATGATCCACCTACAAATGTGAACTGACGTTCAAAAATAAAACATTTGAAAACGGACCATTTTCCACATTTCTGAAGCATGACGTAATGGGGGGTGTTATCTCTTTTGTCGAAAATCAGCCGTTTTTGCTCGAACATTAAATGCCTCCAAATGGTATTTATTTCACTTCCCGAGCCCCTGGAAGCATGAAAATCACTTTAAACATGCTAATTTTAGCTCTAACACTGATGATCCACCTACAAATGTGAACTGACGTTCAAAAATAAAACATTTGAAAACGGACCATTTTCCACATTTCTGAAGCATGACGTAATGGGGGGGTGTTATCTCTTTTGTCGAAAATCAGCCGTTTTTGCTCGAACATTAAATGCCTCCAAATGGTATTTATTTCACTTCCCGAGCCCCTGGAAGCATGAAAATTACTTTAAACATGCTAATTTTAGCTCTAACACTGATGATCCACCTACAAATGTGAACTGACGTTCAAAAATAAAACATTTGAAAACGGACCATTTTCCACATTTCTGAAGCATGACGTAATGGGGGGGTGTTATCTCTTTTGTCGAAAATCAGCCGTTTTTGCTCGAACATTAAATGCCTCCAAATGGTATTTAATTAACTTCCCGAGCCCCTGGAAGCATGAAAATCACTTTAAACATGCTAATTTTAGCTCTAACACTGATGATCCACCTACAAATGTGAACTGACGTTCAAAAATAAAACATTTGAAAACGGATCATTTTCCACATTTCTGAAGCATGACGTAATGGGGGGGGTGTTATCTCTTTTGTCGAAAATCAGCCGTTTTTGCTCGAACATTAAATGCCTCCAAATGGTATTTATTTCACTTCCCGAGCCCCTGGAAGCATGAAAATCACTTTAAACATGCTAATTTTAGCTCTAACACTGATGATCCACCTACAAATGTGAACTGACGTTCAAAAATAAAACATTTGAAAACGGACCATTTTCCACATTTCTGAAGCACGACGTAATGGGGGGGTGTTATCTCTTTTGTCGAAAACCAGCCGTTTTTGCTCGAACATTAAATGCCTCCAAATGGTATTTATTTCACTTCCCGAGCCCCTGGAAGCATGAAAATCACTTTAAACATGCTAATTTTAGCTCTAACACTGATGATCCACCTACAAATGTGAACTGACGTTCAAAAATAAAACATTTGAAAACGGACCATTTTCCACATTTCTGAAGCATGACGTAATGGGGGGGTGTTATCTCTTTTGTCGAAAATCAGCCGTTTTTGCTGGAACATTAAATGCCTCCAAATGGTATTTATTTCACTTCCCGAGCCCCTGGAAGCATGAAAATCACTTTAAACATGCTAATTTTAGCTCTAACACTGATGATCCACCTACAAATGTGAACTGACGTTCAAAAATAAAACATTTGAAAACGGACCATTTTCAACATTTCTGAAGCATGACGTAATGGGGGGGTGTTATCTCTTTTGTCGAAAATCAGCCGTTTTTGCTGGAACATTAAATGCCTCCAAATGGTATTTATTTCACTTCCCGAGCCCCAGGAAGCATGAAAATCACTTTAAACATGCTAATTTTAGCTCTAACACTGATGATCCACCTACAAATGTGAACTGACGTTCAAAAATAAAACATTTGAAAACGGACCATTTTCCACATTTCTGAAGCATGACGTAATGGGGGGGTGTTATCTCTTTTGTCGAAAATCAGCCGTTTTTGCTTGAACATTAAATGCCTCCAAATGGTATTTAATTAACTTCCCGGGGTGAAGAAACCCTTTTTGAGAACTCAGAGTGAGTAAATTGGCCATTTTCATGCACTTTTAACCATTCCATAAATCTTGTGTTTAGGGCCCCTGGAAACATGAAAATCACTTTAAACATGCTAATTTTAGCTCTAACACTGATGATCCACCTACAAATGTGAACTGACGTTCAAAAATAAAACATTTGAAAACGGACCATTTTCCACATTTCTGAAGCATGACGTAATGGGGGGGTGTTATCTCTTTTGTCGAAAATCAACCGTTTTTGCTCGAACATTAAATGCCTCCAAATGGTATTTATTTCACTTCCCGAGCCCCTGGAAGCATGAAAATCACTTTAAACATGCTAATTTTAGCTCTAACACTGATGATCCACCTACAAATGTGAACTGACGTTCAAAAATAAAACATTTGAAAACGGACCATTTTCCACATTTCTGAAGCATGACGTAATGGGGGGGTGTTATCTCTTTTGTCGAAAATCAGCCGTTTTTGCTTGAACATTAAATGCCTCCAAATGGTATTTATTTCACTTCCCGAGCCCCTGGAAGCATGAAAATCACTTTAAACATGCTAATTTTAGCTCTAACACTGATGATCCACCTACAAATGTGAACTGACGTTCAAAAATAAAACATTTGAAAACTGACCATTTTCCACATTTCTGAAGCATGACGTAATGGGGGGGTGTTATCTCTTTTGTCGAAAATCAGCCGTTTTTGCTCGAACATTAAATGCCTCCAAATGGTATTTATTTCACTTCCCGAGCCCCTGGAAGCATGAAAATTACTTTAAACATGCTAATTTTAGCTCTAACACTGATGATCCAACTACAAATGTGAACTGACGTTCAAAAATAAAACATTTGAAAACGGACCATTTTCCACATTTCTGAAGCATGACGTAATGGGGGGGTGTTATCTCTTTTGTCGAAAATCAGCCGTTTTTGCTCGAACATTAAATGCCTCCAAATGGTATTTAATTAACTTCCCGAGCCCCTGGAAGCATGAAAATCACTTTAAACATGCTAATTTTAGCTCTAACACTGATGATCCACCTACAAATGTGAACTGGCGTTCAAAAATAAAACATTTGAAAACGGACCATTTTCCACATTTCTGAAGCATGACGTAATGGGGGGGTGTTATCTCTTTTGTCGAAAATCAGCCGTTTTTGCTGGAACATTAAATGCCTCCAAATGGTATTTATTTCACTTCCCGAGCCCCTGGAAGCATGAAAATCACTTTAAACATGCTAATTTTAGCTCTAACACTGATGATCCACCTACAAATGTGAACTGACGTTCAAAAATAAAACATTTGAAAACGGACCATTTTCCACATTTCTGAAGCATGACGTAATGGGGGGGTGTTATCTCTATTGTCGAAAATCAGCCGTTTTTGCTGGAACATTAAATGCCTCCAAATGGTATTTATTTCACTTCCCGAGCCCCTGGAAGCATGAAAATCACTTTAAACATGCTAATTTTAGCTCTAACACTGATGATCCACCTACAAATGTGAACTGACGTTCAAAAATAAAACATTTGAAAACGGACCATTTTCCACATTTCTGAAGCATGACGTAATGGGGGGGTGTTATCTCTTTTGTCGAAAATCAGCCGTTTTTGCTCGAACATTAAATGCCTCCAAATGGTATTTAATTAACTTCCCGGGGTGAAGAAACCCTTTTTGAGAACTCAGAGTGAGTAAATTTTCCATTTTCATGCACTTTTAACCATTCCATAAATCTTGTGTTTAGGGCCCCTGGAAGCATGAAAATCACTTTAAACATGCTAATTTTAGCTCTAACACTGATGATCCACCTACAAATGTGAACTGACGTTCAAAAATAAAACATTTGAAAACGGACCATTTTCCACATTTCTGAAGCATGACGTAATGGGGGGGTGTTATCTCTTTTGTCGAAAATCAGCCGTTTTTGCTCGAACATTAAATGCCTCCAAATGGTATTTATTTCACTTCCCGAGCCCCTGGAAGCATGAAAATCACTTTAAACATGCTAATTTTAGCTCTAACACTGATGATCCACCTACAAATGTGAACTGACGTTCAAAAATAAAACATTTGAAAACGGACCATTTTCCACATTTCTGAAGCATGACGTAATGGGGGGGTGTTATCTCTTTTGTCGAAAATCAGCCGTTTTTGCTCGAACATTAAATGCCTCCAAATGGTATTTATTTCACTTCCCGAGCCCCTGGAAGCATGAAAATCACTTTAAACATGCTAATTTTAGCTCTAACACTGATGATCCACCTACAAATGTGAACTGACGTTCAAAAATAAAACATTTGAAAAAGGACCATTTTCCACATTTCTGAAGCATGACGTAATGGGGGGGTGTTATCTCTTTTGTCGAAAATCAGCCGTTTTTGCTCGAACATTAAATGCCTCCAAATGGTATTTAATTAACTTCCCGGGGTGAAGAAACCCTTTTTGAGAACTCAGAGTGAGTAAATTGGCCATTTTCATGCACTTTTAACCATTCCATAAATCTTGTGTTTTGGGCCCCTGGAAGCATGAAAATCACTTTAAACATGCTAATTTTAGCTCTAACACTGATGATCCACCTACAAATGTGAACTGACGTTCAAAAATAAAACATTTGAAAACGGACCATTTTCCA
Source organism: Lissotriton vulgaris (assembly GCF_964263255.1). Classification (NCBI taxonomy): domain Eukaryota; kingdom Metazoa; phylum Chordata; class Amphibia; order Caudata; family Salamandridae; genus Lissotriton; species Lissotriton vulgaris. The sequence continues at coordinate 516,144 of NW_028250991.1, forward strand.
CATTTCTGAAGCATGACGTAATGGGGGGGTGTTATCTCTTTTGTCGAAAATCAGCCGTTTTTGCTCGAACATTAAATGCCTCCAAATGGTATTTAATTAACTTCCCGGGGTGAAGAAACCCTTTTTGAGAACTCAGAGTGAGTAAATTGGCCATTTTCATGCACTTTTAACCATTCCATAAATCTTGTGTTTTGGGCCCCTGGAAGCATGAAAATCACTTTAAACATGCTAATTTTAGCTCTAACACTGATGATCCACCTACAAATGTGAACTGACGTTCAAAAATAAAACATTTGAAAACGGACCATTTTCCACATTTCTGAAGCATGACGTAATGGGGGGGTGTTATCTCTTTTGTCGAAAATCAGCCGTTTTTGCTCGAACATTAAATGCCTACAAATGGTATTTAATTAACTTCCCGAGCCCCTGGAAGCATGGAAATCACATTAAACATGCTAATTTTAGCTCTAACACTGATGATCCACCTACAAATGTGAACTGACGTTCAAAAATAAAACATTTGAAAACGGATCATTTTCCACATTTCTGAAGCATGACGTAATGGGGGGGGTGTTATCTCTTTTGTCGAAAATCAGCCGTTTTTGCTCGAACATTAAATGCCTCCAAATGGTATTTATTTCACTTCCCGAGCCCCTGGAAGCATGAAAATCACTTTAAACATGCTAATTTTAGCTCTAACACTGATGATCCACCTACAAATGTGAACTGACGTTCAAAAATAAAACATTTGAAAACGGACCATTTTCCACATTTCTGAAGCATGACGTAATGGGGGGGTGTTATCTCTTTTGTCGAAAATCAGCCGTTTTTGCTCGAACATTAAATGCCTCCAAATGGTATTTATTTCACTTCCCGAGCCCCTGGAAGCATGAAAATCACTTTAAACATGCTAATTTTAGCTCTAACACTGATGATCCACCTACAAATGTGAACTGACGTTCAAAAATAAAACATTTGAAAACGGACCATTTTCCACATTTCTGAAGCATGACGTACTGGGGGGGTGTTATCTCTTTTGTCGAAAATAAGCCGTTTTTGCTCGAACATTAAATGCCTCCAAATGGTATTTAATTAACTTCCCGGGGTGAAGAAACCCTTTTTGAGAACTCAGAGTGAGTAAATTGGCCATTTTCATGCACTTTTAACGATTCCTTAAATCTTGTGTTTTGGGCCCCTGGAAGCATGAAAATCAGTTTAAACATGCTAATTTTAGCTCTAACACTGATGATCCACCTACAAATGTGAACTGACGTTCAAAAATAAAACATTTGAAAACGGACCATTTTCCACATTTCTGAAGCATGACGTAATGGGGGGGTGTTATCTCTTTTGTCGAAAATCAGCCGTTTTTGCTTGAACATTAAATGCCTCCAAATGGTATTTAATTAACTTCCCGGGGTGAAGAAACCCTTTTTGAGAACTCAGAGTGAGTAAATTGGCCATTTTCATGCACTTTTAACCATTCCATAAATCTTGTGTTTAGGGCCCCTGGAAGCATGAAAATCACTTTAAACATGCTAATTTTAGCTCTAACACTGATGATCCACCTACAAATGTGAACTGACGTTCAAAAATAAAACATTTGAAAACGGACCATTTTCCACATTTCTGAAGCATGACGTAATGGGGGGGTGTTATCTCTTTTGTCGAAAATCAACCGTTTTTGCTCGAACATTAAATGCCTCCAAATGGTATTTATTTCACTTCCCGAGCCCCTGGAAGCATGAAAATCACTTTAAACATGCTAATTTTAGCTCTAACACTGATGATCCACCTACAAATGTGAACTGACGTTCAAAAATAAAACATTTGAAAACGGACCATTTTCCACATTTCTGAAGCATGACGTAATGGGGGGGTGTTATCTCTTTTGTCGAAAATCAGCCGTTTTTGCTTGAACATTAAATGCCTCCAAATGGTATTTATTTCACTTCCCGAGCCCCTGGAAGCATGAAAATCACTTTAAACATGCTAATTTTAGCTCTAACACTGATGATCCACCTACAAATGTGAACTGACGTTCAAAAATAAAACATTTGAAAACGGACCATTTTCCACATTTCTGAAGCATGACGTAATGGGGGGGTGTTATCTCTTTTGTCGAAAATCAGCCGTTTTTGCTCGAACATTAAATGCCTCCAAATGGTATTTATTTCACTTCCCGAGCCCCTGGAAGCATGAAAATTACTTTAAACATGCTAATTTTAGCTCTAACACTGATGATCCAACTACAAATGTGAACTGACGTTCAAAAATAAAACATTTGAAAACGGACCATTTTCCACATTTCTGAAGCATGACGTAATGGGGGGGTGTTATCTCTTTTGTCGAAAATCAGCCGTTTTTGCTCGAACATTAAATGCCTCCAAATGGTATTTAATTAACTTCCCGAGCCCCTGGAAGCATGAAAATCACTTTAAACATGCTAATTTTAGCTCTAACACTGATGATCCACCTACAAATGTGAACTGGCGTTCAAAAATAAAACATTTGAAAACGGACCATTTTCCACATTTCTGAAGCATGACGTAATGGGGGGGTGTTATCTCTTTTGTCGAAAATCAGCCGTTTTTGCTGGAACATTAAATGCCTCCAAATGGTATTTATTTCACTTCCCGAGCCCCTGGAAGCATGAAAATCACTTTAAACATGCCAATTTTAGCTCTAACACTGATGATCCACCTACAAATGTGAACTGACGTTCAAAAATAAAACATTTGAAAACGGACCATTTTCCACATTTCTGAAGCATGACGTAATGGGGGGGTGTTATCTCTATTGTCGAAAATCAGCCGTTTTTGCTGGAACATTAAATGCCTCCAAATGGTATTTATTTCACTTCCCGAGCCCCTGGAAGCATGAAAATCACTTTAAACATGCTAATTTTAGCTCTAACACTGATCATCCACCTACAAATGTGAACTGACGTTCAAAAATAAAACATTTGAAAACGGACCATTTTCCACATTTCTGAAGCATGACGTAATGGGGGGGTGTTATCTCTTTTGTCGAAAATCAGCCGTTTTTGCTCGAACATTAAATGCCTCCAAATGGTATTTAATTAACTTCCCGGGGTGAAGAAACCCTTTTTGAGAACTCAGAGTGAGTAAATTTTCCATTTTCATGCACTTTTAACCATTCCATAAATCTTGTGTTTAGGGCCCCTGGAAGCATGAAAATCACTTTAAACATGCTAATTTTAGCTCTAACACTGATGATCCACCTACAAATGTGAACTGACGTTCAAAAATAAAACATTTGAAAACGGACCATTTTCCACATTTCTGAAGCATGACGTAATGGGGGGGTGTTATCTCTTTTGTCGAAAATCAGCCGTTTTTGCTCGAACATTAAATGCCTCCAAATGGTATTTATTTCACTTCCCGAGCCCCTGGAAGCATGAAAATCACTTTAAACATGCTAATTTTAGCTCTAACACTGATGATCCACCTACAAATGTGAACTGACGTTCAAAAATAAAACATTTGAAAACGGACCATTTTCCACATTTCTGAAGCATGACGTAATGGGGGGGGTGTTATCTCTTTTGTCGAAAATCAGCCGTTTTTGCTCGAACATTAAATGCCTCCAAATGGTATTTATTTCACTTCCCGAGCCCCTGGAAGCATGAAAATCACTTTAAACATGCTAATTTTAGCTCTAACACTGATGATCCACCTACAAATGTGAACTGACGTTCAAAAATAAAACATTTGAAAAAGGACCATTTTCCACATTTCTGAAGCATGACGTAATGGGGGGGTGTTATCTCTTTTGTCGAAAATCAGCCGTTTTTGCTCGAACATTAAATGCCTCCAAATGGTATTTAATTAACTTCCCGGGGTGAAGAAACCCTTTTTGAGAACTCAGAGTGAGTAAATTGGCCATTTTCATGCACTTTTAACCATTCCATAAATCTTGTGTTTTGGGCCCCTGGAAGCATGAAAATCACTTTAAACATGCTAATTTTAGCTCTAACACTGATGATCCACCTACAAATGTGAACTGACGTTCAAAAATAAAACATTTGAAAACGGACCATTTTCCACATTTCTGAAGCATGACGTAATGGGGGGGTGTTATCTCTTTTGTCGAAAATCAGCCGTTTTTGCTCGAACATTAAATGCCTCCAAATGGTATTTAATTAACTTCCCGGGGTGAAGAAACCCTTTTTGAGAACTCAGAGTGAGTAAATTGGCCATTTTCATGCACTTTTAACCATTCCATAAATCTTGTGTTTTGGGCCCCTGGAAGCATGAAAATCACTTTAAACATGCTAATTTTAGCTCTAACACTGATGATCCACCTACAAATGTGAACTGACGTTCAAAAATAAAACATTTGAAAACGGACCATTTTCCACATTTCTGAAGCATGACGTAATGGGGGGGTGTTATCTCTTTTGTCGAAAATCAGCCGTTTTTGCTCGAACATTAAATGCCTCCAAATGGTATTTAATTAACTTCCCGAGCCCCTGGAAGCATGAAAATCACTTTAAACATGCTAATTTTAGCTCTAACACTGATGATCCACCTACAAATGTGAACTGACGTTCAAAAATAAAACATTTGAAAACGGATCATTTTCCACATTTCTGAAGCATGACGTAATGGGGGGGTGTTATCTCTTTTGTCGAAAATCAGCCGTTTTTGCTCGAACATTAAATGCCTCCAAATGGTATTTATTTCACTTCCCAAGCCCCTGGAAGCATGAAAATCACTTTAAACATGCTAATTTTAGCTCTAACACTGATGATCCACCTACAAATGTGAACTGACGTTCAAAAATAAAACATTTGAAAACGGACCATTTTCCACATTTCTGAAGCATGACGTAATGGGGGGGTGTTATCTCTTTTGTCGAAAATCAGCCGTTTTTGCTCGAACATTAAATGCCTCCAAATGGTATTTATTTCACTTCCCGAGCCCCTGGAAGCATGAAAATCACTTTAAACATGCTAATTTTAGCTCTAACACTGATGATCCACCTACAAATGTGAACTGACGTTCAAAAATAAAACATTTGAAAACGGACCATTTTCCACATTTCTGAAGCATGACGTACTGGGGGGGTGTTATCTCTTTTGTCGAAAATAAGCCGTTTTTGCTCGAACATTAAATGCCTCCAAATGGTATTTAATTAACTTCCCGGGGTGAAGAAACCCTTTTTGAGAACTCAGAGTGAGTAAATTGGCCATTTTCATGCACTTTTAACCATTCCATAAATCTTGTGTTTTGGGCCCCTGGAAGCATGAAAATCAGTTTAAACATGCTAATTTTAGCTCTAACACTGATGATCCACCTACAAATGTGAACTGACGTTCAAAAATAAAACATTTGAAAACGGACCATTTTCCACATTTCTGAAGCATGACGTAATGGGGGGGTGTTATCTCTTTTGTCGAAAATCAGCCGTTTTTGCTCGAACATTAAATGCCTCCAAATGGTATTTAATTAACTTCCCGGGGTGAAGAAACCCTTTTTGAGAACTCAGAGTGAGTAAATTGGCCATTTTCATGCACTTTTAACCATTCCATAAATCTTGTGTTTTGGGCCCCTGGAAGCATGAAAATCACTTTAAACATGCTAATTTTAGCTCTAACACTGATGATCCACCTACAAATGTGAACTGACGTTCAAAAATAAAACATTTGAAAACTGATCATTTTCCACATTTCTGAAGCATGACGTAATGGGGGGGTGTTATCTCTTTTGTCGAAAATCAGCCGTTTTTGCTCGAACATTAAATGCCTCCAAATGGTATTTATTTCACTTCCCGAGCCCCTGGAAGCATGAAAATCACTTTAAACATGCTAATTTTAGCTCTAACACTGATGATCCACCTACAAATGTGAACTGACGTTCAAAAATAAAACATTTGAAAACGGACCATTTTCCACATTTCTGAAGCATGACGTAATGGGGGGGTGTTATCTCTTTTGTCGAAAATCAGCCGTTTTTGCTCGAACATTAAATGCCTCCAAATGGTATTTATTTCACTTCCCGAGCCCCTGGAAGCATGAAAATCACTTTAAACATGCTAATTTTAGCTCTAACACTGATGATCCACCTACAAATGTGAACTGACGTTCAAAAATAAAACATTTGAAAACGGACCATTTTCCACATTTCTGAAGCATGACGTAATGGGGGGGTGTTATCTCTTTTGTCGAAAATCAGCCGTTTTTGCTGGAACATTAAATGCCCCCAAATGGTATTTATTTCACTTCCCGAGCCCCTGGAAGCATGAAAATCACTTTAAACATGCTAATTTTAGCTCTAACACTGATGATCCACCTACAAATGTGAACTGACGTTCAAAAATAAAACATTTGAAAACGGACCATTTTCCACATTTCTGAAGCATGACGTAATGGGGGGGTGTTATCTCTTTTGTCGAAAATCAGCCGTTTTTGCTGGAACATTAAATGCCTCCAAATGGTATTTATTTCACTTCCCGAGCCCCTGGAAGCATGAAAATCACTTTAAACATGCTAATTTTAGCTCTAACACTGATGATCCACCTACAAATGTGAACTGACGTTCAAAAAAAAAACATTTGAAAACGGACCATTTTCCACATTTCTGAAGCATGACGTAATGGGGGGGTGTTATCTCTTTTGTCGAAAATCAGCCGTTTTTGCTCGAACATTAAATGCCTCCAAATGGTATTTAATTAACTTCCCGGGGTGAAGAAACCCTTTTTGAGAACTCAGAGTGAGTAAATTGGCCATTTTCATGCACTTTTAACCATTCCATAAATCTTGTGTTTTGGGCCCCTGGAAGCATGAAAATCACTTTAAACATGCTAATTTTAGCTCTAACACTGATGATCCACCTACAAATGTGAACTGACGTTCAAAAATAAAACATTTGAAAACGGACCATTTTCCACATTTCTGAAGCATGACGTAATGGGGGGGTGTTATCTCTTTTGTCGAAAATCAGCCGTTTTTGCTCGAACATTAAATGCCTCCAAATGGTATTTAATTAACTTCCCGAGCCCCTGGAAGCATGAAAATCACTTTAAACATGCTAATTTTAGCTCTAACACTGATGATCCACCTACAAATGTGAACTGGCGTTCAAAAATAAAACATTTGAAAACGGACCATTTTCCACATTTCTGAAGCCTGACGTAATGGGGGGGTGTTATCTCTTTTGTCGAAAATCAGCCGTTTTTGCTGGAACATTAAATGCCTCCAAATGGTATTTATTTCACTTCCCGAGCCCCTGGAAGCATGAAAATCACTTTAAACATGCTAATTTTAGCTCTAACACTGATGATCCACCTACAAATGTGAACTGACGTTCAAAAATAAAACATTTGAAAACGGACCATTTTCCACATTTCTGAAGCATGACGTAATGGGGGGGTGTTATCTCTATTGTCGAAAATCAGCCGTTTTTGCTGGAACATTAAATGCCTCCAAATGGTATTTATTTCACTTCCCGAGCCCCTGGAAGCATGAAAATCACTTTAAACATGCTAATTTTAGCTCTAACACTGATCATCCACCTACAAATGTGAACTGACGTTCAAAAATAAAACATTTGAAAACGGACCATTTTCCACATTTCTGAAGCATGACGTAATGGGGGGGTGTTATCTCTTTTGTCGAAAATCAGCCGTTTTTGCTCGAACATTAAATGCCTCCAAATGGTATTTAATTAACTTCCCGGGGTGAAGAAACCCTTTTTGAGAACTCAGAGTGAGTAAATTGGCCATTTTCATGCACTTTTAACCATTCCATAAATCTTGTGTTTTGGGCCCCTGGAAGCATGAAAATCACTTTAAACATGCTAATTTTAGCTCTAACACTGATGATCCACCTACAAATGTGAACTGACGTTCAAAAATAAAACATTTGAAAACGGACCATTTTCCACATTTCTGAAGCATGACGTAATGGGGGGGTGTTATCTCTTTTGTCGAAAATCAGCCGTTTTTGCTCGAACATTAAATGCCTCCAAATGGTATTTAATTAACTTCCCGAGCCCCTGGAAGCATGAAAATCACTTTAAACATGCTAATTTTAGCTCTAACACTGATGATCCACCTACAAATGTGAACTGACGTTCAAAAATAAAACATTTGAAAACGGATCATTTTCCACATTTCTGAAGCATGACGTAATGGGGGGGTGTTATCTCTTTTGTCGAAAATCAGCCGTTTTTGCTCGAACATTAAATGCCTCCAAATGGTATTTATTTCACTTCCCGAGCCCCTGGAAGCATGAAAATCACTTTAAACATGCTAATTTTAGCTCTAACACTGATGATCCACCTACAAATGTGAACTGACGTTCAAAAATAAAACATTTGAAAACGGACCATTTTCCACATTTCTGAAGCATGACGTAATGGGGGGGTGTTATCTCTTTTGTCGAAAATCAGCCGTTTTTGCTCGAACATTAAATGCCTCCAAATGGTATTTATTTCACTTCCCGAGCCCCTGGAAGCATGAAAATCACTTTAAACATGCTTATTTTAGCTCTAACACTGATGATCCACCTACAAATGTGAACTGACGTTCAAAAATAAAACATTTGAAAACGGACCATTTTCCACATTTCTGAAGCATGACGTACTGGGGGGGTGTTATCTCTTTTGTCGAAAATAAGCCGTTTTTGCTCGAACATTAAATGCCTCCAAATGGTATTTAATTAACTTCCCGGGGTGAAGAAACCCTTTTTGAGAACTCAGAGTGAGTAAATTGGCCATTTTCATGCACTTTTAACCATTCCATAAATCTTGTGTTTTGGGCCCCTGGAAGCATGAAAATCAGTTTAAACATGCTAATTTTAGCTCTAACACTGATGATCCACCTACAAATGTGAACTGACGTTCAAAAAAAAAACATTTGAAAACGGACCATTTTCCACATTTCTGAAGCATGACGTAATGGGGGGGTGTTATCTCTTTTGTCGAAAATCAGCCGTTTTTGCTCGAACATTAAATGCCTCCAAATGGTATTTAATTAACTTCCCGGGGTGAAGAAACCCTTTTTGAGAACTCAGAGTGAGTAAATTGGCCATTTTCATGCACTTTTAACCATTCCATAAATCTTGTGTTTTGGGCCCCTGGAAGCATGAAAATCACTTTAAACATGCTAATTTTAGCTCTAACACTGATGATCCACCTACAAATGTGAACTGACGTTCAAAAATAAAACATTTGAAAACGGACCATTTTCCACATTTCTGAAGCATGACGTAATGGGGGGGTGTTATCTCTTTTGTCGAAAATCAGCCGTTTTTGCTCGAACATTAAATGCCTCCAAATGGTATTTATTTCACTTCCCGAGCCCCTGGAAGCATGAAAATCACTTTAAACATGCTAATTTTAGCTCTAACACTGATGATCCACCTACAAATGTGAACTGACGTTCAAAAATAAAACATTTGAAAACGGACCATTTTCCACATTTCTGAAGCATGACGTAATGGGGGGGTGTTATCTCTTTTGTCGAAAATCAGCCGTTTTTGCTCGAACATTAAATGCCTCCAAATGGTATTTATTTCACTTCCCGAGCCCCTGGAAGCATGAAAATTACTTTAAACATGCTAATTTTAGCTCTAACACTGATGATCCACCTACAAATGTGAACTGACGTTCAAAAATAAAACATTTGAAAACGGACCATTTTCCACATTTCTGAAGCATGACGTAATGGGGGGGTGTTATCTCTTTTGTCGAAAATCAGCCGTTTTTGCTCGAACATTAAATGCCTCCAAATGGTATTTAATTAACTTCCCGAGCCCCTGGAAGCATGAAAATCACTTTAAACATGCTAATTTTAGCTCTAACACTGATGATCCACCTACAAATGTGAACTGACGTTCAAAAATAAAACATTTGAAAACGGACCATTTTCCACATTTCTGAAGCATGACGTAATGGGGGGGTGTTATCTCTTTTGTCGAAAATCAGCCATTTTTGCTGGAACATTAAATGCCTCCAAATGGTATTTATTTCACTTCCCGAGCCCCTGGAAGCATGAAAATCACTTTAAACATGCTAATTTTAGCTCTAACACTGATGATCCACCTACAAATGTGAACTGACGTTCAAAAATAAAACATTTGAAAACGGACCATTTTCCACATTTCTGAAGCATGACGTAATGGGGGGGTGTTATCTCTTTTGTCGAAAATCAGCCGTTTTTGCTGGAACATTAAATGCCTCCAAATGGTATTTATTTCACTTCCCGAGCCCCTGGAAGCATGAAAATCACTTTAAACATGCTAATTTTAGCTCTAACACTGATGATCCACCTACAAATGTGAACTGACGTTCAAAAATAAAACATTTGAAAACGGACCATTTTCCACATTTCTGAAGCATGACGTAATGGGGGGGTGTTATCTCTTTTGTCGAAAATCAGCCGTTTTTGCTTGAACATTAAATGCCTCCAAATGGTATTTAATTAACTTCCCGGGGTGAAGAAACCCTTTTTGAGAACTCAGAGTGAGTAAATTGGCCATTTTCATGCACTTTTAACCATTCCATAAATCTTGTGTTTAGGGCCCCTGGAAGCATGAAAATCACTTTAAACATGCTAATTTTAGCTCTAACACTGATGATCCACCTACAAATGTGAACTGACGTTCAAAAATAAAACATTTGAAAACGGACCATTTTCCACATTTCTGAAGCATGACGTAATGGGGGGGTGTTATCTCTTTTGTCGAAAATCAACCGTTTTTGCTCGAACATTAAATGCCTCCAAATGGTATTTATTTCACTTCCCGAGCCCCTGGAAGCATGAAAATCACTTTAAACATGCTAATTTTAGCTCTAACACTGATGATCCACCTACAAATGTGAACTGACGTTCAAAAATAAAACATTTGAAAACGGACCATTTTCCACATTTCTGAAGCATGACGTAATGGGGGGGTGTTATCTCTTTTGTCGAAAATCAGCCGTTTTTGCTCGAACATTAAATGC